>NW_011888946.1:3764978-3770962 GCF_000151845.1 Pteropus vampyrus
TTTTTTTTTCTCCTATACGTTACTACAACTTTTTCTGCCTTGTTATCCCCAGTACTAGCTTCTGTGTGCTCCAGTTCATCCTTCACACTATTGTAAATAACAGTATAAAGTAGAATTGAGGCCCAGCTATGATGGTGTAACTGGGATTTGCTCCTCATTGTAAACAACTAGAAAATTGGACAAAATATGTGAAAAAAAGTTTTTAGACACTGGATATTAGGCAGCATAGGACTGCAATTCCTGACAGAGAGAACACAGACAAGGTGAGCATTAAGAGAGCCCCATATTTCAACCTAGAGTCACTTTCCAGACAATGGCGAAATGAGAGGACTCAAAAGCAAAGCATGAAGGTTTTTTTTTGGTTCCCATTGAAGTAATAAAAGTTAAAGTCTGAGGAGGTTGAAGAAGCTTTTAATGAGGTGACTGCTAAATTGTAAGGAAAAATAACAGAGAGGAGGAAACTACAAATAAAAATGTTACAGAAATCTGCATGGGTTTTCAATAGTCTATTACTATATGTAAAGCTGCATATGCAAACGGTGAAACTTTATGAAGCTGGGCCAAGAACAACCAGGAAAATAAAAGAAGAAAAATTACCAGAGCTCTTATAGGGCCGAGAGATTTTCCAGTTCTAACCAGCTAGAATGAAAAATCATTTTTGAACGTCTGGTATATTCAATAGGTCCCAAATGAGGGTCATATCTAAGTAATAGAACTAAACTAGAATGAAGTCTACTTTATGCCCTAATTAAAATAAAATAACAGGACTTTAAAAGGATTAAGCTTACCTTCAAGTAAGTTAACTGCCTACCATGAAAAAAGTAGTCTAACACTCATTGAAAGACGATAACAGAATTCAACACTCAGTATTATACATTTCAAAATATCCAGCATCCAATTAAAATATTTCCCTTTTATTAGACATAAAAAGGAAAAAAAAATGTTATCCCAGTACAAGAAAAATAGGTCAATAAAAACAGTTCCAGAAAAGATAGGAATAATGTAATTAGCATGTGAAGAATGTAAAGTGCCTGTTATACGTATCCTAAATATGCTCAAAGATTTAAAAGAAAACATGAACAAAATGAAGAAGGAAATTAAAGAATTAAAAAAAAGAACAAAGTGAAACTTTTAAAGGTGAAAAACATCTAAAATGAAAAATTCACATAACCAAATTAAAGGAAATTTAGGCACTGCAAGAGGCAAGATCAATGAACTTGAATCTACATAGCAATAAAATCATCCAAACTGATATATAAAGAGAAAAAAAAGAACAGATCCTCAGTGACCTGTAGGACAGCATTAAACATTATAACATGTATAAGTGAAGATACAAAGAAGTTTGAAAGAAATAATGACTGAAAATTTTCTATATTGATGAAAACAACTCATAGATTTAAGAAGCTCTGTTAACTAGATATAGTATAAATAAACTCAAACACAAACACTCAAAGACACATCATAATTAAAACTGCTAAAAATTAATGTCTTTTATTGCCTTATAGACAGCTGATTAATTCCGTATCGAGGAGAAACAGATTATCACAAATTCCTTATCAGAAACGGTGTTAACCTGTTAATAAAGAATGATACATTGAAATACCTAAAAACTACATAATTAACTCGAAAGAAATAAAAACCTGAGAAAACGAGGAACAAAGAACAATGAGACAAATAAAAAGTAATATCGAGGTGGTAGATTTGACCTCAAACGTATCAATAGTTAATTAAAATGTAAATGATTTAAGCATTCTGATCAAAAGACAGGTAATTCAATTGGGTGAAAATGTAAGATCTAACTGTGTTATCTATAAGAAACCTACTTTAATATTAAGACATATCTAGGTAAAATAAATAGATGGAAATGATATACCTTACAAGTACTTATTTTAAAAAAAGAAATGCAAAGGCTATGTTAATATCAGACAATTTTCTTTTCTGAGTTAACTGGGAATTTTTATCGTGAATCAGGGCAGAGTTTGGCCCAACACTTTTTCTGCACCTAAATATGGCCAATTGATTTTCAACTAAGATGCCAAGAGAATTCAAAGAGAAAGTTTAGAGTGTACAGCAAATGATGCTAGAACTAGCTATTCACATAGGAAAAAAAATAAACATTTTCTTTTACCTTGTACAATATACAAATTCAAAATAAATCATAAATATAACATAAAAGTTAAATTTGTAATGTGTCTATAAGAAAACAAAAAATTGCAAAGTTTCTATTGGAAAATATTGCAACCCATGAACAGACAAAGATGTTTTGCTAGAAAAAGAAATAATCACAAATTATAAAGGAAAAAACTGATAAACTTTACATAATAGAAATTAAAAACTTTTCAAAAGATACAATTAAGAAGAAAAAGGTCCAACAAATTTAACAACCTAGAAGAAATTGACAAATTTCTGGAAAATGCAGCCCACCAAGACCGAATCATGAAGAAATAGAAAATCTGAACAGTCTGACTACTACTAAGGAGTAATCAAAAACTTTCCAACAGACAAAAGTCCAAACATGCCCCGACTATATATTCTAATGTGAGTTTCATACTTTTGATTATTTAAATTATACTTTTTATTTCCTACTTTTGCCTAATCTTCACCTCTTTTTATCACTAAATCTAGTTTGACTTCTGTTTACAAACAATAATGTTAACTTTTTTAGAATATAGTATTTGTTCAAATCCTCTGCTTTTTTCCCAATTCAGGTTGTGATATATATTCTTTATGTGTATTTTCCTTAGTTCTTTCAAATAGTTGAATGAGGGAAGACAATTTTTTTTCCTGAATAATTGTATGTGAAAGGATACAGGTAGGAGTGGTCTAAATATTAGAATCAGGTGTGTGGTCGTGGACTTTCTGTCTCTAAGTCTATTATGACACCTTCTCGCTTAGTCTTCCTAGGTGTTAAACTCAGTCTTTGACTCTCAGCAGTTCAGTGAGGCTCACAGTGAAGCACCTGAAATCATAGGCCATGAATTGTAGTCTGAGAATCACAGTATTTTCTTTATTCTCCTCACTTCGCTTCCATCAGTCTCTTACAGATGTGTGATGCTATAACCTGGAAATATCAAAATAATATTTATATAAATTATCCACACTTTGAAACATGAAAATTTAAAAATACAGTTGAATATTCAAGTGTTTCTGAATATTTCAGAAGCTGAAAACATAAGAACAGATATCTAGATGACTGATAAAAAATACTTTTTTTGGATATTGTATCAGCCAGAGTGCGTGGTTTGATATTCTGTTATTTTTCTTAAGAATATATTAAAAACACATCCTTGCAAATATATTCTTTATGTTAGGGACAAAAAGTCAATGTCTTTAAATTTTGCCTGTTTGATTAGTATTCTTGTTAGTATAGTTTAAGAAAACATTTATGAAAATTATAAAAATTAAAAAATTTCATCTTATTTAGTTTAAATTGGTTAGACTTTAGCATATACATTGTGTGGGAGGGGTTATTTTCTATGTATGAAAGTGATAGTCATTCTTTAGAACTGGGACAGGCAGTTCTTATGATATCTGTTAGATTTGTTCAACTACTAGTTTCTTAAAAATACATCAAGGAATATATCAAATAAACTAATATTGTGATGGAAACCACTGAGTTTTCTGTTCACTTTGTCTTTCGTGATTACTGGAAAGACACTTTTCACAGGTGTAGACTCCAGGCAACCTCTCTCATCTTACTTTAGTTATGAAGAGTGAAAACCTAATCAATCTTGGGCCAATCAACTGTTCATTTTCAGGATTCTGGAATCAATTGCATACAGAAGATATAAAAAAGCTCAGAAGCAATGATGCAGCTATTTACAAAGAAGATCTCTAGAACGACCAGAGATGAGAGATGGAGAAAAAATATCCCCTGGATCCTTACAATGTTCTATTTCTTGGTTCTTTTTCTTTTTTGTAGCCCAGTTAGAGTCTGGAAGACTTTAGGTTACTTAACAGTACAATGTTTCCTTATCGTAGATAATTGCCTCATAATAAATATCCTCCCACACTTCCCTTTCTACTCATTCTCTTTCTGTTTCCTTCTTCTTTAAACCCATAGAAGTTGGTTCTGTTACTTTCAACCAGAATTCTAAGTAGTATGATAGTCACACTTTGAAGAGATTTAAAATCAGGTAGCTTGTTACTTTGGTGAAACAAAGGAATATACTATAAAATGCATTATAAAGCAGTTTTGAGATTTGTATCTGAGTGTTTCTCTGATGAGCACAGATTTGGGCAGAGGAAAATAGAGAAATAAACTTAATTTTTTTTTTTATAAGCACAGATTTATTCTGTTTATATGAGTCAGGACTGGCCATTCCAATAGCATACATGATTAAAAATAAATTTGGTATGAGTCCATTTGTCAATGAATAGTTTTTGCAGTGGATTATAATACCATATCTTTTCCCCAACTCTTATCCTCTAGGACCAAGTTTACTGGTTTACTAAAGTCCTTGAAAGTCTTTATATGGGGACCCTCAACTACTCCTTCATGTAGGAGTAGAGGAAAGACTTTCTGTTTCTGTGGAGGTAAAGGGCCATTTACATTTTATGCTATTTTCCTGGGATGTCCAGGAATCTGTAAGATTTTCTCAGACATATTCACATACATTAGTAGAAATGTGGTATTCTCAGGGGAACTTCTCTTGATAAGAGTACTTTTACGTCAGAGCTGAAGCCTGCTCTTTAAGATTTCTTCTGAGAGAGACGACACAAGATTTTTGTTGTTTTCCGTGGATTAAACCATCATAGTTTTTTGATGAGTCCCACTATCAATAACTGGCCATTATCACCTTTTTGAATGGCTGATTATCTCCAATGTGCTCTCATTCTTCAGTCTTGTTCATTCAATGACTTTCTGGAAAGAGTTTGCAGTTCTGTGGTGAGTTTTTATTACATGGTCCAGTTACCTACTTGTTCACTGTGCATGGAATAAATAGAGAAATGGGCTCCTGAATTTTATTTACACAGATCTTTGGTGGCATCTCATTAGTCACAGAACAAGTCTACTTGGAATACTATCACAACAATAATCAGACTTCCCTTTTGAATTCTAATCAGCAATATCAAGCCTACATATTAGAATATTTTCTATCCATTACCCAAAATTTCATGCATTCCTTTGATCCTGCAGGCCCCTAATCAGTCAATTACCTTCACCTATTTTATAACTTCACATGTTTCCCTTCAATAAACTAGAATATGTGTCTAAATTATATGTGAATTCTATCACTTCAGATTTATTTCCTTTCCCACCTAAATAGTGTATCCAAGATAGTGTTGAATTTTTACCTCCTCTCATTTTTCACAAAACAATTTCCATCTCAAACTTTCTAGTTAAGGTTTTCTCCTTTTAGGCCACCTCTATTTTCATTACTTAACTTCTTGTCTCAAGCAATATAGCTGCTGATATTTTTTCTTATTTGGCCCATCTTATTCTGTAACAACTTTCAATATTCTACTGTTTTGTGGAAATACATGTTTGTTGCCTGAATTAGTTTTGGGAAAGTTCCATATATATGAAGCAGCAATAATAACAGCAGTAATAACAAAAGCCCAAATAAACCCCCTTCCACTTTTTAGGCCACGTTAATTACCCATTGTGTTCAGTGGATATTTAATAGGTTAGATATTTATAGAATTGCTATTTTAATGTTGGAATGAGATGTCATCTAGATATTTTCAGTACTGGAGTACAGGGAGGGAGATACTGCCTGAAACAGTGTTTATTTCTGATTATGCATATTACAGATGAAACTAGTTTACATGTAAAGGCTCAACTGCTTATTGTTAAATAAATGCGTAAATAAATATATTTTGTAAATCAACTGCTATTAATATTTAAAATAATTGATTAATTACTCACTTAAAGGATATCCCAACCTGGTTTATAAGAGCAACTTACGATTGTGTTTTATGTCTAGCTGGATTTTTGGTTTTGAAGATTTGGTTTCTTATTCAGACATGTGTGAAATTAA
>NW_011888946.1:3772297-3774528 GCF_000151845.1 Pteropus vampyrus
GATATAATCCATGTTTATGGTTAGAAACTAAGCATTCTCTTTCAGTAGAAAAACCACTTTGGGAAACATAAAGCATCTTATAATTGCAAACAACTTTCAACATAGTAGTAGAAGCATTTATGTCTGGCTACAGCTAGACACCAAGCAATTCAGCCTTATCTGTGGAAGTGCTTCTGACACATCTAATTGAATACATTTCTCTCTCACTCTCTCTCTCTCTCTTTATTTTTTGCCCCAAGCTCTTAATAATCACTGCCTCGAGGTGGATTAAAATAACATGGATAGGCAGATTGGGAAAGCACCATGATGTTCAGCTGTGGGAAAGTAAGAATAGAGTAGAAATTGTTTCTAGGCCATTTGTCTTATCTGCCACAATGTAAAAGAATTTTGGCAAAGTTCTAATACTACTGGAGTAAGGTGGAAAAGACTAATGGATGACACGAAATATTATGTGAGGACTTCTAATATCTGAAGACAATGATGACCCCCTCGGTCCATATCTCCTAATATTTCCTCCCAAAACAATAGAGATCAATAAAAATGGAAAAATAAACTTACATAAAACCATGCTGTCATCACAACTTAAATACAGAGACTACCCATGTTTTAATATGATTATTAATAAGAAAAAGTTATAATTGGATAAAGTGGAAAGTATGAACCCAAGATTTTAAATCCAAAGTGTCCTACAAATATCAGGGCTATAGAAAAACAATTTTAACATATGAAAACAGGATATTTTATACCCATGAGCTCTTCTTAGGACTCTAACAGAGGATGAGACATATCTAGTCAAGAAGTGGCTACAAAAACAACATAAGTTCTGTTGGTAAGTATTTTAACCTAAGACTAAAAGAAAGATGAGACTGAGGGTGGAAGACTAATGTACAAATATTTTGTTTTAAAATATTTGTGACAAAAATTAATCTTCTATTAGGTCACAAATAAATTATCAGTATGTTCCATAATGCAGAAATATAAATACCGCTCATGTTACAATGCAATAAAATCAGAAATTAACAGAAACAAAATACAAAAAGCCTCACTCACTTGAAAATATTAATTAAGGAATCATTAGTTGAAAAGGAAATATAAGCTGAAATTAGAGAATTTCTAAAAAAAATGAAACCACTACATATTAGAAAAATTATTACTAAGTAGTGATTTGGAAAAATGCATCTCGCTAAATAATTTTATTAGTAAAAAAGGAAGAATTAAAATAAGTATCTAGTTCAAAAATTAAAGGAAGGAATAATAAGGTAAACCAAAAGAAAGTATAAGGAAGGAAATAATAAATACAAACACTGAATTTAATGAGGTATCATATTGGGATAAGAAAGACATGCTAATCTGCTATGTTGTGGGATTCTGGATTAGATTCTGAATCATCACAAGGGCATTTTTGGGGCAATTGGAAAAATTTGAACAAAGTCTTTAACTGGTAGTATTGTTTTGTTGTTAGTGTCTTGGTTTTAATAATTGTACTATAGCTAGGTACGATGTTAGCATTAGGGAAAGCTGAGTGATAGGTATACTGGAACTCTGAAGCATTTGTGTAACTTAATAGTTTCAAAATAAAAAAGTTAAATTAAATATTAGAGATATTGCAAAGAATTTATGGAATTAGTCTTTTCGCGGGGGGAGGGGCACAGTTTCATAAGATAATGCTCCTTACCTCCTTTAACTAGAGAGAACAGCATTACTAGCCTGAGGCTAACAATTTATTCTTTTAATCCTTGCTTAGTTAATAATCCTTAAAATTACAAGAAGGGACTTAAAAAAAAAGAAACCCCTCTCAATTCCCTAAGGATAAGAAACAATTAATTTAGAAAATCTGAAATAACATTATGAAATGAATGAAATACAATAATTATGCAACTTTCTTGCATGTTCAACATGGAGGCAACATATCAGACTGGAGACTTCATTTATGTAAAGGTACTTAAATGTCATCCATAAATTATGTATAAGGCAATAGCTTCCCATGCCCATAAGGTCTTCTATGGAATGATAGAGACACTCATGGTACTATTTGGGATACAGAGCTACTCATTCAAAATGAAGAAGATATTTTTATTACTTGAACTCAGGAGTCACTGAGGTCTACTGACAAGAAGGGGCCTCCAAAGACTCTACAGGGGAAATACTGTGAGTTTAGGTGGAACGAATAGCTTGATATGGTAGGACTTGTTTTGCACAGGGATGGTTGAGACAGGAGGTCCCTCCAGATC
>NW_011888946.1:3774578-3774915 GCF_000151845.1 Pteropus vampyrus
AGGGGAAATACTGTGAGTTTAGGTGGAACGAATAGCTTGATATGGTAGGACTTGTTTTGCACAGGGATGGTTGAGACAGGAGGTCCCTCCAGATCTAACCTGCCTCTGAAAAAAATGCCCAAACATGAGATTATGAAATTAAAGGGCTTCCCCCTTAAAAAACTGGATTATGACATTAAAAGAAATTGGCAAAGACATCATATAAGCAGTGGGCATGTAGCCTTCAGACTGTGAAGACTCAATTTTTAGTAGTTATAGAAGCATTGGTTCTTCCTTGTGGATTAGGGCACCAGTTCCCAACCTTTTTTGGCAGGGACTAGTGCTCCTATGAGAATCT
>NW_011888946.1:3775440-3799724 GCF_000151845.1 Pteropus vampyrus
AGAAACTAAAGAGGTATTTTGTGAGAGAGTGAATGTCTTCTGAGTGTTACATGCGGTTCTCTTACTCAGGTATAATAGAAGGAACACAGTCTTCACAGTCAGAAGAAACTGGATTTAAATCTCATAGTTACTACTTAGTAGCTCTGTGACTTTTGGAAAGTTAATTAGCCTCTCTGAGCCTTAGTTTTATGATCTGTAAAATAAAGGTAATTATATTTTTGTCATAGGATTAGTGTGAGCATTGCCCTCTTGAGACATGCATGTCCTAATCACAACAGGTTGGAGACCACCTAACCTTCCCAGAGTAGAGCAGGGGATATGGCCCTGTCTATGGCCCCTTGAGCTTATATGGACATTGGCTGGGAGACGCAGCACTCTGGAGCATGCCAGGGGCTGATAGTAAGGACATGACAGCCAAGGAAACCAGGAATGGGATAATGATGTATTTACACCCCAGTAGATTACTAGCATGTTGAGAGACACGCTGAAGTATCAGATAAAAAATGTATCATGTGAATGGAGAGACCAGCTAGAACCAAGACAAATACGGCTGAGCAAAAGCCCTCTCCCTGCTGGGGAAATATAATTAAGAACAAAATCTCCTAATCCAAAACACCTCTACACAAAGGTATTAGAGAAAGAAAACATTTTTATTTTTGAATAAGCATTAACCAGACCGTGATGTACATCACAGGCAATCCACTAAGAGATTGCAAAGACAGAAATCTCACTTTTTTATAGGTAAGCGGGTACAACCCATACATATGTGTTCCGAAGATAAACAATAACTAGTTACACATAGGTTATCCTAAATTTACCTAGTAATTGGAGTGATCATCTTTATTAGTTTATTGGCTTTATATAGGCATACCTCAGAGATATTGTGGGTTCAGTTTCAGACCAATAAAGCAAATATTCCAATAGTGTGAGTCACATAAATTTTTTGGTTTCCCAGTGTGTATAAAAGTTATGTTTATACTATACTGTAGTCTGTTAAGTGTGCAAAAGCATTGTGTCTAAAAAAAACAATGTACATACCTTAATTTAAAAGTATTTATTGCAGGAAAATGCTAACCATCATCTGAACCTTTAGAAAGTTATAATCTTTTTGCTGGTAGAGGATCTTGCCTCAGTTTTGATAGCTGCTGACTGATCAAGTTGGTGGTTGCTGAGAGGTTGGGGTGGCTGTAGCAATTTCTTAAAATAAAACAGCAGTGAAGTTTGAGAAATTGATTGAACCTTTCTTTCAAGAACAATTTCTCTGCAGGCTATCATGCTATTTGACAGCATTCTTTCAAAATTGAGTCAATCCTCTCAAACCCAGCCGCTGCTTCAACGAAGTTTATGTACTTTTGTTGTCATTTCAACAATCTTTATAAGATATTCACCAGAAATAGGCGTTATCTTGAGAAACCACTTTCTTTGTCCATCCATAAGACACAATTCTTCATCCATGAAAGTTTTATCATGAGATTGCAGCAATTCAGTCACATCTTCAGACTCCACTTCTAATTATGGTTCTTTTCGTATTTCTACCACAGTCACAGTTACTTCCTCTACTGATGTCTTGAACTTCTCAAAGTCATTTATAATGATTGGAATCAACTTCTTCCAAACTTCTGTTAATGTTGATATTTTGAACTTTTCTCATGAATCAGCAATGTTCTTAATGACATTTTGAATGGTGAATTCTTTCTAGAAGGTTTTCTATTTACTTTGTCCAGATTCATCAGAAGAATAATGATCTATGGCAGCTCTAGCCTTTTGAAATGTATTTCTTATATAATAAGATTCAAAAATTGAATTTACTCCTTGATCCATGGGCTAGAGAATGGATGTGTGTTAGAGGTATGAAAGCAACAGTAATCTCATTGTACATTTATATCAGAGCTCTTGGGTGCATGACTCCGTGCATTGTCAATGAGCAGCAAAATTTTGAAAGCAATCTTTTTTTTTCCTCTGTGCTGTAGGTCTCAACAGTAAACTATGTTGTAAATAGATGTGCTGTCATCCAGGCTTTGTTGTTCATTTATAGGGCACAGGCAGAGTGGATTTAGCATAATTGTTAAGGGCCCTGAGATTTTGGGGATGGTAAATCAGCATTGGCCTCAACTGAGAGTCACCAGCTGCGTTAGCCTCGGAGAGTTAGCCTTTCTCTGATCAGAGCTTTGAAGCTAGATTTCTTTACAGTTTGAAAATGGCTCTCCTTCCAAAATGAGGTTGTTTCATCTACATTGAAAATCTTTTGTTTATCGTAGACACTTTTATTAATTATCTTAGCTAGATCTTCTAGATAACTTGCTGCAGCTTCTACATCAACTCTTGCTGCTTCATCTTATACTTTTGTTATGCAGATGACTTCTTTCCTTAATCTCATGAACCAACCTCTGTTAGCTTCAAACTTTTCCTCTGCAGCTTCTTCACCTCTTTCAGCCTTCATAGAATAGAAGAGAGTTAGAGACTTGCTCTGGATTAGGCTTTGATTTAGAGGAATATTGTGGCTGGTCTGATCTTTTATCCAGACTACTAAAACTTTCTCCATATCAGCAATAAGGCTGTTTGCTTTCTTATCATTCATGTATTCACTGGAGTAGCACTTTTGATTTTCTTCAAGAAATTTTTCCTTGCATTCACAACTTGGCAACTATTTGGCACAAGAGGCCTAACTTTTGGCCTGTCTCGGCTTTTGACATGCCTTCCTCACTAAGCTTAACAATTTCTAGCTTTTGATTTAAAGTGAAAGATGTGTGACTCTTCCTTTCACCAAACACTCAGAGTCCATTGTAGGGTTAGTAATTGACCTAATTTTAATATTGTTGTGTCTCAGGGAATAGGGAAAACTGAGGAGAGGGAGAGAGATGGGAAAATGGCCAGTTGGTGGAGCAGTCAGAACATGCATATTTACTAAGTTTGCCATCTTATATGGACACAAGTTGTGGTGCCCGTATAATAGTAACAAATTCCAATAGTAACATCAAAGATGAGTGATTACGCATTACCATAACAAATATAATAAACATGAAAAAAGTTTGAAATATTGCAAGAAGTACCAAAATGTGAGAGAGAGACACAAATTGAACAAATACTGTTGGAAAAACAGCACTGATAGACTTGCTCAGTGCCGGATTGCCACAAACCTTCATTTTTTTTTTTTTTTAAATGCATTATCTGTGAAGTGCAATAAAGTGAAGCACAATAAAATGAAGTATGCCTGTACCTTGATTTTAATGCAGTGAGACCCATTTTGGACTTCTGACTTCCAGAACAGTGAAATAATAAATTTGTGGTGTTTTAAGCCAGCAAGTTTGTGGTATTCGTTACAGCAGCCATAGAAAACTAATATGTTTAAAGAGCATAGCACAGTGCTTGGTAAATAATTGGAACACAATATATTTTATTTGTACTTCTAACCTTTATTCATATTTTTGGGGTGATATTGCCTACTGCCCAAATACTTCTCTTGCAAAATTTGCCCTAAAATAGAACTTCGTCTGGCCACTTGAATCGAGATTCTGCTATAAGGAGAGACAGATTAACTCAGCATCATTTGGACCAAGAGTCAGCAAACTATTTCTGTAAAGGGCTAGATGATATATTTTAGGCTTTGTGGTTCATGTGATCTTCGTCTGAACTAGTCAACTCTACAAGTGTAGCAGGAAAGTAGCCATAATCAAAATGCAAACTAGCGAGAGCGCCCGTGTTCCAAAAAAACTTTTATTGACAAAAGCAGGCATTTACTCTGTGGTCCATAGTTTGCTGACTCATGATTTATACTCTTTCTTCTACTGTTTCTCTTTACCTCTACACAAGATATTTCCTTCCGGGTTAAGGTGAGAATGGAGGTGAATCAAATCCTCCCATCTCTGTAAATTCACTCAGAAGACTTTCTCTGCTTTTATCTATTTCATCTGTGAGTTAGAAATCATAATGAAAACAGTGACTGTTATAGCAACAGTTATCATGTAATCATTATAATTTATAGGGCAATAGAGAATGGCTTCCTTATCTTTGAAATCCTGCCCCAGGCCATAAGGCCATCCGGATCATTTACTTCTTTTTGTGCACACTCTGCTACTTAAAGATGAATCAACATTTATCAGAAATTTGCTAACTTGAAATCCTGAAGGTACCATCTTCTGATTTCTAAAAACATAAAAGACTGAATGCCCATCTGAAGGACAGTTAAAAAGAATGTAATTAGAAACTCTTTTACAAGATCTTTATTTCTCCTCGTTGGAGTGAGTGGTGTCTATATTTCTGTACTTCTTTGCTTTTTGTCTGTTACCCATTTCTACATGCTGTTTCATTTACCTTGAAATGTGACGAAGTGAACTGAGCACAGGATTTTGCTGCAGAGAGGCATTATTGATTTCTTGGAGAGTAGCAAGAAAACTTGCAATGTTGCTGTTTAACGTGGCTGACAGATCACAACAGCTTGTGACACCTCATTTACTGAAATGAAATCATGGGCTTCTCTGGCTCTTGGGCCTGGAGGAGAGGTGAAAGGTCAATAAAGTGAAGCCCTAAGCAGCCAGGCATGAAGGGTAGTTCATTCAGAGAGTCCAGTCTCATTCTGGAAGGAGATTAGATCACCTGCTTTGAGTTAACCAGATGGGCTTCTCAGCAAATGGAAAATTATAAATGTGTAATCATGACTGTGCTGGTTACAATTTAATTGCTAGATTAGGAAACCTTATTTGTGGTTTCATTTTGAAACCCTACAGATTGTTGTAATTTCACAGCTAAGAAAATGTTAAACAGAAAATCTTTATGCTTGAGAATGCTTTAAGCCATCTTTTCAATTAGCTGTTAAGTCTCTTCTTTCAATAATCTTTGTTAAGTAGTACAGCACTGAGAGGTTTTGAAGTCTGTTAAATCCAGTTCCTGCCTAACTGATATGCTTTTCTAACTGTTTTATATTGTGCTTGACTTTTATAGGAGAAACAAAAGAAAAGCAAACAAGCTGATAGTGGGATTTTCTTTAGACTCAGTGATTTACAGGGTTTCTCACAGCCCCTAGTACACATTCAGCTCAGTCTCTAACCTTGGTCCACACACTCCCCGAATGGCCTACAACCTCTTTTTCCTCAGATATATAATGAATGAGATAAGTTCTGATAAACAACTAGGAATCTTTCAACATAACATCATGATTCCATATTTATATTCCTATACTTGAATGATTAGTTTTCTATTTGGGTCTTTGAAACACAATATGATTGCTGAATCATATAGGACAAGTTGAATAAAATTCAGCATATGTTTCATACTAAAGGCTATTGTCTACAAATGCAAAAAAAAAATAGTACGGCCTTTTGGAAGAGTGCTGGAATACATGTTCATATAAAATGCATTTTATTTTCATTGCTGTCTTTTTTTTTTTTTTAAAGATAGCAACTATGACCCATTTAACTCTCTGATTCTGTTTCTTTATTTTTGAAATGGGGCTAGTAGTACAACAACCATTCTTGAATGCCTACCTGCCCATAGAGTAGACATTTTAATACTTGCTATCTAATTACTTCTAACAAATCTGCGAGGTAGTCATTATCTTCAGTCTACACATAAGAAAACTGAGGCAAAGAGTAGATGATTTTTGCAATGTTTTACGGCTGACACATGTCACAGTTGGAATTTAAATCCAGATCATGTATCTCCCAGCAACTTTCTTTGCCCTGAGTCTTTTCAGCTTCCCACAAGTTTGGTCCAAGAAACAAGTTACACTGCAAAAAGTAGAGCTCTGTAAGCATGAGGTAAGACTATTAAATATTTTGGCAACCAGTAATTTTTATGTGGGTAAACTTTTAAAATCTACATATTGTAATCAAATCGTAATCAGAATAAGAGCCAAAATTTTATTTAGAACAAAGAGTCAAAAATTATGTAAAGTGCTTTAATGAATTACCATATTTAATCCTTCCTACAGACCTTCAAGGTTGGCACGAGTAATCTTCAGTTTACATTTAAAGGATCTAAACAGTGTGGCTTTGAATTTCAAAATTGAATTTACTATTTTTTTTAACTTTCTTCATTTGTAAACTATTCAATTTCCCCTAAAACTGAAAAGAAAGCCATAGTCCTGGGGGCTTCTTAATTGAATTTTAATTGTTTTTCTAATATTCTGTAACTATGTACCTCAGAATGAAGAGGAGATTGAACAGGCAGAGGGAAGAGCTGGTTTTGGTCTTAACTTATGTTGCTAAAGGAGGAGATTTTTTTTATTGCAAATTGCACAGGGCTCAACTGCTCAGTAGGCCCACGGGTAAATTAGAAGACAAGAGAGACTTGTCTTCATGAAATTTGGGGGTGAAGTTTCTGTGAAGCTGTTCTCTCTTGGGTGTTCTGCTTGAAGATTTTATCTCAATTTGGAATGGTTGTGATGAACCCTCTGCAAGAAGGAACAATCATGTTTTTCAGTCAGCTCCTTATGTGTAACATCTTTAACCCATGTTTTTACTTCATATTATTTTAGTTGGTTCATGTGTGTATGTGTGTGTTTATTAAAATTCGTATAATATTTTTCTGATAAATATGAATAACTTCCTATTTTATACGTTTTACATATAAGAATCTACACTCATAAACAATAGTTACCCTATCTCACCTCTAAACTGGAAATGGAGTATTACAAAATGTATTGAAATCAAATAAAAGAGGTACTGTCTACAGAGAACTCTCTTCCCTTTCCACACAGAGGCTTAGAGGGAATAAGCAATTTGCCTAAACATCACAAAAAATAAAGAGTTAGCATTTCCATTTCCTATTATGGCAAATTAAGTATTATACCAATTCTCCACTGAGCAAAGATATAACATTTGGAAATACTATGAAAACATCTGCTTAAAAGCATTAAGTTGTGAACATCACAGTGAAGGATGACTTAGCCAGGCCATGTAGGTGAGAGAAACCTGGGCAGGTTAAGGGTGCTGTTCCCACAGGGCTGGTTGTAGACCGATACTCAACAAGCCTTGCAAGACACTGTCCCTCAGTTTAATATCATTCCAATCCCTGAAATAGAATTAAAGTGACCCCTGAGTGATAGTGTCCCCAGGTACCTCACAGCAGCAAAATTAAATCTTGGTAGAGTTATCATCCTGGTCTCATTTGTTTTTTGTAGCTTCCCAAAATATTAATTTAAAATGTTCAGCAAAAAATAAAAGATAATAAATGAGGAGGACAATGTGAACAAAAGGCTGAAAAATGAAAAAGACAATAGAAGAGACTTCAGATAGTGGAGTTATCTGATACAAAATAAGAACTTTGTTTTATATTTGAGGATCTAAGACAAGTTGAGAAATTTGGCAAAGAATTTTAAAATATGAAAAAATGCAAATGGAAACGAAAGCTTTGAAAAGATAATAGTCCAAATTAAGAACCTATATGGTGGATTTAACAGCAGACTGGATACAGCTGAAGAGCAATTAGTGATGTAGAACCTAGATTAGAACAAAATTTGCAGAATTAAGAACAGAGAGATAAAAGGATGAAAATGATTAAGTATAAATGAAATAATTATAAAGGATATATCAAGAAGGCTAATATATATCCCTTAGAGTTCTGGAATAAAAGGAAAGACAGAATGAAGCAGATGATCTATTTGAAGAGATAACTAAATATTTCTCACATTTCAAGAAATTTCACAAATCATGAGGATGATAAAGTATTCTGGACCAAATACATCAAATCTTAGCGGTAACCTCAGAAAAATAAAGAGGAAACGTATTAAAAGCAGCTAGTGAAAAATCAACAGATTGACTTCAAAAGACAACAATTAGATTGACATCTGAATTGTAGACCGAAACAATAAGAGAAAATTATAAGTCATTTTCACTCATAAGCACAGATGTAAAAATACTAAATGAAATACCTTCAAGCTAGTCCAACAGTATCTTAAAAGTATTCTATAACACACCCATGTTCGATTTATTCCAAGAATAGAAGCTTGTTTAAAATTTGTAAGTTATTAATGTAATTTATAGATTAAAGGGAAAAAGCAACTTCATTACTTTAATACTTAGAGGATGAAAAAAATTAAATATATTTAAGTATATTTATATGTTTATTTTTATATGAAATCTTAATTATATAGAAAAAGAAAGGAAATTGCTTAATATTTCCTTTCCTAAAAAAGGTCTTTAAAAGAAACCTACAGGTAATATCTTTTTTTTTTTAATATTAGATTGCATTTATTAACCACTTTACTATTCTTTAGAATCTAGAGTCTAAAAGACCAAAATAGGACTTTTTTCAATTTTTCGGTCAAGTGATATGATGGCTAGAAGCATCCAAAAAAAAAAAAGTCATTATATTTCATTGAATATTCATTTAAGTTTCAGTTTAAGACTTTGACTTTCATTTTCAAATATAAATATTATGTCCTACATAGCCAGGGCTGCATGGACTTGGTTATCCTTGTTGGAATAATGGTTCTCCTCTCCCTGGGGAAGTCACTAAGAACAGTTAAGGACTGGGAAGCAGGGGGTTGAAATCTAAGAAAGTAAAGATTTTTTTGAGAGAACAAATCTAGTAATCCAGAAATGGTGACTAGAAGTTCATTTTCTATTCAGTCTTCATGGATTATATCACTCTAGTTAACAGCTGGTTCTAAATATGATGGTTAAACTTTCAAGGTCTTCATTCTTTAAATGCAATTCTTCAAGCGTTACCACCACATTTTCCTGAGAATGATTCTGAATGCCAGAATGAGGGTCAGTAATGACAGTAACACCACAGCAATTAAGGGCCAGTCTGTGGGTTTGTGTATAATATTTCTATTTGTTAATATGAAGTTTAAACGAGATTTTTAAGTGTGTGTAAATATCTCCTAATGTAATCTGAAGAGTCCCTAAAAGTCTAGGCAATACTTTACTCAATTTTTCAAGTGCAATACATTTTCTAATCTGATTCTGAGAACTTGAATCTATCAGTGGAAAGGCTGGTATCATACTCTTTGACTCTTGTGATTTGGTGAATTCTTCATTTAAAATATATTGTCATCCGTAAAACTTTCTGATCCTCAGATTTAATGTTTCCGTTTTTTTTTTTCAAGTTCTCATAACTTGGCAGTGGTTTAATAGCTATATCTGAGTCAGTAAAAGACAATGGTTCATCCAAGCTGTCCTGAATTTCCTGCAAGACAGGTAATGACTATCTGGATCAGAGTTTATGTCATCTTCAAGTTCTTTAACCAGAAGAGCTGAAGAGGGTTTCACACACACGGAAGCATAATTCTGTCTTCTACTCAAAGTCTCCTTTAGAACTTTAAGTGTGCCTTTGCAACTTCAGGGCATACCAACACTGAACTAGAAATTGACCTAGAAACTTGGTTTGATTTGTCAAGTTTCCTCTTAAAATGTTCAGCACTTTTCTTACTTATGCCTATTAGAGTTATTTCTGAACTCTTTGAATTTATTTTCAGAAATTTCTGAAGCTTCTAATTTTTCTCACAAAGATCTAATTGAAGAAATTTGATTATTTACTTTCTGTAAAAGAAGTACACAAGCATCTGCTTTCTCCTGATTATCTAATCTGCAATTGCCTAACTGCTCAGTGACATCTATCACTGTCCGTTTTCGCCTCCTTGCTTGAAGTTAGCCTTTTGGCCAGCTTTCTTTGTCATTAGGATTTTTTTTTTTTTTTTTTTTTGCCTTTGGTCTATTTTCTGGTAGAATGGAGCAAACAAAGTCTTGCTCATTATCACTGCTACTATCACTATGAGCGCTAGAAAAACTAGATTCATATTGACTTCTCAGAATCACCAGGATTGTCAGTGTCTGATGTTTTAATGGCCTTACTGCACAACTGTACTTCTCCAGAATGGCCACTTTGTCCTTCCTGTAGCATCTGAAAATTAGGATGCCTTTCTTCTTGAACCCACACTGAAGTTTTAGAAATTTGTGCTTTAAAAACTTAGATGCTTTATAATAAAAATCGCTGCAAAACACTTTCTTTCAGTAATATTATAGGCTTTATTGGTTTTGGTAGAAATTTTATATTTCTGTTTTGGTGCAATTCCTAGCTTCTTCTGACATATGGGATGACCATGGAGCCTAATAATAGAATATTCGTCCATGATATCGCTGTAGTGAGCAGGTGTGATAAACTACCCACACCCCCTTAAGAATTCTCTGTAATATTCTCTTCTAAAAGCTGTTCAACAATATGTAGAGCTTTTCTCTCAAACTCAGTCTTCTTCCTCACAGTTTCTTCTGGTTCTGCTTTCCTTTTCAAAGCATCTTCTGGTCTGTTAAGTAAGTACCTGTGGCATTTTGGGGTGGGGGCGGGGAGTGTGGGGAGCTTGGGCTTTGAGGGCCACTGGATTGACTCCAGGAATCATTTATTGGCAAAATGATGAAAGCTTTCTTTTTAAGATTTTTGTAAAGATGGCAGCTACAATCATTTCTATTTAACGTTGTTCTTAAGGACCTAGACAAGACTGTAAGCAAGGAAAAAAGAAATACTGGCATAAGGATTAGAAAGCAAGAAATAAGCTATCATTATTCTCAGATGATATGTTTTGTACCTGTAAAACTAAAAAGAATCCACAAATCAATTATTTAATTTCCCGAGTAGCTTTAGCAAGTTTTCTGGATACAAGATCAATGTGTAAAAACCAATATATTTTTATATATACCTATAGCAGCCAGACGATGTACTTTTAAAAAAGTATTACCTACAATAGTATTAAAACTATCAAATCCTGAGGAATAAATAAAATAACAGTAGAAGACTCTCATGCAAAAAATATAAACTGTTATTGAGGGGAATTTTATAAATCCTAAGTAAAGAGAGTAATAAACAAAGTTCACACATTAGAAGGCACAATATTGTCAACCTGTCAACACTCCCCTAACTGATTGATGGTTTTAGTGCAACTCTAATCAAATCACAAGAGTATTTTCTTAAAATGTTTGTATGTATATGTAACTTGGCAAGTTAATTTTAAAAATTATGTGAATATACAAAAAGCCAAAACTAGCTAAGACACATCAATAAAGAACAAGTGAGAAAAGACTTGCTTTACCAGATAACAAGGAATATTTTAAATCCATAATAACTAATAAAGAATAGTATTGTCACAAGGCTAGTCTGCTATTCTAGATCAATGGAATAGAGAAGAGAGCTCAGGAAGATCCTCGAGCATATATTGAAACTTGTTTTATGAAAAAGTTGGGACAGATAGCTCTAGGAGAAGGCATAGACTTTTTAATAAATGGTGTTTGAACAATAGGGTAGTATATATATAAAAAAAGTTTAATCCCTACTTCATAACATACACAGAAATTAATCCTAAACGGATTATAGCTTTAAATGTAAAAAATAAAACAAAACCTTAAGAAAGCAATATAGCCATGTGTTGGGATAGAAAAAGCAAAAGCTTTACCAGGTTAAAAAAGATTGATAAATTTGACTTTATAAAATTAACAACTTTATATAGCACAGACAAGATATTTATAGCACATATAACCAGTAAAGTGCTGATATTCACATTATAAAAAGATCTATAAGTCAACATGAAAAAGAGAAAATCTAATAAAATAAAAGGCAAGAGATTTGAGCAGGCATTTCATAGACAAGGATATCCAAATGGCCAATAGATACAGAGAAAATTACTCAACTATAGTAATTATCATGGAAATGCAAGTTAAAACAATAATTAGATGCCTTGATTTGTGCATTAATATAGCAAAAACAAAAAGACTGATATTTCCAGGTGTTGGCAAGAATATGGAACAACCGGAATTTTATGCGTTGTTGGTCACTAACCATTCAATCTCAGAGCCAGCAGCAGAAGTGGGACAGCGATGGGGAGCTGGAAGAGAAGTCTCTTGCCTCTGTGGGTCAGCTGGCCCATCTTTTTGTCAGTGGAGCCTGCAGTTGGGGAAGGAGAGCAGAGTGAAGTGCAAAGGAGAGAAAGGAAAGCTGGAACCCATCAGGTACACACAATGCAAACACTTATGAAGGCAATAATTTTGTATTACTTTGCATTCATTCCTTCCTTTCTTCCAGGTCTCCTGCAAATTCTTCTTTTGGCTAATTCTAACCCATCACCAGAAAGGAAGAGGTTTCTGGGAAACATAGGTTACAGTTTAACAAATCAACTACAATTATTCAACACATTTTACAGTAAAAATTTCAATGACATTTTTATAGGGTAAAAACCTAGGCTTTGGAATCAAGCAATCCTAGATTTGAAGTTTTTAAATTTATTGAAGTGACATTGGTTAATAAAATTATATAGGTTTCAAGTGTACAATTCAATAATATATCATCTGTATATTGCGTTGTGTTTACCACCCAAAGTTAAACTTTCTTCCGTTACCATATATTTGACCTCCTTTACCCTCATTTGCCTTCCCTGCTCCCTCTTTTTCCTCTGGTAACCACTAAACTATTGTCTGTGTCTATAAGTCTGTCTTCTTCATTTGTTGCTTTCCCTTTTATATCCCACATATGAATGAAATCATATGGTTCTCAACTTTTTCTCTTTATTTCACTTAGAGTGATAATCTCAAGATTCATCCATTTTGTCACAAATGGCAGTATTTCCTCATTTCTTATGGCTGAGTAATATTCCATTGTATATATGTACCACTTCTTTATTGAATTTTAATATAATCTTTTATTATTTGTGTGATCTTGGGAAAGTTACTTAATTCCTTTGAGTCTTGGTTTCCTTGCCCACAAAATAAGGAAGATGGTATATGAGTCATAGAGTTGTTTAGTATTAAATATTATATTGCATACATATTTTTCAAGACAGTGCCTAGTTCATTAAGAGCTTCAATAATGTTTTCCTTTAGCAATATTACTACTGTTAACTTGTAAAGATACTCGAATATTAAAATCTCCTGAAGAACTTTTAAAATATGCTGATACAGACTCTGCCTAGAGAGATTGTGATTTATTTGATATATTTCCCTGTCAGTAAGGGACCAGTGTAGACAGGATACTCTCTACCTTATGAAATTCCTCAGTCACAGACTAAGTCAAACTCTGTTAGCTTTTCCTAGACCAGCATCCTTTGTTTACAGGTTTTGTTACTTTTTTTTTTTAAATGCATTCTCGACATGTTTCAGAGGGTGTACTCTCATGTTCTTTATATTTACAAGTCACTCCGATGACCTTGAGTGAAAATGTGAGAAATCCTTGAAAGGAACATAGGAAACATCCCCATTTTCACCAACATTATTTTGGAAAGCTGGTGCTATAGAAAGCTAAACTCATAGATTTTGTTTAGATTCCTGCTACTTATAGCTACAGTGTGTGCCTTTTTAATGAACTTTATAGCAAATTGGGGCATGGGATGAACAAGAGACATTCTTAATGTATCCTCCTCATCAGTGACTACAGAACGAAGTAATGTTATACAACCAGAAATGTAAATGTGAGATAGTGTGGTGGATTAATTCACAGGTATGCTGAATGTAATATGAATGAAGAGAAGTGAAAATTTGCTTTTTAGAATTTAGTGGCAAGGTAACTACCAGTCTTTAATTTGTACATGAGTTCCTTTTCATTGGTAGGCACTCTTTAATGCTTAAAATTTTAATACTCTATGGAGAGGATTTAAATGTATTTTTAAATGCCATTTGTTGTGTGTTCTGGGAAAATGAAGTGGAAATGGGAATATTAGGTTCGTAATGTGTTGTTGAAAATAAATCCCATTTTACTTTTACACCACAGTATTCATATATTTTTCATAAAAATTAGTTTATTCACATTTTAAGATCTACCTTTCAGATCTGCCCATCTCTGGTTTGTAGGCTGCTCTTTTTTTTTTCCTTTTGCAAGTGGGTTGGCAGCTCAATTGTTAGAGTTCTGTTTTCTAAGATTGTACCGCTATACTCAAGCCTATGGTTTCTTTGAACTAAACCAGTGGTATGAATAAATGAAAATCAGAAAAAATGAAGAAAGACACAATTATTAAAATATATTTGAGAGTAGTGGCATAGTTAAAACTTTGAAATAAAGCTGAGAAATGAGTAATTTTGGGCAGTATGAATTTTGCTCTACATTATGAGAAAAATAAAATTTCTGTATTTCTCCAGATTTAGTTAAAATAATTTGTGTGATTTTTTTTTTTTTATCCACAGATATGGGGTTTGAAATGGCTTTTCCTCCCTTCACGTTATCCTCAAAGTTTTATGCTCAGTAGTTAATGAATTCAGTATCATTTAATGTCTATATGTACCAAGAACTGCTCTAGGCAATAGTGAAATCACAAAGTCCACACTCTCTTGGGGGTTTCAGTTAGTTCATCCCTACAATTAGTGATGTCCATTATTGGCCAGATCTTCATTAATCACAGATTCTGCAGAAGCAGCTATTTTTCTTTTAGGCACAAGCTTTAACCCCTGGGACTCAACTAGTGCCAATTCCTCCCTCACTAGACTCTGAAATGATTACCTCTAGCCATTGTCTGTGTATATAATAATAGAGATTTTAAAAGGTATCAATTGTCAGAAACAACATGTGCCAAGAACTCTCCCAATTATCTATTTGTACCATCTTACTTGATTCTGACAGTAACACTTGGAAGTAGAGACTATTATTTTCTCCATTTTTCGATATTGAGAGTTTTTAAAGAGTCAAAGCACTTAGCCAAGGGTACCTGGCAAGTAAATGGCCCAGCTGGGAATCAAATCTGAAACAGTCCAATCAAAATATTGGACCTTAACCCCCTACACAAATAAATATTTATTACACATATAAGTACTTCAATTTTCAAATACATAAATGCTATGATTAATTCAATATCAATCAAAGAGACAATAATTTCACAGTAGCTTTACTTTTACTGTATTTCCTCTTGTAAAAGTAGTATGTGGAGTGGCACTCAAAATTATTTGATATTTAAAAGTGGTCCGTATATTGAAAAATATATGTTGGGAACTAACGAAACATGCTAAAAGCTTCTTGAGGGCCAGGGAAATTATTTTAATTAACATTTTATTTCCAGTGTTTAGCCCACATCTGTCACATAGAAGGAGGGCAACAGATGTTTGGTAAATGTGTAAGTGTACATATAAATGAATCCCATTGCTAATTAAGTAGGATAGTGGCCCAGTTATCCAACATGTAACCTATATATAGCAAGCACTGGAGTGAAATGTGTAACTGGATAACAAAGTATTGGTAAATAAAGGAGAATGTGGGAGACAAATGTCAGTGCTAAACAAAAAGAGTCAGACCAGTTAAAAGGGACAAATGCTTTTTGAATATTCTTTCTAACTTTGTTTACCTAAAACTGACACCAAGGGGGCTCATCTTGTAAGATTAAAATGAATAATCCGTTATTGAAATTTAACTGCTCACTTGACATTGTGTGCATTTTATTTTCCTGCATCCCATAACTAGATATAATTATTTAAATTTTTTACATTCAACCCCCAAAAGACAAAATATATATATTTTATATCTGGAGAGAGCACATTGAGTTTTGGGATCTCAAAAGAATTAATCGTTTTTCTACATTGTAATTATGTGGAGACCAATGAGAGTTAATGAATATTTTTGAGATATAGCATTTTCATGTTTCTTTGTTTTAATTTTTCTTTTCATAATTTTTTTCTATTGATTTTAATTAAACAGTCCTCTGTTTATGAGAGACTAGAGAAAATTTAATATCCTCAAATTAAGGAAAACAAACAAAACAAGAAAACGTTTAGCAAAATTGGTTTCTTGAATTGTACTTTACATTACGATTTGAGGGTTTTTTTTCACTAAGACAGATTTAATATAGAAAAAGTGTACCCCAGGAGAGTGATCTAAGCTTTCACAGCTCTTATCAGAGGTGAATAGTGTTTCATTAATTTCATATGAAATCTTCTTATGTGACAGTATAATTATAATATTATACAGCTTAGCTAGATAGCTTTAAATGATCTGCCAGTACAACCTCAGAAATGAAGGGTCATGCAGGGTACAAGAAGTCTTCAAGATTCCATTTTGAAAACTAAGTACTCTTGGCAAGAGACAAAATTGCTAATGTGTTTCTATATTTGAGGTGACTTCTATTCCTCAGAAGGTTCCTTATAGCTCAGTGCAATGTCTCTAATTCTTTGAAATACCAGTCACTGCAGTTTACACTTCTCTTTGCTTTGGGTAAAAATCTGAGAAAAATGTACTGATTGAGAAGGTAGCACAGATAGGAAAGATGAAATACTCACTCCATGCTTTGGTATGAGTTGTGAAGTATGTATTTCTGGATATTAGAAATTCACTCAGAATAAATTGGAGATGTGTAGGGGTGTGGTGGGCAAAACTTTTGTCCACTGAAAGCAGCTTTCTTTAGTACATTACTCAGAGCACATCAACTTCCAGAACTTTCCTCAAGACATCAACTGGCTATTTCTGTATTACTCATTTGAATTTATCCACATCCATTAATTTCCTGGCAGATTGGAGCTCCTATTGCTTTAAATTAATTTTTTAAAAAAATTACAGTTATATTCATTCCAGGTATATAGTATAGAGGTTAGATATTTATATAACTTATAAAATGATCCCCCTGGCAAGTCTAGTACCCACCTGGCACTACAAAGTTATTATGATACAAAGTTATTATGATATTATGCACTATATTCCTTGTGCTGTACTTTACATCCCTGTGACTATTTTGTAACTACCAATTTGTACTTCTTAATCTGCTTACTTTTTCCGCCCAGTCCTCAAACCCCCTCCCATCTGGCAGCCATGTTAGTTCTCTGTAACTATGTTTGTTTCTATGTTGTTTGTTTGTTGATTGGTTTCAGATTCCACATATAAGTGCTTTTAATAGAAATTATAGGTAGAAGAGAAACATAGCATCAGATGTAATCTCAGCACAGTGAGAAATCAAATTTTTACTCTTTGGTATATGTAGTTCTCTGTAACACAGAGTTCAATTTTTGCTCTCTCGTCACAAGTTGTTGGGAAAGGAGGATTTAATCAAGGAAGCCCAGAAATGGGAAACCAGAAGCTGGACTGTTATTTCCAGCTTGGTTCTAATGTTTTTTTTTCTTTTCTTTAGAATGCTGTAACAACAATTTATGTATTACTCATTTGAGTAGGAAAAAAGAAAGTAAAACTGATTGTAAGGCATTATGGAGAGAATACATATAATGTTTTGTTTTTCAGTTGATTACATTGAGGAAATAATCTCAGGATCCTGATACTACAATGTAGTGAAAATAAATTAGGCCAGAAATTTATTTTCTGTGTGACTGTGAACAATTTCTTTGCAGTCTTGAGACATAAATTTGTTCATTTATAAAGTAGAGATGGACTATATGGTCATATGAAGTACCTCTAAGTCCTAAAACTTATTGACTCTTAGGTTTTGGAATTAGTGTGCTATGCGAGGTAAAGAGATTGATGAACATATTTCTTCTTAGTTGGTTTATAAATTGTCAGAATGAAACTTTAAAAAATGCCAGGTACTTTTGCATAAACCTCCAAAGAGAGTAAAATTTAGGAGCCTTCACAAAGTTCATTTCTTAATCTTTTGCATTTGACACATTAAAAATGAATGATTATCAATATCAACGTTTGAGAAAAAGAATTTTCATTAAATTCCCTAGGATGGCACAAGACAAATTTTGACATAGTGCCAGTACTTTCAAATAGCAATATATATAGTTTCACACAAAATTGAAGAATAGAAAGCAGAAATAACAATATGAATTTTACATTCTGCCTTAAATGTTGGGGATAAAGCAGTATGTCTTTTACTTCATTTTTCTAATTCTTTATAGCCAAAACAAAGTGAGTTTCAAAGAATTTTCTGGAGAATTTTGAAAAGTGTAGTTTCTAAATGTATGAACCTGGATTTTAAGGAATACAATTAAATTTTTTAAAAAAATGAAGGGATTTATTTGTATCACTTACTACTCAGTGTACTTTTAATATTTTCTGAAGCAAGTAATTCAATAAATAGCTACAAAGCAAGAGGACAGGCAAGCAAGCAAGGCCAGCCAATAATGAGCAATACTTATGTCTTCCTCTCTTCCTCACTTCTTTGTTTTGTCATAAAGAAAAGAATGAATTTTCTATTCAGAGCATAATAAAAAGTGCTTGGCATGTATGTTTGTTAGCAACATTGTTAGTATCAGAGAAAAAAGAAAACAACAAATCTAAGATAAGTGGTGTGATAAAGTAAAATATGGCCTATTCATTTGAAAGATGATTATTAAAATGATGATTTTGTATATATAGATATGTACTTATATATGTAGGTTGTGTATGACAGGGTGAAATAATCGGCCAGCGGTCTAATCTGTTTTGCCCCCTGTTAAACTGGTTGCCAAATATCTTAAATATTATCTATGAGACTTGTAATAATACTGGAAAATATTTAGGTTATAAGGTTATTTGAACTGAGTTTAATGCAAAATTTAACATAAAGTTTGATTTATCTATATTTTAGAAAGCCATTTGAATATTTAAGAAATATAATATTTGAAAATTAGTGTAAAAACATCTGACATTATCAAGACAGATTGGTCAGTGTGATGGTTTATTTTATGTGTCAACTTGACTGGGCTAAGGGATGACAGATAGCTGGTAAACATTATTTCTAACTTGACTTAGCTAAGGGATGACAGATAGCTGGTAAACGTTATTTCTGGGTGTGTCTGTGAAGGTGTTTCTGGAAGGGATTAGCATTTGAATCAGGAGACTGAGTAAAAGAGGGTTCTCTCACCAATGTGAGTTGGCATCATCCAATCCTTTGAGGGCCTGAATGAAAGGTGGAGAAAGGGTTCATTTGTTCTCCCTTGCTTGAGCTCATGCATTCATCTTTTCCAGCCCTCAGATATAAGCACTCCTGATTCTTGGGCCTTTAACATGGACTGGAACTTATACCATCAGTTCCTCTGGCTCTCAGTCCTTTGGACTCACTGAATTATAAAACCAGATTTCCTGGTCCTCTATCTTGCAGACTATAGATTATGGGACTTCTCAGACTCCATACTCATGTGAGCCAATTCCTATAATAAATATCTCTTTATATTAAATACCTATTTATATCTATAATATATGTTATATATCTATATCTATCTACTATCTATCTATCTATCTATCATCTATCTATCTATCATCATCATCATTATCATTATCATCTATCTTCTATTGGTTCTGTTTCTCTGTAAAACCCTGACTCATACAGTCAGTTAATCAAAAACTGGTTAAAGCAAGAAATCATAAAAATTGATATATAGAGAGATTGATTTTGTTTACACTTAAACCATACAAATGTATATCCATTCACCAATCTTTTGATGAGGCAAGGGCTTTCTATAACTCTGGGACTAATAATTAAAAATTCACATTGTGTTCCTATAGGCTATGTATACACAATATATTACTTAGGATTTTCCTTTAGAGTAAGAACTGACAATACTAGCAAAGAAATTTGCATAATCTTTCTCTGTTTTTGTGATTGTTTTTTCCAAATCATTTGAAGACATCCCACCATGGTTAATTTGACAGAAAAATTTTTAATGGTTTTTATTTATTGAGGCTTACCAAAGGATTCAGCTTAATTTTCATAGAAATAACAACTACTTTTCATGTTTATATTTTGTAAGTTTATTTAATAGTTCATTACATTATTATGTAATTGAATTAGCTAATTGATTTACATTATTATGCGTTATAAACACAATAACAATTGGTATAATCAGGTTTGGAAGCAATGGAATAACATTTGCGTCAACTCTAAAACATCTTTAAGTAAAATATGTAGTTAATTTATCCAAATTCTATTAACTGCTCTATTAATGGTCTAAAATTCTGAAAGCCAACAAATTATGAGCTAGCTGGAGCCCACTGAAAAATTTCCTTAATCTTCTTTCTTTATTTATGAGTCCAGGGAATTCCATGGCGATAGTTGCAAAACAGTTTGAATGACTTTTATATAAAGCAGTAAGCAGCAGGGTCAGATTTGGCTACGTGTAAGTCAGTATTTCTGAGCCATCAGAAACAGGAAATCCCCTAAGATCTGATCAAGGGAAGAGACTAAAATGGCAATTATTACTCCACACTGAAATAAACTTTTTCTCATCCTGAGGATTCGAAAACAATAAGAAAAAGATTCCAGATACAGTCTAATTAACATCAATAACCAGGAGATATTAGTGGTTTCTATGATCCTTAAGACAGATCCCATTGCCAAAGGGAAACTTAGAATATTTTGTCTTAATGTCATTCCCTTCACATGGGAGTCAGGAAATATTTTCAGCAAAGATTGATTTGGAAATAATTTTATGAAGATTTTATTTGTAAAAAACTTATCAATTCAGCTTCCATTAATTCCATCCTCCAACTCAACAACGTAACCATGCTCACCTTTAGGACACAGGGAAGAAGTGGGAAAGGGAGATATCACTCTCTGAAAAACAAAACAAAAAGCATCCCCCATCCAAAAAATAACAATCAGCCCAACAGAAAAGCAAACAACACATAAACCTTTTCTTGACTTCACATTCTACTCCAGACCTGGCCTCATTTCTTAGCCTCTCTTTATAGCAAAATGCCCAGAAAGAGTTAATACTTGCTCTTTAATTCCCTTTCTCCCATTAAAAAAAAAAAAAAAATCATACTAGTTTTCTCCTCTCATAGTCTGCTGAAACTGCTCCTGTTGACATCGATAATGATCTCTACATTACTAAGTCCAAGAGTGAATTCACAGTCTACAACTTAACTTGACCTATATGCAGTTATTATACTCTTTCCTTTGATATACATTTTATTTTCACCTGGCTTCTGGAGCAACATGAAACTCCTAGTTAAATTTTTATCTCATGGAAACTCTTTTGAACTACTCTACTTTCTTGGTTCCCAATTCCTAAACTTTAGAATGTCAGAGACAAATCCTCCTTTCACTTATAACTCCCCAGAGGATCTTACTCATTCTCAAGGTTTTAAATATCATCTATATGCTATTGATGCCTAAAATTATATATCTAATCTATACTTCTCCTCTAAAATTTAGACTTGAATATCTAACTTCCTATTAAATAATTGGATGTCCAGTACAAATCTCAAAATCAACATGTCCCAAACTGAACTCATAATCTTTTCTCCAAACTTCTCATCAGCTTTCCTTGTCTGAATAAATGCTTATATATGTCTCCATTTGCTCAAACAAAACCCCTTGGACTTATGATTTAAGTAATCACACATTCTATCTGTTCATCAACCCTGTATCTCTGCCCTTAGAATATATCCAGAATCCACTTTTCATCACTTCTACTCACCAACCTGTCTTTTGCATTGATTTAGCCAATAATCTAACCAGCTCTCTCCACTTCTCCTTGACCTCTTATAGTCGACCTCCACAGAGAAATAATAGTGATTCTGTTGAACAATGTGCAAGATCATGTTACTTTTCTGCTTGAAACCTCTATTGGTTTATCATCTTGTACAAAATAAAAGTCTGTGTTTACAGCAGGCCCTTCGAGATCGGAGCCCTCCTCCTTTCAGAACTCAGCTTGACTACTGGCTCCAACCACACTGCCCTTCTTGCTTTTCTCTGACCAGGGAAAGCACATTTATGCCTTTTTTTTTTTTTTTTTTGTGTAGGATGTTCCCTCAGCTTGGAATGCTCTTCCCTAATTTCATGCATATGAATAGTCTTTTTACTTTGTTCACGTTTTGATACTTCTTCATTGACTACCTATTCAAAATAGCAATCCTTCCCTCCCCAACATTATCTATCCTCTTTCCTTCTTTGATTTTCTCAGTAGCATTCTTTACCGCCTAACATATGAGAGAGTTGACGTGTGTGTGTGTGTGTGTGTGTGTGTGTGTGTGTGTGTGTAATATAAAAGGATACCCTCCCTTGTGTCACTCAGTGAAAAGAGTATGGCTCTTTAACTTGAAATGAGTGATTGATTCAGGGATAGTAAAATGGAAAGATGCTTGTCCTCAGCAACCCTATAGTCACCCTGTTAAACTTGAATGATCCAAAAAAAATCCTTATTATTGAAATTTTACTTAGTCAACTTGACAAATAGCTATTAGGGTTCAGAAAATGTAGTTCTAGGCAGCAATAATTCATGTTGAAATTTTCAAAACAGTTTTAGATAGTGAGTTGACCATTTATATTTTGAAAATAACTTTAGAGCCAATAGTCAGTAATACTAATAGTTATTTATTGAGAACTCTGTATAAATGGAAGGATTTTTTTGTGCATGTGCTTTATACATATATTATCTCATTTAATCTTCTCACCAGCTCTTCAGTGTAGATATTATTATCTTGATTTCCAAAGAGAGAAAACTGAGGCTCAGAAGGTTAAGTAAGTTACTCTATAACACTTGGTAAGCAGCAGGCCTGTCTGGCAACTGACCACATATTTTTTCCCGCTCACTGTAGCTTGTCCTATAAAAGAGCAATAAAGATCAATGGATATGTGGAACATAGCAAGAACATACATGGAAGTGATTTTCCATGTATTTTGGAAATATACATCTTTCCATGTGCATTTTTACTGTATGAATGACATGTTAACCTCTAGTGAAGGAAAAAATTTTAAAAAACAACATAATAAATAAATAAAAAATAACACACATACTTTGCAGGCATACGAGAAAATTTATAAAAGAAGTGTCTGACCTTCAAGAAATCATTGCTAATGAATATGATTTATTAGTATGTGTGCTAATAAACGTGTGCTAAAGAACATGAATTCCATTGTCTCTATCTCCCAATTCCTTATTTACAAACTGATCTAGTACATCTATAGTCTTATGAAATATTACATGGATATTTTTACCACCTTGCATTTTTAGCTTTACTGACTATATGATGGAAAAGTGTAAGAGGTTTTTAAAATCAAAAACATTAAGAGTTTTATTTCAGGATGAGTACTTCTCCATGTGTGGTCACAGTTCTTAATACTCATAGGTAAGAAGGTAATGTAGGGAGGAGGCAAGAGAATTGAAGTGTTAAATCAAGCTACATTCAGAGGCTGCGATATGCTCATCGGCTTTGCAGCCAGGCCAGGAGGACACATGCAGAACAAAGGAAGATTTCTGCTGGGAATGCTAACAACCCATTTCCCACACCTGTGAAGGGGAAACAGGAACAACAGAGTCTTTAAGTGGCACCTTACACAAATAAAATCATTCATTCACTATGACGAAAACCATGGGGAACCTATGGACTAAAGGTTGGGAACTGCCAGCAGGCCTTTCATGCTGCATATTCTTACCTTTTCACACTACATACTCTTCCCCTTCCCCTTCCTCACTCTATGTCCATATCAAAGGAAATGAGTAAACAAGTTTTTAAATAATTTACAGGAACTAAATAATGATATATAAACTGAATTCCCTGAATGCTTGGGGTCCTTCTTTCTCTCAGTGCTCTCAACTGTCTCTCACTGTCCTAGTCTCTCTTAGTCCCTCTGTTACCGATGGAACGTTGGAGTTCCAGTAACACACACACACTTCTAGGTCCTTTTTACTGCTGAAGAAATAAATTTCAACTCAATAAATATGAGAAATATTCATTTATTAAAAGCACATTATGAGGTAGAAGACGGGTCAAGCCTAAAACTGGCCAACCACGTGGAAACAGGTTTACATACCTCTGGGTGGTGGGGTATAGGTTACAGCCAGGGAAGATGGAGAGCTGTAACCCCAAGGGAGAGAGTTCTGAGTTATATTTAGGGCTCTTATGGGTGGTTACAAAAGCATTTTTAGGTGATTGGCAAGTGAGGTCATTTTGATTGACACCTAGCTGCTATATAACTCTTTGACTAATGCGTGTGTGTGTGCCCAGAATTCTACCATTGGGGTGTTCTTTGGGTGGTCTCTAGGTCAGGCCCCTATTCCTTTGTTCCCCCTTTCGCTCATGTCTGACTAGCTACGTAACACCTCTCACTCTGCCTCTGAGAGGAGACCATGCTCTGTCTGTGGAGCATTATCCCTTTTCTAATAAATTTTCCTTTTACCCTAACATTGGCTCGTGTCTTGAATTCTTTCTACACTCTCTGCCAAAAGACACTGTTTTTCTCTCAGTACAGGGCTTGGTTTCACGCCCCCCCGCGCCCCCCCCCACATATTTCAGAGGGAAATTTGCCCTGACCTGCATCAAAGGCACTTCATTGGTCACTGTGCTGGACACCAAAGATGATCCCAATGCAAGAGTGAAAACTTGATAGCACTGTTAGCAATGCAAGAGACAAAAACACATTTTTTCCCCATCTTTTTAAAACTGCTGAGTCCAAGAACATGGTTTGTGAATCCAAATACAATTTCACCAAGAAGTCATATGCAGGAAATGAGAGGAAA
>NW_011888946.1:3801084-3803746 GCF_000151845.1 Pteropus vampyrus
TTCCCCATCTTTTTAAAACTGCTGAGTCCAAGAACATGGTTTGTGAATCCAAATACAATTTCACCAAGAAGTCATATGCAGGAAATGAGAGGAAACAAAAAAAAAACTTAAACGAAAATGATGCTAGTTATATAAGAGATCTGTGGAATGCAGCGTAATCATAATACTATATGACAATTGCAGCCAATATAAAGTGTTATAGCAGAAATTGTTATTTAAAAAAAAATTTGTGATTCAGTATCGTGGACTATCAGAGTTGCTTTTAATGGAAGGATAACACCGATGCCTTATCAGACCCGTAGTACAGGGAGAGGAGGGAAGAGAAGAAACACACATGGATGCCATGTAATATAGATGCCAATAAAAAATGTTGAGACAGAGAGAAGGAGCCAGTTTAATTAACTCTAGAAAAGTGCCTTGAATAGACACGTAACACATATTTATTCTGTATATCTTTATCGATATATGGAAAATGTGTGATAATAAATTGGGTGAAGTAGGCTTATACTCTTTAAAGTAAAATGAAGCTTTATATTCGATTCAATTCAGTAAACCCACTGCTGAGGTCATCTATAATGGGGCAGTTGAATTTGGTGGACAACAATATGGGCAGTGGAATCAGATCTTAATCTTACCCTTTAATCTGACATTTTCTAGCTGGGTAATCTGGGGGATAGACTTCATTGCTCCATTCTTCAGTTCCTGAGTCAATAAGCACAACAGAGTGCTTAATACAGTGCCTCTCACATAGTAGAACTTAAGGAAATTTAGAAATTACAATCAATTGTTATGTTTTATTGGCTTCCGTCTTATTTCTTTTTCCTTTTCTTTCAACTTTTTTTTTTTTTTTTTAAGTTAGAGAACCTTCTGCCTACAAATAGTTGTCTTTATTTCTGGAGTTAGAGACATTAAATCTCTTTTGGAAGAATACAACTTGAAAGGTATTAGTCATGTCAGTGTATCGTTGGAAAAGGGCACAACAAGATTTCTTTGGCCTAGCAGAGACTGTCTCTTCCCATAACCTTTGCAGTGTGGAGATCTGAGATAACTTAAGAAATGGTGATCAAACTAATAGTAAAACCAGGATGCTTCCTGGCTAGAAAAAGATTAAAACTTCAATCTTTCATTTTAAATAAAATCAGCTTTATTGAAGTAAAATGTGCATACAATAAAATTCCCAATTTTAAATGTACATTTCTGTCTCTTTCACTTTCAATGTTCAAACTATTATGTGGTATCTCTGACACACTGATATGGGTCTGACTAAGGCCATCAAGCAGAAAAAGAGACCATGGGTCCTTGAATGGAAACTCACCAGAAGGATTAGGGAGATATCTGCCTACAGTCTTGCAAAATCTTAGGTTAAAACTTGAAAATGCACATTCTAAATGTTTCTTGGAGAAAAACGTGAAAAGTATACAAGTGCATATGAATTTAAGATTCTTTCAACAAAAAAAAGATGTAACTTTGCAAAGTCTCCTTTCTAAAGATACAAGGAAACAGTGACTGAATTGAACCACAAGAAGAGCGATCTCCTTTTTTTCCATTTATAGCAACAATAGCAATTGTAGTTAGAGAATGGAGATTTCTGTGATACTGGAAAGCTTTTCAGTTCTTCCTCCACGAAGCACTGTGTCCATGACTAGTCCTTGTAACTGTTATTATGTGGGGATATGAGCCTATTTGGGAAAGTAGGAGGAAAGCAGAGAAGGAACAGGAATTTGTTGATAGTATATTGGAGGATTATATTTATATTGACTTAATTATTGAAAGACATATGATTTTATTTTGAATCTGAAGATGATAAAATGATATGTATATATTATGCATACTCACATAATCATTACATCATTATTATTATTACTATAATCTTTAGGCACAAATCCGGATGTTACCAAGTATGCGAAAATAAACTAGACTTTTCCCAACCGCAAAGGGTTTATAGTATATTAGGTGAAATAAATGTGTTTACAAATAACTTTTAACTATGTGAGTTGAGGCTATTGAGTTGGGTTGTGGAAAATCCCTAGGATTTCTATAAACTGAAATAGTTGAAGAGGCATTCTCATTGGGCAGTGAAATTACCATAAGCAGAGAGGGAAGTTCAAAAATCAATTGGAAGAACAATGACGAGTTGGGTGTGTCTGGTTAATGGGTGAAGTCATCAGAGGTTAAAGCCAGTAAGGAAATCAGTAGCCAGATCTTAAAAGAAAGGCTTTGGGAATTTGGGCTTTCACTTTGCGATGGTTTCTGAGTTGTGAATGACATGACATGAGTCATGCCTTAGGATATTCTATCCATGTGTGAAGGACTGAAGAAAGAGGACAGGGAATAGTGAAAGGCTGGAGTGGCCTTTTGTCTCTGATTTGCTGGAATATTGTTTCTCTATAGTACTCTGTAAAACTAGAACTCCAAATGCATCTGTTTCATATGTAAAAGTAGTACTATGGGCTGGACTTGTGCTGAGTTTTATGGGCCCAGAATTTGAACGAATTTGTTTAAATGTTAATAGATGTGGGAGAGGACACTGTAGGGAGTGTGTGGCTTCATGGTTTGCAGACATCATTTCAAGCTTGGGCATAAAACTATGGATGATTTCTTTGTAGGCCTCCTAACAGAAGACATGGCTATCCAGAAATTAAATAAAGATATAAGAGCATAC
>NW_011888946.1:3804476-3808020 GCF_000151845.1 Pteropus vampyrus
TAAAGTCTATTTTGTCTAGTATTAGTATTGCTACCCCAGCTTTTTTGTTTGTTTGTTTCCATTTTCATGAAACATCTTTTTCTCTTTACTTTCACTATGTGTGTGTTTTTCTATCGGAAGTGAGTCTTGTAGGCAGCATATGTAAGGGTATTGTTTTCTTATCTATTCAGTCACCCTATCTTTTGGAGCATTTAATCCATTTACATTTAAAGTAATTGTTAACAGAGATGTAGTTATTGCCATTTTATTATTTATATTTTTATATATATATTTTTTCTTAATTCTCTCTAACATTTCTTGTAATACTGGTTTGGTCAATGAACTTCTTTAGCTTTTTCTCATCTGAGAAGCTCTTTATGTGTCCTCCAATTCTGAATGATAGCTTTGCTTGGATTACTTACAGTAATCTTGGTTGTAGACCCTTTTCATCACTTTGAATATTTCATGCCAATCCCTTCTGGCCTACAAAGTTTCTGTTGAGAAATCAGCTGAGAGTCTTATGGGAGTTCCCTTGTAGGTCGTTAACTGCCTTTCTCTTGCTGCTTTAAAGATTCTTTCTGTCTTTACTTTTGGCATTTTAATGATGATGTGTCTTGGTGTGGGTCTCTTTGGGTTCATCTTATCTGGAACTCTTCTGTTCTTCCTGGTCTTTTACATCTATTTCCTTCACCAGGTTAGGGGAGTTTTTCTATATTATCTCTTCAAATAGATTTTCGATTCCTTGTTTTCTGTCTTCTTCTGGTACCCCTATGTTGGTATGCTTGATGTTGTCCCAGAGGTCTCTTAAGCTATTCTCATTTTTTCGGATTATTTTTTCTTGTTGCGGTTCTGATCGGGTGTTGTCTGCTACCTTATTCTCTAAATTGCTGATTTGGTTCTCTGCTTCATCTAATCTACTGTTAATTTCCTCTAATGTATTCTTTATTTTAGTTATTGTATTCTTTGTTTCTTACTGGTTCTTTTTTATGTTTTTTATCTCCATTTTTATGTTGCCTATCTCTTTATCGAAGTTCTCACTGAGATCATTGAGTAGCCTTACAACCAGTGTTTTGAACTCTGCATCTGGTAGATTGCTTGTCTCTATTTTGTTGAGTTCTTTTTCTGGAGCTTTGTTCTTTTCTTTCATTCGGGACATGTTTCTTTGTCTCCTCATTTTGGCAGACTTCCTGCGTTTGTTTTTATGTATTAGTTAGGGCGCCTATGTCTCCCGGTCTTAGTAGAGTAGCCTATATGTAGGTGTCCTGTGAGGCTGTGCTCCATATATGTCCCTTGTGTGGGTTGTGTGTGCCCTCCTGTTGTAGTTGAGCCTCAGTTGCCATTTGGACATCAATGGAAGGGACTGACCCTTGGGATGATTTTTCTTAAGGATTGGCCAGTGAAGGTCTGACCCTACGGAATAGGATTCACTTTAGTAGAGCTCTGGTTTCTGTCCAGTCCGCTTTTTGGGTGCGTCATCCTTGGATGCTGGTTCAGGTGGTGCTCTAGCTTTTTCTAAACTGGCTACTGGGTGTCCTGGCCCTGGAGCCTCCTGCCACAGGCCAACTTCAGCTATGGCTTGTATTCTGCCTGGGGCCACCTGACATGAGCAAACAAAGTGATCCACAGATGACCACCACCTGTGCTGGGCTTAGAGGTGCCTGGGAGAGGCCAAGCTTCAAACCCAGGCCAAGTGCTGCCAATGACAGCCTTAGGGCTGCTCAATAAGAGGTACGGGAGCACTGAGGCCAGGTGCTGCTTGTTTGGGATTTCTAAACCCTTGAGAGATTTTAGGGAAGTCCACAGCATGGGCCAAGACATGCCATTTGTATAGAAAAAACCACTGGAAGCAGCTTGGATGGGTTCTCAAGTTGGGTGGGGCAGGGTCTACTGAATAACAAATACCTCGCCACTTAAGAGTTTAAAATTACAATCATTTATTATTAATCACAAAATAATGGTAAGCTGGGTAGTTCTGCAGATCTGAGTTGGGCTTGGAAGGATTCTCTCATGTTTCTGCAGTCAGCTGTGGCTCTGATAGGTAGCTTTACTGATCTTGGCTGGACTATCTCACATTTGGGCCTCACCTGGGACATCTGTGTCAAAAAAGCTCTCCTGCATGTCTCATCTTCTAAGAGAATAGTCCAGGTACATTCTAATGGCAAAAGTAGAGGAGGAAAAGAGAGCATGGAAGCCCACAAAGTCTCTTGAGGTTTAGATTCAGAACAGACACACCATCCTTTCTGTCACATTTTATTGGCCAAAGCAATTAAAAATAATTAGTTCACATTTAAGAAGTGAGAATGTAAACTACCCTTCTTTATGAGAGGAATTACAAAATTGCATTGCGGAGGTGGTGGATACAGTACAGGGTGAAGAACTAGGGTCATTTCTGTAATTAATCTACTACATCTAATAAAGAAAATTGTAAAATCAAAATTACAAAATCAAAATTAACAAATATTTATTAAGTATCCATAAATCAAGCATTATTTCAACTTTACAACTGTCACATTAAATATTAATAAATCTTTCTTTGCATTTAAAACTACCTTGTAGGTTATCACAGTGCAAGAATTCCTGAGAATAGGTGATGCTTTTGAATCAGTGTGGTGGCCATGAGAATACATCTTGTAGACTTTCAACTATAGGGAGTGTAATTGACAAAGGCCCCCAGCTGCTATGCTCTGAAAGCCATCTCCACCTTTGCATTGAAGCTATGCTTCTCATGAACTACTCCCAACCAGTGACTGAGCAAGATAGAGATATTAAAGCAGACTTGTTTCTGTGAGACACAGGTCTTCTCTGATGGCTAACTTTGTGTCAAGAACTTCCCAACAGCCTTGCCAAAACTTCCTTTGACTGAACAATAGTGTAAGTTTCCATCCAACTTTCTCTTCCTCTCTCCTTCAGAGTCAGACTGTAATTGTCTCCTAGCTTCTCCTGGTGCCCCTCCTCCCAGACTATTTTATTTCAATAAGTGCTTTACCTAATAAATTTCTTGCACATTTAGTCCTGTTTTGGTATTCACAATGGACTTCACAGAGAGCTTGCACTAATATACATAGCAAACCACAAATTCAGAAAATTATAACAAAGATTTTCAAGTTGTTTTTGTGGATCTACTGAGAGATGTAGACATACACATCTTGGTGTGTCCATAGCTCTATCTCTATGTCCTTATCTGTATCTAGGATGGTAGGATATGGGTAATATTAATAAGTTTGATATTTTGTTGGGTGTAATCTCCATAAAGAAAGAGTTCTCAGGGCCTGTAAGGTCTTAAAGTCATCCAGGGTTATGCACTGGGAGGAGTGAAGTGAGGTTAATCACTTACTGAATTCCTACTGTGTTCTTGACTTGGTTCCATATGCAAAATATGCAGAAATTAGAGTATGCTTATTTTCCCTTATAATGATTCCCTGACTACTTGGGAACAGTTAGTTTCTTCTTCTTGTGATGGGTACACTGGGTGCTTTTGTTACTGTTACTGTCTTTCTGCCGACTATCACTCATGTACTGATGCGACAGCTGTGTAATTCACCAAATTGTTAGCAGCCTTAAGAAT
>NW_011888946.1:3809725-3811923 GCF_000151845.1 Pteropus vampyrus
TTTTTTTTTTTTTAATAAATTGAAGATAGGATCTTCCATTGGCAAAAAAAGAATATTCTTTGCCTTATTGCGATACTTCCTTTATTGTGCTAGTCTGGAACTGGATCCGTAATATCTCCAAGGTCTGCCTGTATTATTCATTTATTTGCTTAATACATATTTATTAAGAATGTTCTAGAAACTTTTGATTTAGTGACTAAGACAGACATGAGCCCTGCCCACAAGGAGCATATATTAGTTAGTGATATTTATCTCTCTTGTACTTTTGGCCCACTGCCTTTTCTCATACTTAACCCCAGGATGCCAAATAGCTATTCTGGCATGAAGATCCTAAAGCTGCTTGGTCAGACTGTATCCTGACCCAGGTTTATCAGGCTAGATGGCAAAACATACCATTTCTGGCCAATATCTGACAAAGCGAGAGGTGAATATGGTGGACAGTAATGCTCAGTATAAATGCTCAGGAATGCTCAGGCAGTTGCTCAGAATAAATGGAGCAGAATTAGAACACGCTAGTTCAAAGAGTTGATTGCCAGACAATGGTTTAACAACCATAGGCTCTAGTTTGTGGAAACTGTGATTATAGCACTTCGCAGAGTCATTTTAACCTTGAAACAGAGCCAGGGAGACTAATTGTATACACATTTTGAATGAATGTTTCCCAAAGCCTTTTGTAGATTTATGCAACTTAATATCCGGTTATTTTTAAACTGGCATTTTAAAATGACCAAATGAACATAAAATCACTTCATGACAAATCCTATTTTTCAAAATTCTTCTTTTCCCAAGCTTACAATCAATAAGTACTAGTAATTTCAAGAACTAAAATTACTTACTCTTACTATTGGTTAAAACCATTTGCTTTAATTGAACACATTCATCTAGGCCAGATCTATTTCTAAAAATGTATGATTTCAAAAGACTGAGAGTGAAGCATGGCCTTATACAAGTACCCAAATTAAGCAATTTTAGAAATCCCTAACTTAGCCTGAAGCTTGATAATGAATATTGCATTTAAGCTTTTTTGTACTTAAAATATTCCAGACTTTAATTCATGACTCATTAATAAACCATTTTTTTAAAACAATGGATTTTCAGCACTATCTACATTTTACTAAATCATCAAACAGAAAGAGAAAAATTCACCCAATTACCTGGACATTTTTTTAAACAATCATTTTGATATGAGACACTCAGATGATTGACTATAGATTTTCCTATGAATAAAAACATTTGAGACTGATGATACTACCTTAGTAACTCTTATAACTTTATACCAATCACTTTTTTATTGTTTAATTTTTTTCTTTCCACTGAAGATAATAAGATAAAACATAGTTGAACATTTCAATTTAAATTGGTTGGGTAGCCATAAACTAATAGACAGATACATAGATACTCAATTGCTTTCATTTGTAATTTACACCTTTACCTGCAAGCAGGAAGTCATATTAGAAAATTAGAGAAAAGAGGTATTTGTTCACCTAGTTTTATCATCTTACTAATAGCTTTTTTTGCCTTCTTGCAATGTACTTCCCAGTATTACATCTGATTCCTTCAAGATTCTATTTGACATATGGAATTGAAAATAAGGTAATAACAAGCCCAGTGCTTGAGAAGATTGTTTCTTTGGATTTTTTTGCTATTTAATGAGCACATTGAGAGTATGTTTTTGATCAAGAGCCAGAGTCATATTTCCTGTATTTGTATGGGAATCTGAGCCTGATAGCTCCTGAATGGCCCAACTGGCAAATCTGTATGCATGCAGAGATGTATCAAGCTTAAGAGGAAATGAACTTGTTATATCTACTTTTAAAAAAGATGATAAAACACTATTAGGATTTGTGCTCTTGATTTTGACATTGCTAGTTATAGTTAAAGGTAAAATTCAGTTTTTATAACAAATATAAAAAATGTTATTTTCTAACTTATAATTGACCAGAAACTGTTTTTTATGATATTTAGAAAAAGATAAGGAGAGTATTAAGCCTAAGTTTTCAATGTCAAACGGAATTTTAAAGTGTTTAACCTACCGATTCTAAGTAAACCATAGAAAAAATATTTCCAGCTCATTGAAAAATTTAGATTGGTTTTGTTTGATGACTGGTATATAAACTCACAGTAACATTTTTATTTAATGAATGCTACTTGTTATAAAAAATATCTTTTTTAGAATTCAGACTGGATTCTCTATAGAG
>NW_011888946.1:3811973-3815746 GCF_000151845.1 Pteropus vampyrus
TAGAGTATGCTTATTTTCCCTTATAATGATTCCCTGACTACTTGGGAACAGTTAGTTTCTTCTTCTTGTGATGGGTACACTGGGTGCTTTTGTTACTGTTACTGTCTTTCTGCCGACTATCACTCATGTACTGATGCGACAGCTGTGTAATTCACCAAATTGTTAGCAGCCTTAAGAATTTAATAAGCAATACTGCCTAATTGGTCCTGGTCATAAAACACTTAGGGAGACTATTCAAAAACTGGCTGTGACTGACTGAAATGAGAAAAAAAAGCTCAACCTGTTGAATAGTGTCTCAGGCTATTTGCTATAGTATATGTATGTGAATATATAAATTTGAATGTATGATGCATATGTATACATAGACCTATGCCTCTGTTGAATTCTGAATATTTCAGCAACTTTTTGTTTATACAAATTCCATTTCTAGATAATCATGGTATTCTTTAAACATTACTAATTTCATTGCACAATAAGAACGAAATTCCTGTCTAGTTATAAAATGGAAAAGAAGATTCCGATAGTCTTTTAAACTGGAATTGTTTTTATGAGTTTTATTGTTTATTTATTTTATTAAAATATAGTTAATATACAATATTGTATCAGTCTCAGAACACAGTTATTGAACATTGCTTATATAATGAAGTGATCACCACACTAAGTCTTGTACCATTTGTCATAGCACAAGGTTATTACAATATTATTAACTATATTTCATATGCTGTACATTACATCCCTGTGCTATTTATGACAACATGGATGGACTTAGAGGATATTAGGCTAAATGAAATAAGTCAGAAAAGGATAAATACTAAATGATTTCACTTATATGTAGAATCTAAAAAACAAAACAAAACAAACAAACAATACAAACCAAAGGCAATCTTGTAGACACAAAAAACAAACTGATTGTTGCCACAGAGGAAGGGATGAGGGAAGGGCAAACAAAGTGAAGGGAAATAAGAGATATAATTTTCCAGTTGTAATAGTTTTATTGAGATCTAATTCACATACCATACAACTCACCCACCTAAAGTATAAAATTCAGTGGCTTTTAGTATGTTCACAGAGTTGTACGACCATCAACATAATCAAATTTAGAGTATTTTCATCAGCTCAAAGAGAAATCTTATACCCATTAGCTTTTGCCCTTCTTCACCATCCCTTTATCCCCTAGGCAACCATTAAGCTACTATGGATCTGCCTATTTATAGATGACATTTCATATAAATGGAATCATATAATAATTCTTCCTTTGTGACTAGCTTCTTAGTGTTGTGTCTTCAAGGTTCATCCTGCTGTAGCATGTATCAGTACTTCATTTCTTTTATTGTTGAGTAATATTTTATTATATGAATATACCGCATTTTACTTATCCCGTCATTATTTGATGGGCATTTGGGTCATTTCCACATTTTGGCTATCATGAATAATGCTGCCCTGAACATTTGTGTACATTTTTTTGTGGACATATGTTTCCATTTTTCTGAGGTATATACTACGGGTGGAGTTACTCTATACTTAACCTTTACAGAAATGCAAGGCTATTTTCCATTGTGGCTGGACCATTTTGCATTCCCATTATCAGTGTCTGAGAGTTCCAATTTCTCCTCCTCATCGCCAATATTTTTTATTATATGTCTTTTTTATTCTAGTCATCCAAGTGTGAAGTGAGTGCGAAGTACTATACTATGGTTTTGATTTGCATTCTCTGATGAATAAAGGTGTTGAACATCTTTTCATGTGCTTATTAGCCATTTGTATATAACTCTGGAGATATATCTATTCAGATCCTTTGCCCATTTTAAAATTGGGTTATTTGGCTTTTCATTGTTGAATTTTAATAGTTCTTTTTATATTCTATATACAAGTCTCCCTTCAGATACATAATTTGCATTTCCTCCCAGTCTGTGAGTTGTATTTTCACTTTCTTGTTGGTATCTTTTGAAGCACAAAGTTTTTTTATCTTTGATGAAGTCTAACTTATCTAGTGTGTTGTTGTAGAACCAGTGTTCGTTTTAGAAGACCAATCCACATGTTTCCTGCATGTTGGCAATGGCTGGGTTTTCTCTCAATTTGCAGCATTATTACGAGTAGTGGACACCTGGCACAGTGTGTTACAAAAGACTGTGAAGCTAATTCCATATTTACTGAGGAATAAAATAATGTTTTACAAGGAAACAGGAATTGATATTATTATGTATCCTTCATTGCATGTTTACATGACTGATATTTTGTAAAAATATTATTTTCCTTGACTGCCTAAGAAAAAAATTATAAAATGTAGTTTGAAAAGGGTTTTGATGAGGAAAAAAGTAAATCAGGATTGCCTTTCTTCCTCTTATATTTTTCTCTTCAGTCCTGTCTTCTGCTAAAACAGGCATATTTCAATTTACTGCACTTTGCTTTATTGTGCTTCATAGATGTTAAATTATTTTTTTTTTTTTAATAAATTGAAGATAGGATCTTCCATTGGCAAAAAAAGAATATTCTTTGCCTTATTGCGATACTTCCTTTATTGTGCTAGTCTGGAACTGGATCCGTAATATCTCCAAGGTCTGCCTGTATTATTCATTTATTTGCTTAATACATATTTATTAAGAATGTTCTAGAAACTTTTGATTTAGTGACTAAGACAGACATGAGCCCTGCCCACAAGGAGCATATATTAGTTAGTGATATTTATCTCTCTTGTACTTTTGGCCCACTGCCTTTTCTCATACTTAACCCCAGGATGCCAAATAGCTATTCTGGCATGAAGATCCTAAAGCTGCTTGGTCAGACTGTATCCTGACCCAGGTTTATCAGGCTAGATGGCAAAACATACCATTTCTGGCCAATATCTGACAAAGCGAGAGGTGAATATGGTGGACAGTAATGCTCAGTATAAATGCTCAGGAATGCTCAGGCAGTTGCTCAGAATAAATGGAGCAGAATTAGAACACGCTAGTTCAAAGAGTTGATTGCCAGACAATGGTTTAACAACCATAGGCTCTAGTTTGTGGAAACTGTGATTATAGCACTTCGCAGAGTCATTTTAACCTTGAAACAGAGCCAGGGAGACTAATTGTATACACATTTTGAATGAATGTTTCCCAAAGCCTTTTGTAGATTTATGCAACTTAATATCCGGTTATTTTTAAACTGGCATTTTAAAATGACCAAATGAACATAAAATCACTTCATGACAAATCCTATTTTTCAAAATTCTTCTTTTCCCAAGCTTACAATCAATAAGTACTAGTAATTTCAAGAACTAAAATTACTTACTCTTACTATTGGTTAAAACCATTTGCTTTAATTGAACACATTCATCTAGGCCAGATCTATTTCTAAAAATGTATGATTTCAAAAGACTGAGAGTGAAGCATGGCCTTATACAAGTACCCAAATTAAGCAATTTTAGAAATCCCTAACTTAGCCTGAAGCTTGATAATGAATATTGCATTTAAGCTTTTTTGTACTTAAAATATTCCAGACTTTAATTCATGACTCATTAATAAACCATTTTTTTAAAACAATGGATTTTCAGCACTATCTACATTTTACTAAATCATCAAACAGAAAGAGAAAAATTCACCCAATTACCTGGACATTTTTTTAAACAATCATTTTGATATGAGACACTCAGATGATTGACTATAGATTTTCCTATGAATAAAAACATTTGAGACTGATGATACTACCTTAGTAACTCTTATAACTTTATACCAATCACTTTTTTATTGTTTAATTTTTTTCTTTCCACTGAAGATAATAAGATAAAACATAGT
>NW_011888946.1:3816811-3828570 GCF_000151845.1 Pteropus vampyrus
AGAGAATGGGAGGTGACCAGAGACATTCAGGTCAGTCAATTTTTCTGGGGGAAAAAAAAGGCATCCTACACAGTGAGGCCCATTGAATTTTTGCACAACCGGGTTCATAGTTAGATGTGATGCCATTGACATAGTGCCAGTCTCCTTCCCCCATGTAGCACTTGAGGCAAGGCCACCGAGCAAAGGGGCGCCCTTGGAATTGGAGAAAGAGACTTATTTTGTTTACTAAAATGACATTTTCAGCATCTAAAACTTTGACAGCTGGGTGATTTAGCTTCCCCGTTGGAACCATTACCTTTCCTTTCAATGGTCTTTCATTATTCTCCCTCAGCTATCTCTCCCTTGCACAGATGTTAGTTCTGGAGATGTGGATGTAAGGAAAGAACCCTGGTGCTATAAAAATAAGCAGTTTGTTTCCCCTCTGGGCTTCTCTCAGTAATGCAACCATTGCTGCTGTCATGTCCTGCTTGTAAAAGGTGAAGAATAGTTAAGGGAATAGTGATGATAGAAAAAGTCAACGAATAAGTAATATTTTGAATATAAAAGTTTTTATGTCCTAAGGATGAGGACTTTTCCTCTTGATTTTAGATGCAAGTTTAACTTTCAATTTCAAGTGGTGGCTCTCTTCTCTTTTCTTTGCTTTAAAACACACAGTCACACACATAACTTAAAATACATCTTTAGGAAAGAAAATATTTTAAAATCTATTAATATTTTTGCTTTTTCTTAATGAAAATTAATGATGCCCAATACATTTCTTTTTCCCATTTATTTTTAACTGTAGTCATCCCTATCTCTCATAACTTAAAATACATCTTTAGGAAAGAAAATATTTTAAAATCTATTAATATTTTTGCTTTTTCTTAATGAAAGTTAATGATGCCCAATACATTTCTTTTTCCCATTTATTTTTAACTGTAGTCATCCCTATCTCTCATCAATTGTCAGGTGATGATAGGGGATATGAAGCAGTTCTCAACTGTCTATAAAGGGTAAAGGTTATTGATAGATTTTCTATTTCTTTATAAAGATTATACATTTTGAAGATATTTTGTAATATACTTTAAAAACAGTGATGGAAAAAAATATTGAGGGATTTACAGGGACTGGTTCCGTTTCTACCACACATTTATTTCAGAGAGGATGGGAGAAGAAGGTTTGGCAAATTTGGTGTTTTCATGACACATAGAAATGTCTTCAAGGGAGAGGTCAGGTTCAAAGGACCGTTGCCATCTCCACAGTTTCAGTGTGCCTAAATATTAAGGAGAATTTGACAGTGGGGATAGACAAGGAAACCCTTTTTTGGCCAAAGGGAATTAATTTGACTAATAAGACTAACCCAGATTCATAGCTAGCAATGATAAATGGCTTTATTTTTTGAAAACTATCTCCACTCAATTCTTTTATATTTGAAGAGATGTGTGTTCTTTTCCCCCCGCCCCCCCCCCCAACATTGTTGGGAAGTAGCATGTACAGAAGAAATAACATTTTTTTTTAGACTAGGATAAAGCCTGTATTCTAGTTGCACCTCTATTTACAAGCTGTAAAATTTGGAGCAAACTATTTTACCTGTCTGTGTCTTATTTTCTTAATCTATAAAGTTGAGATGAAAATAGTTATGCTGCTTACTTCACAGAGATGATGTGTGATAATATATGTAAAATCCCTTCATGAACTATAAAATTCAATATACATGTAAGATATTATTAGTGCAGATCAGTTAGAACATCTTTATATGTCTCTAAGTTGTAATATTTTAAGTCTCTCAAAGGATGTAGGCAAGATTGCTTTTAATCAGCACCAGTACAATTCATAATGACAATTTTTTCATAATGCTTGTGTTGAAGATTATGTGAAGCTATCAGAAGTTCACAAGGGCCCTAGAGCTTTTGTATTAGTAAGAGATCATTTGACTCAAGACTTCTCTGCCCCACTAGACTTAAATTAAATCAGAGGATTGAAAGAAAATCTACTCTTTGATGAAGAAAACCAGATTCTTGCCACCTCTAAAATATTCCCAAGATTCTGAGAATAATATCTTGTTCTCTCAGGTCTTTATTTACACTTGTAAGCATCCTGGTAAGGCAAGTAGCAAAATTTATTGGTATAATATACCAGTTGAAAAATTATATATACCTCCAAAAAAGAAAGAAATATTTTGATATGCTATATTTATTGTGCTTGGTGATTATATCTTTGAAAGATTCAACACAAATTGTTGAAACTATATCTTTATTTGGTATTTAAGACTTTCAGAGAGCAAGTCGACTGTGAAGGGAAGGCAGAGAGGGAGGCAAGAAAGTACAAAATTTTATTGAAAAACTTCTATGTAGCAGACTTTGCATATGCTGAGTAATTTAATCCTATTGAAACCTTGTGAGATAAAGTTTTTGTTTGTTTGCATTTTACAAGAGAGAAAACTAATGCACAGGGTCATAGCGCTAGTAATGTCAGAGACCATAATCAAATGTAGGTTTATCGAAGCATCTTTCTTTCTCCATATGATGATCACGTTAATACATATAAAAGGTACCATTTGCAGATTACCTGATATGACTAACCTGTACATAGTGCTTTCTATGAGTGAGACACTTATTGAAGTGAATTATGTATATTAGGTCATTTGAGTCCCTCAACAACCCTATGTGGTAGAGATTTTTATCAATCAGGTTTACAGATAAAGAAACTAAGCAGAGATAAGTTAAATAACTTGCATGAGATTACTCAGCTATAAAATATTGGAGCTGGAATTCAAATCCTGATAGTCTGGCTCTAAAGTCAATAATCTAGTTATCATCTTGTCCTTTTTAATGTAATTTTGTAATCCCCAGAGCAACTCTGTAAAGTAAGTCTTGTATCCATTTTACAAATGAGGAAACTGAAAGGTCTAGTGGCCTTCAGAATTGGGATAGCATCCAGTTTTCATTGACTCTTGTCTATAGGTGTTTTGTTACTCCTTTTAGCCTCTTGAGTGGGTGGTAAACAACAGATAACACTTAATCTTTGGCCTCTGTTTTTTCTAGCTCAATTCCAAAAGAAAAGAAAAACTGGGTTGTCAATTTCTTAAACCTATAAGAGTTTTTATCAAATGGCAGAACATTTGAGACAAACACAGAGATACCCTATGCTGGTTATGAATGCAGCATCCAGATGCAGAAGGAACTGGGCTCTCTGTCTTGCTTTTCACCTATGATTGTGTATTCTTGGACAGTTATTTAAACTTTCTAAGCCTCCATTTGTTTGTCAGTGAAGTGGGAAATCATGATAATACATACCTATGTCATGGGATTTTGATTGAGATTTAAATGAGTTAATTCTTATAAAGCTCATACATACTTTATATGGTACCCATACACTACAATCATTCAACAGCTTTCCTTAAAAAGGTGTAAAAATTAAAAGAACCAAAAACTAGTCATATCTTCTCATCCTTATGATGACATCGATTTAACCATTCACTCAAGTACTCACATATGCAATTTTTCAACATTTGTTATATATTATTATGTTCCAGGGCTTAGTTCTTCAAAGGTGAAGAGCATATAGACTCTGATCTTCAGTAATTTCTTATCTTCCAAGTAGAGCATTCTACAAAGTATATACTTCAGAACATTAATCCTTCTCAGTGTTCCACAAGAAAAGTATTTCATAGTCAAACAAATTTGGGAATGCTTCTGTAGAATATCTGCTTATTGAGAATTTATAGCATGCCTTGAATATTAAAGGCTCCAAGATAACTGGCATTGGAGTGACCTGTTAACTTTATTTAACTCAACATTTCTCCTGCTTAGTTATTGAGGAGTGTCTTTTTTTCCTGATATACCAAATATATCTCTTAGAGTTAACAGTACAGCAACATAATCTGGTAAGTATAATTCCTTTCCTAGTACACTTTTCTAGTTGTTTATGCTCCTTTCTTAACTTGCAGTCTTGAGTGATATCCTCTTCAATTGATTGAGGAAAACAAAATCACCATCTTGTGCCTGTAGTGTAATAGCCAGATATGTTTACTAAACAAAAATTAAACTACTACTTGGAAGAAAAAATAGCTCCTTTGTCCCCAAATATATCTATTTTAAATAGTTAAAACATATCTATTTTAAATTGTTTTAAAAAGTGTATTTTAAACAGATAAATTAATTCATTTTATCTATTAGTAGAGTATGAGGAAAGAAAAATACGGCCAAATGCAAAATATTGGAATATTTTTCATGACATTGCACTAGTACACTCTTTTAACTCTTAAATTACACGCATTATATGCATTATAATTTATTTGGTTACTTAGTTATAAATAATGAAATTCATCTCCATTTACCTTAAAGAAAATGGAAAATTTATAAGAAGGATCTTGAACCATCACACAAAATTTAAGAAAAAATTGAACAACCAAGAACCCAGAAAGAAAAACAACAAAGGTAGCCTTCTACAGACCTTAGTATCAAAGATTTCATGTTATTCTCTCTAGGTAGTTGCCATTAACAGTACTAATTTCCTGACTTCCAGTTTCTGTTTCACGCTGATCTCAACAATATTTTTGTTAAAAGAATCTGAATGGTTCAACTAGGTCAGAAGTCTCTCCTTGAATTGATCAGTTCTAGTTGGAGAATGTTTCATATTACAGGGATGGTCATTGAAATATTGAACTACTATTAAACTAACTAAATGTATCTTTTCTGGAATGAATCAACACAGTAACAATTAACATGTGAATGCAGTTTTCTCAATGTCAATCTCTAAAGATAATTTAAAAATTCATATTATGTGTAAAGGATAGTAGTACATATTCAGTTTTGTTTTAGGACTGTGTTAACTTTCTACTCTTGATCATAATATAGTAGAAAAAGAATTTGATCATTTTGATATTCATAGGACATCTTGTTGGGCACTTTATTGATGACTTCATACTAATTTGACCTCATACACAGGAGGTAACTATTAGTCTTATGCCTTAGAAAGATGCATGGAGAAAATAGAAGACAAACCCTGCAAAGTTTCATCCTTTTTTCACAAGTTTAGATTCTTCTAGATTAAATGTTCCCTTTGCCAGGGTTATTAGGATGCTTCTGCTAGATGATAGAATAAGGATGCTATTGAATTGACACTATCATCTTGTCCTTTTGGTCTTCTTATGCAATTGACCAGTAAATAAAAAAATAATATTGGTGATGATAGCTCTGATTACTAACATTTGCTATAGTTTTTGCTCAAAAAATTGGGGTGGGAAGAATATACCTGAAATTCAGAGGATTCATTGGGAGTCTCTTGGTGTTTCCATGATTGTTTTTAACCATAAATGAGAAATTGCAGCAACCATGTTCAGAAAGTGATAATCATATGAATATATTGTCTCAATAATGAAAATCAGTGTCACCTTTAGGGCATACCAACCAGGACTGCTGACATGATGTCTGTGGATATGGGAAATCTAGAATGTTTGATAAGGGAGAAAGATGATAAATATCAATCTCAGCTTCAAACAGTTGTTAATTGCAGACTATTTATTCAGACTTTTTTTATGGATTACAGCCAGACATCTCTGATGAACTGAATTTGAGCATATCTGACTGGTGTAAGGGGTGAACTCTCTCAGATATTTTGTATGTCCTGATCTACATCCTCTAAGTACACCTTTTTATTCTGGGAATTGCAGTAACCAGCTGCATGAAGATGTATCCATTAAAGCCTCACCTCATCTATACCATGAATCTATTGTTTTCTGCTCCAGGACTCAGCTGTAGCTATTTGCAACTTGTTAGCCCACACAGCCATTCCAATGCATGCACACTGAAAATTGCAAGGGCTCAAACATCCTTTGAATGAGAATCAGTGGATAAATATTTCTCTCTTTCATGTCATAGATGGACAATTCTGAGGCACATTCTATACTGTTTTTCAGAGAGACTGAGCCCATTACTCACGATGATAAGTAGCTCATTAATAGCTTCCCTACTTTATCTGTTCTCTTCTTCTTGAACGTTTCTTCATTTCCTGGAATAACTTTCCAAATAAACTATCTGCATATAAGCCCTTGATGAAGACTCTGCTTTATGAGGTAACCTACAGTAAGACATAGGTTAATTTGATGTGTGATCAACATGCAAGTGCAAAGCAGTGGGAAAATAAATGAATCTGTGTTAGATGAGATCATGAAGAGGTCATGACCACCAGATGACCCTTGAGCTAGACCCAAACAATTGGAGTCTCCTCACATCTTCCACTGTCCTTGGGAAGTATGTTCTGCACACTGTTCCCACAGTGGGAGTAATTTTTAAGACTCAACCTCAAAAGAGCAATGCGTTGTTGAGACCATCTGGACAGTATATGTGACTGAACCCACTTACGGTCTCTATATAAACTTATAAGATTCCAGTGGGCAGATGCAGAGGTGTAATATCTTTCAGCCACCCAAGACAAGCCTTGTATATAAGTTCTCTTGCTTGTTAAATTGGCCACCTACTTGTTTGGTGTGGATTGCCTCTTTCTTCAGTCTCTCTTGTTCTCCATGTGTGGGAGCCAGTTTGTGAACCAACAAGCTGGATATATTGAACACATTTATTTAAAAAACCCACTTAACTTCACACACAAAAACAATTTCATATAGATTACATTTCTAAATAAGACTGATAAAACAGTAACTATTATAGGAAATAAAAATAATATCTTTAAGAAGTATGGATAGATAATTTCTTTAACAGAATACAAAAAGCACTAATGATAAAGATAATGGGACTAAATTTGTATTTAATACTTTGGTTTATCCAAAACAACTAGAAGGGTGAAAGATAGCTTCTTTGCCATTCGAGTGGGAGAAGATAATTATAATACATACATTTCACAAGGAACCCATAACCAGAATATATAAAGAACTCCTATAGACCAGTAAGAGATAGACAACTCTATTTTTTAAAATACTTGTATAGGCACTTCACCATAAGATAAGACTCAAAATGGTTAAGCTTTTATAAATAATTTTTTCTTAGTGTGAATAATTACAAACAAGCATAGAAAGAATTAGAAGAGGATAGCGGGTCTATTAAGAACCAGGAACTTGAGTTAAGTGAGCTAAAGGCAGAAAAAATATGAAAGGTCTAAGAGATATTTTCTGCTTAAGAATTTGTTAAGAAGTACAATTTTAGATACTTTAAAAAATATGCTTGCTTGGAGGTTGGTTAGAGGTTAATGGGTAGAGAAGTTTCTTTAATAGAGTGTGATTCCCTGGCACATTGTTGGAATCTTTGCAACTTGCTTAGATTATCTGGTCTGTTTATTTACTTTATTTATTTCTCATTTATTTAATGAGCACATAATTTTACCAGGCACTTTGCTAGGTGCTAGGAATAAAATGGTAAAAAAGATAGGCATGATTTCTGTTCTCATGAAGAAGATGGGTGGGACAAATAAAGAGGAAAACAGACAATTGCAATATAATTTGATGAGTGATATTATGAGGAAATGAGAAAGTATGTATGCGCTGGGAGTTCCTAACTGGGTCTGTCTGCTTTTTAGCACTTTTGATGTAAATTATTATTATCTTTATATTTTCTGAGTGGTTGTTTTTTCCAGTTCCTCTCAGCTGTGAGACTATCTAGTTATCTAGTTTACTTAGCTGGACTTGAGCCTGGCTTTCATAAAGACAATCAAATTAGTATCTAAAATTATACCGTAGAATATATTTCTAGTGTCTCATGATCTGTCAAATCCTGAGCCATCTAACAGTTCAAAGAGAAAGATTTAGCTTTTTTTTTTTTTTTTTGATGAGAGAGAAGCTGGCAGACTATTCTGCATAACTTATGAGAAAAAAGTAGAAAATTGGAAATTATAAAGAAAAAAGGGTCAGAGAAGAAACTAATTTATTTTCATTGTTAATATATGCTAATATGTACTCGGTTAAGAGCAAAGTGGCTATATCCACATAGAAAAAAACTAACTAAGAATACGAATCAGTGCTCACTATAAAAAAATGCAGTAGGCAGATCAAATGGCATATAAGTCATTCAAGTTAAATTCAGGGTGTGGGGGGGAATGTTTCCGCAACTAAAACCATTGGATCATGAAGTACTTTTCTCAAGGAAAGCCTGGTCTTGGCAAGGCTTTAAAGATTTGATAGCTTGATGCATTTGAAATAGGTCATTTCATTCATGATAAATATGTCCTTTTCCACAATCAAAAAAGATAAAATGCCAGAGGAGAAAGGCAGTGAGGTGTCCATCACAAGCACTGTGCTAAGAAAGAAGTCAAGAGAACACTACCCTGACCAAGAACTCTTCTCACGCTCACCTATCACCCAAAACATATAAAACAACTCTCCCTTTGTGACCATGTCAAGAATGATTGAATACACTTCCTTACATTCCATATTAAAGTTTTGATTGGTGGATAATATGCTCAAGACAAGAATCTTTGATACATAAGACAAAGACCCTCAGGGAGGTAAATTTCATGGAGTTATGGAGCTTAATAATGGAGGTTTAAGGAAAAAAACCCTATTGTCAATATAATAACTATCTCAAGAAAGATTCTGCTATGAAAGCAATTGTAAAAACATCGAAGATGTAGTTTTCCTTTATTTTATCTTTAAATTATTAGACTTTGTTTTTTAGAACAGTTTTAGATTTGCAGAAAATTTGAGCAAATACTGTATAGAGAGTTCCATATACCTTCTCTCCCCACAGTTTTTTCCATTAACATCTTGTATTAATGTGGCATATGCATTATATTAATGAAGCAATATTAACATGTAAGTATTAACTAAAGTCCATAATTTACATTGAGATTCACTCTGTGTGTATTACAGTTATATAGGTTTTGAAAAATGCATATTATTGTGTATCCACCATTACAATGTCATACACAATAGTTTCACCATCCTAAAAATTTCCCTGTTTTTCACTTATTCACCTCTCCTTCCTCCACATGCCTTCCTTACACCCAGCCTAACCCTTGGCAGCCACTAGTGTTTTTATTGTCAACATAGTTTCGTTCTTTTCTAGAATGTCAGACAGTTGGAATCATATAATATGTAGCCTTTTAAGACCAGCTTCTTTCACTTAACAATATGTATTTAAGGTTCTATCAGTTCCTTTTGTGGCTTAGTAGCTCATTTCTTTTTTTTGCTGAATAATAAATATTCTGTTGTATGGAGGCACCATGGTTGTTTATCTATTTACCTATTTGAAGGACATTAGAGTTGCTTCCAATTTTTGGCCATTATGAATAAAACTGCTATAAACATGTAAATATTTGTATGCAAGTTTTTGTACAGACATTTTCAACTTAGTTAGATACAGACCTAAAGGTATGATTGCTAGATTATATAAAACTATGTTTAGCTTTGTAAGAAACTGTCAAACTATCTTTCAAAATTGTATCATTTTTCATTCCCACCAGCAATGAATGAGAGTTTCTGTTGTTCCACATCCTTACCAGTAAATATTGTTATTCCCCCCGCCCCCCATGCACTGTTCTAATACGTATGTAGTGGTGTCTCGTTGTTATTTTAATTTGCAATTCTCTAGTGATATGATGTTGAGCAATTTTTCATATGCTTATTTGCCATTTGTATATATACTTTGGTGAAATGTCTGTTCGGATCTTTTGCCCATTTTTTAACTGGGTTATTTTCTTGTTGAATTTTAAGGGTTCTATATACATTTTGGATTTCATTTTGTTTGATGCTAATGTAAATAGTATTGTGCTTTCGCTTTCAAATTCCAGTTTTAGATTGCTAGTATATAAAAAATGATTCACTTTTGTATACTAATCTTGTAGCCTGCAACAACCTTGCTATAATTACTTATTAGTTCTAGGAGGTTTCCTGTTTTTTGTTTGTTTGTTTGTTTGTTTTAGTTCTTTTGGATTTTCTACATAGATAATCATTTCATCTGTGAACAAAACATAAATATAATTTTATTTCTTCTTTTCTCAATCTGTATAACTTTTATTTCCTTTTCTTTTCCTATTGAGGTAGTGGGGTCTTCCAATCTGATGTTGAGTAAGAGTGCTGAGGAGGCATTCTTGCCCTGTTCCCAATCATACAGGGAAAGCATCCAATTTCTCACCACTAGGTATAATATTATTTATATATCTTTTTTAGGGATAGGTTGTTTTATTGATCTTTTCAAAGAACCAATATTTGGTTTGTTGATTTTCTTTACTGTTTTCTCGTTTTGATTTTCATCGATTCTGTTGTAATTTTTATTATTTATTTTCTCTGGCTTGCTTTACTCTTAAATTGCTGTTTTTTATAGTTTCCTAAGGTGGAAACTTAGATTACTGATTTTAGATCTTCTTTTCTAACATACGTATTCAGTGCTATAAATTTCCCTCTAAACACTGCTTGCTTTTACAATCTCCCAGAGATTTTAATAAATTATGCTTTTATTTTAATTCAAAAAAGTTTTTTATTTCTCTTGAAACTTTCCCTTTGGTTCGTGTATTATTTAGAAGTGTGTTTAACCTACAAGTACTTTGCTTCATCAGTTTCTGCTTCTATTAAGCTGATTCTCTGTATTCTCTTATGTCTCCAGATTTTTATGGTGACTGTTTGCCCTGTAATCTCATTTCTCTGATAGATTTAAGAAAAGTCGTTGACTTTTAGTTTTTTCAACTTTTCTTTTCTGTGAGGATGGGAGTGATGAGTTTTCATCTTTTTACAATGTTAGAGCTGAAACCAAATGTCAGCTTCTTGGCTTTTTATTGCAAGTCATTCTTGTCCTAGGGGCCTGAACATGCACCCCTTTTGATTTCTTTGGTTTTAATTGTGATAATTCTTAATTGTTATCATAAATGAGTATAAATTTGCTAAAGGACTGTGTACTGTTATTGTGTTTCTTGGTGTATTATCCTAGCTCTGGTTTTAGATTGGAATTGAAGCCATGGTGACCTGTTAACCTATTTACGTTACCATAGACAATCACATTATTGTGTGTTTCTCAAACTATATCGGTGAGTAGATTTTAGAAATAAGTTTTACACATTAGGCTCTTTTATCTTTAAAAATTCATTTACAATTTAAATATGTGGAATTTCATATGTTTATCAGTAATTTTATATATTGGTCATACTTTCCTAATTTGGATTATAAGTATGTTAAAGCTTATGACATTTAAAAATTCTGACTTCCTCACAGCATTTAGCATATTCTGGGAATTTTGTTTTAATAAAATAAGTCTTATACATGTAAAAAGTCCGCAGTGACCAAAAGTCTATGTAGAATTTCAGGAAGGGAAAAAATATGTGTTCTGAAGAAACCTAGGTCAGTAAAATGTTAGTTGGTGTTTGTAAAAACTAGGTTTTATGGAAAAATGTATTTTAAAAATACTTGATTTTTACAGACTTGTTTACCACAGAGCTTCTTTGAACCTCACTAAGCATATAAATGCTCTGATTCTCTGAGTGGGAGAATCCTTTTTCAGTGAAATTACTATTAAAGAGTGTTTCAGAGAACACAGATTGGCACATTCTGCACCAGATTATTTTTTCAGATGGAATATGTTAAGATTAATTAATTGCTTTTTTTGTTTTTCTTCTTAGTAGGTGACTGGATCCCTGCAATGATGGAATGCCACATTGCTATGGCAACATAGAAAGCAAGGTGTTTCCAACTAGGGATGTTTCTTTTCATGTAGAAGAACTTGTGACCAGGTTTCTCAAACTAAATCTTTCTGAAGTAGAAAGTATACTTAGAAAATATATTTTTAAAAAAATCTTTAATTTTTATTGAGCAAAAGTACATTAGTTTAAAACTGCATTGTGGG
>NW_011888946.1:3828620-3828967 GCF_000151845.1 Pteropus vampyrus
TTCTGAAGTAGAAAGTATACTTAGAAAATATATTTTTAAAAAAATCTTTAATTTTTATTGAGCAAAAGTACATTAGTTTAAAACTGCATTGTGGGCCAAACAGAATAGGGTTTACCTTTGTAAGGATGAAAACATAATGAGAATAGCTGAAAATGTAGCTACTTGAGATTAAGAAGAAGACAACTGGTGCTCACATTGGACTATGTCAAGCTTCTCTATGAAGTAGGAAGTATGATAACTGAATAAAAAGACGAGAACATGGGATCAATCAAATTTTTGAAATTAATGAGAAAATTTCCAATTTCTTATGGTGCATGGAATATCTCATAATAAATATGGATTTATGT
>NW_011888946.1:3830182-3840328 GCF_000151845.1 Pteropus vampyrus
AAGAAGACAACTGGTGCTCACATTGGACTATGTCAAGCTTCCCTATGAAGTAGGAAGTATGATGACTGAATAAAAAGATGAGAACATGGGATCAATCAAATTTTTGAAATTAATGAGAAAATTTCCAATTTCTTATGGTGCATGGAATATCTCATAATAAATATGGATTTATGTGTGTGTCATTGAAGTCGTAATAGATGAATAACATGAATTTGTCATGGGGGCAAGTCAGTGAAATTAAGTGATTTCTCTTTCTTGCTAAAGAGCTATGAAGAAGAAATGGAGGAAGAGTGGTTTGGTTCATTTAGATTGGAAATTGGCAAAAAGTTTAAGGATAAGAAAGCATATAAAGAACTCTTTAATTTGACAATTATTGATTTAGTACTTATTATATTCCAGAAACTATGGCTAGAAGATAAGAAAGATGCAGCCATGCTTTCCATGAATTTAAGGTTCAGTAAGCATAAAGACATATAAGCAGGTGATTACAATACAGAAATTGTATACAGTGTCAAGCCTTCATGGACATAAAAGAGTATCTCGGTAGGATAGCATGAGTATTTCTTTTTAAGCCTTTAAACGCTAAAGCTTTGGTGAATGTGTGGCCTTTGTTTGAGAGTGCTGCAAAAAGCAAAATATACTTGAAGTTCTGTTTGTCATTACCTTATTTTCAGTGTTGGGTGAAAAACATGTAAGACTTTGTATGGAATTTTCCTTATGTAGATTATTGTCATGCTTTCTTTCCCCTCTAAAAAGAGAAGTAATATTCATTCTGACTAATTTAAAGCTTAACTCCTAGATATATTTTATGCGTATGTTGGATGAGAGTTATACCGATATTAGTACAGCACAGGAAGAAAAATGCTTTAAATTCTAGTATTATGAAAACAGTCTTTCTAAGACATAAAGTAATTAGATCATAACAATTAGACCATATCACTTGGCAGTGAGTTTCCAAGGGAGCTGATCTAGTGAGTGATTAAGCACTACAGAACCCATCTTGCTTTGATGTTCAACCTGACTCCTCTAGGGTTCTACCATAAAAACACACCAGTCAACCAAAAAATAAATACTATCCCTTTAATAACATATTTCAACCATGTCTATTATAATGCTTAGTGCCTAGCCATATCACGTTATCTGAAAGAAGGCCTTTCTTCCAGAATTCCAAGCAAGTTTCCTGAGTCATTCTGATTAGCCTGACCGAATTCAAATGCCTAACCTTGAATCAAGCCCCCTAGCCTCTGTGATATATCTTGCTAATAATGGCTTGCACTAGGTCATGTGTTTGCCTTTCCAGTCAAGGAGTAGACTCATTCTAGGAATTCCATGAATCTAACAGTTGGAATTGATTGGAAAGGAAAAATGGATTTGGGGAAGGCTGTTAATATTTTGTATCAGGAAGCTTAAATAGACCTTATAGTTTAATTAGAAATTTTATGGAAGCAAAAATTTCTTCTGGTTTTGTAAAAGGTGAGAAGAAACAAACGATATATTTGTATTCTTTCTCTTTTGTAAAAAGTAAGTTTATGCCTGATTTCATAATAGGAGTTGTATTGTTATAAAAATTTTTCTTCTAACATAAGCCTTACTTTATTAAGTACCTCTTGTACTGTTTCATACATAATTACATATTTGGAGGCCAAACTTCACATTTTGCCAATGAAATTAGATTTGGCTTCAGACAGAGCTTTTTATTGGCTGTTTTCTTTTCCCAGGCAAGAGATAAGTGAAAGAGGAAAGAGAGACACAGGAAAGCATAAAGATGGGATAAATTGTTCTCAAAAGAAATCCCTGAAAAACAAAGAGAGACTATTTTGTGTTAATACTTATTTAAACTTGGTGAGTTCTACAATTGTGTGTAGATCTTCTTCCAGATGAATCTGGCGACATCACAGAAGCGTTTTTCCAAAATTCTGCCAGCTTAAATAAAAAATATTATTTTTATGTAACAAAGATTATTCATTTACTCTTAGTGTTTAGTCAAATGTTGGTAAGAATTTTATTGAACAAGGGGTGATATAAATTTGCAAATGGGTTAATTTTATTATTTTCAAAAACGTGACTTGTGAAGCATAGTTAGCAAATATATTTATGGGTGTCAAAGAACCATTAAACCATTTGCATGTTATTTAGGAAAGAATAATTACAGTTTATGTGGAACCATGGCACCATAAAATTCGGATGTCAACTTTAGAGTTTTCAAATTAAAGAGGCAATATTAGCATATTTATTAAAGATGAGGTAATTAGCTTAGAAAAATATTTACCTCATAGCTTCCCAAACAGAATATAATGAGGCAAAATATCTATAATATGTTAATAATGCTAGTTAGTTGGGTTTCTATAGCTTGTCAATCCAATGTAGTTTAATTGGAAAGAATCTATTCAAGAGTATGTTTTGGATGTGTTTAGTCTAACAATCTGAAATTTTGCTTAAGGAAACTGCTTAAAGGAAGTCAGAATTTAAGACATTCCCTCTTTCTTTTAAATATCTTGTTTAATTCTTTCCTGATTTCTTTCTTTGGTACTCTGTCAATATCTAGTTACTATTGAAAAACGCCACCTAATTTTGTTCTTTGCATTTGAGAGCCACAGAGTCATGACCTATTTGTCACATGGGCAGTATAATTAGCTAACAGGTATAGACAATACTTTTTAAAATTTAGAAGAAATGGACAATTCAAAGGTTATTTCACCTATTATAAACACTAGAGAAGTAAATAATATATTTGGAAGAATTTATACCAAAATATCAATAGTGTTATATCTATCTAGGTGATGAGAATATGGTAGCTTTCATTTTCTTTTATTTTTTTATCTATTTTATTTATTTTCTTGTATTCCTACACTGCACATGTGTTTTTTGTATAACCATAAGAGTTTAAAAACCTAGGGGTCTGCTTGCCTTAAAAATGTAATTTGTAGAATTTTCCTAAATGATTTATTTTCTTAAATGACTCCATGCGAACCAGCTAACCCTTTTCTCTAGTGTTCTCCCTGCCCCCAATTAGAGAAATTAGAGAAATTGGGGCAGGGAGAACACTAGAGAAAAGGGTTAGCTGGTTCACATGGAGAGTCATTTTAAATACATTCAAGACTAAAAGAATAGAGACGTAACAAGAAAGACAGAATATAGTATACTTCCCTTAGCAAATATCTTAGGTACTCTAGGTTAGATCTTTTGTAATCTCTCACAAACATCAAATTATTTAAGATTGGCCTTTAAGATGTTATTATGAGGAAGCCGACTCATAGTCTTCCTGGACCAGCGCAGAGCACAGTGGAGCAGGGCAGAGCTGCTTAGTCAGGGATCCACCTAGATGGAGAGCTGCCTAGCCTGAGGGCCACCTCAGAGCCCTGCTGTTCCACAACTGTATTATATCATAATTAAGCGGCAACACTATTAGACTGTTCCACACCCATCCTGTATCACATAAGCTATTTGTACTGAATGAAATTTCCTTCTTCACCACTCCCCAAATTGGGTATTTCTGTTGGCATTGAACTGGTGACAATGACCATCAGTTGACACACATAAAACATTGCCCAGATTAAGCTAATTTATTAGTTGACTATGCTTCTAACAGAAACAACAGTTGCTTGGCATAGAGGATAACCAGGGCGTGACCAGGGCTTTTTATTCTTGTAGCTACTTCAGTGTTCCCACTTTTTATAGAAACATGGGTAAAGAAAATATTATTTTCTAAAAAAAATTAATATGAAGATAATGAAAGGGCAATGATAGCAACTGCTGTCAAAATGCTTTAGCATGAAGAATAAACTAGAATAAACTGTGCATTAAACAAACATGAAAGGTACTTTCTATGGAGAGCAGCTAATACTCAATTCCAGTCAATTCTTGCCAAGAAAGGATTTAGATACAGTTTTGTCAGATAATCTAATTTTATAAGAGAAGCTGTAAATATAAAATTTTATAGAACCTCTAATTTCTAAAACTTAAGAAAGTACACTTAAAGGTTTTTTGTTTATTTGATTGGCTTGTTTTGTTTTGTTTTATTTTGACTTGTTGAGATTGTGAGAATCAGCACAGTGAATTCAGAATAAAAAAGGAAACATGTCTTACCTCTGAGTCACCACTTTGCAATCTCTAATGCTATAGTATCTCCATTATCACCAGAATCTGGGCAGCTTGCCCAGGTACCTTCTTGCATGTGCTCTGCAAGAATGGGAACCAGTATTTGCCTCTGTCACTTTTACCTCCTGTGTTTTCATGGAAGACACCCACCACCCCTTCTGATAAGTTTTTTTTTTTAGATGCCTTAATATATTCAAAATTGTAGTCGTCTTTAGATAAAAACTATTTTGTCTAAGCTCTGATTGAATGACTCAAATTCATTCATTTAATGTATTTTATAACAATTATTTTTAAGAAATACACCATGATAATTTAATATACATATACATTATGAAATGGTTACCACAATCAAGTTAACATATCTGTCACCTCACTTAGTTACTATAATTTAATTCTTAGAAAATAAACTTATTTTTAAGTTTTCAGAGAGCACATAATTATTCTGCAGGCCAGAAACAAGAGACACAAATGCCAACACTTATCTGCAGGCCAGAAACAAGAGACACAAATGCCAACATTTATTTTTTAATATAGGTCTACAGGTTTAATTCCTGGTGGTTGAAGCATTTTTATCTCTGCCACTCATAGTTTTCACTTCTAACATTCCTCCTATGATAAAATTTAGGAAAAGGGTACATAATTTGAGATATTTGAGATATTTATTTATTGGGTTCCCTGATGATATAAGAGGCCCTTCTATATATAAAAGCATTTTTTTTTAAATAACCACATTTTGGTGCTTAAGCCAGACTCCTTGATGGTACATCTCTCATGCAGATGGTCAATCATTTAAGCTTATCCAAGGAGTGTATTTAATTTTTATTTTTTTATTTATTTTTATGTTTCAGGCGAGGCAACCTTCAGTTGACCTCACAGATTGCAAGGACCTTGTCATCTTACAATCCCTTATTTTTTTATTTTTTACACCTATAGCACCTGCTCTCCTAGGTTGTCTCCCATTCAAGGCCTGACCCTGCTTAGCTTCCAAGATCAGACGGGATCAGGCTTGTTCAGGGTAGCATGGCTGTAGACATATTTAATTTTAATTTGAGAATTTTATTTGAGAATTTTTCAACTACAAAATCTTAGTTTAACCTATGAGTTTCTCACCATGAAGTCTATTACAATGTAGGAATAAGTTTTCCAATAAAATTATTAATGTGTTTTTCCTTAGACTTCAAAGTTCAGCAGCAATCTTACTAGTGCCTTGTAGTCACAGCTGCAGGTACAATCATGGCAAAAGCTGCCACATAACAGCCCAGTTCATAAATATAAGAGGAAATGGCCAAGGATAGTATTTTTTTTTTTAAAAAAAGCCGAAATTTAGAAAGAAAATAATCTGTAAAGAATAGAATTACATACTATAATTGAGAGAATCTCTTTGAAGCCCTTTACTATTTTAAATGATTAATGGTCAACTAATATATTCCATAGTTCCATATATAAAATCTGCATCATTTGAAAACAAAAATATTCATCTGTTCTGAGTGGAGGTCCATGAAACATAAAAACTTCAGATTTTCACAAGCTGCTAATTTTGGTACTTTTAAAAAAATTTTCTTTGCATTAAGCAAGAACAAATCAGACCTCTGATTTTTCCTGGTGTGATGCCAACATCTAAAATCTGAGGAAGTTGGATTCAATGATGATTTAGGGTTGATTAACCTATTCCTGTGAATTGCTTCATTTCCTGGAGAGTATTTGTAAATTTTCAGCATTAGCTCTGGTTTATAAGAACCCTATTTCACAAGATTATTTGAAGGAGGGCTATGTGTTGTGTGCTTTTCTGAAGTTGGCTTTTAGATCTGCTCCTACTTCATCTACTCACATATATAGCATTTTTGGATTCAGTGCTGGTGCATAGTTTTCAACAACGGGCAGAGAGATTGGTCTGAAGGGGACTCAGAGCTAGATGTAGAAAAACTGGTGAGAATCCCTGTATTATGAAAACCCTGGCTTACTAGCTGCTGATATTCCACCCCGCCCCCGCCTCCCCAGGGAACAGAACTTCCCATCTCTTTGTTCCATTGTGGTTTCTTATCTTATCCTAGCAGAAATAGGAGACAGAGTTCTTTTGAATGAAGGTCCCTGACTGTGAAATTTTTAGTATTTGAAATCCCAGGCTTGCTTTGGAGTCATAATGAATTCCAAGTGGTCAACCATCAGCAAGGCAGTGCTGTCTTTAAAGAGCAGGCCCAGGTCAGGGTGCATCACAAGAAACATAGAATTTAGAATGGTGTAATAGGCGTGAATGTCTGCCATCATTTTCATTTATTCATGTGTCATTTGTTGAATTAAAAGCTTTTAATAGCTTCTGCTGCTTGACAATAAGGATGCAGACTCACAAACTTAAAAAAAAAAAACCAAGCAAAACACCTCTGCAGGTCCAATCCAAAAGTAAATTTTAGATCTTTGAAAGAAAGTAGCCACTACTACATATTTTAAAAATCAGACTTTAAAATAATCACTTGCAATAAGAGGGATTTAAGTTGAAAAATAGGAGTTTTATATTTTAAAAATAAATCACTGAGGAAAACTGTAGAAACTGCATTTTAGCAAGTTTTTAAACTTAGATTGTATTGTAGGTTTTAAAAATGATCTTACCTCTAGCAATGTGTGACCTTGCAAGTACTTGATAAGTTCTAATTTTTTGAAATGTTAAATATGCTCATAAGCCACTGTCCAGATGAATCATCTGTTTTTTAAATTGTTAGATAATTCCTGTTCCTACTTTGATTCCATACATTTTAAAAGAACATGTATGTTTGTTGGGGTACCACTTTCTTCTTTCTCAGGTGCTTGTTTTGGAGAATTTATAGAAATGCCTCTGTAATGAGAGGAATACTAGGAAGTTAATGAAAACATTAATTAACCATAAACAAACAAAGATGATAGTAAATCATAAAGTTCTAATCAACTAACATCTAAAGTTCATTAATTTTCATGAACAGAAATATTTAGAGTATGTAGTAAAGAAAAAAAAAAGAACACAAATGTCCTGGAAAGTCTAGAGGAGCTAATATGTTGATAATGTGGTTGTCTAGCGCCTTTGGATGATAAGCTGATGGAAATAATTATGTCACATGTGATAAAAGCCAAATCATTCAGTATAGTAGTCACTATTTTTATTTTATTTGCTTATTTCACTATGGTACTTTTACTTAATTATAATTTGTCCAATTATCATACAAGTTTCCAGAATGCTGAAAAATATAGGAATATTAGCCTAAAAAAAGGGGGTGGGGACTAAACAACTAATAATATCAAATCACTGATTTGAAAAAAGCATACAAGTCCTTTTTTTCTTGTTAGAAAATCTGATAGCTATCATATTAGGCTGAAAGAAATATGCTTTGAATTGTTGTAAAATATATGTTTATTTTGGCAGGTCTATTAAATTAAGCAGGCATTTTTAAAAATATTTATTGCATCATTGGTTGAAATTTTACCTCATGCAGAAATATTATTTAACATGTATTTATGAGTTGGACTTTGAACAAAAGTAAAACTTCATGCTTTTTTTTTCCAATTTTGATCCTTTGAATATTTTTACTTATTGAAATTCTTTCTATATCCTAGTCAACTCTCATAATGTTCTCTGCCAGTATGTATGTAGATTTAGAGATAATTTTATATTTCAGAATGTGTTGTTTTTCCTAAGGAAAGTCCCTATCAAATGTTTTCCTAGAAAAATGCTTTTATAAAGCCAAATTTGAGAGACAGGTGTAAAGACTGATTTCTAGATGCTTGTCTAGAGATTGAGCCAGACTGTAATTTCTGTGATGCCTCTTATTTACCCTTTTATCTTCAGAAACTAGAAACACAACTTGCAACAATTCATTAAATATTTATTGAATTAACAAAAGAATATGATTGTTAATTAATTGTTATAGATTCATCCATTCAAGAAATTCCTATTGGGCAAGGCTGACATTTCAAGCATTGTGCTAGATATTGTGGGCATTCTTAAGTTTGCTTTGCTAAAAGTTTCATAAAGAATCTCAGTTTGGACTTTTAAAAGCCCTCTCAGGCTAGGAAGCCACGTCAAGAATTAACCATTGGATTTCAGCTGCAGTACGTATAAAGTTAGATAAATTTCTCTCCTTGCAATGTCCCCCAAATATCATGAGCTTCTTTGACCTGCCTGTAAGTGATCTTCCTTACTAATCTCTAAGACTGAGAACTCTGTATGCCAGTTATCTCACCATTTTTCAAAAGAGAACTTTGTAATCATTGGCTCCATAAAGTGAACCTTAAGTTTTTAAAATCATTTAGTTATATATGATAGATATAGGCTTTAGATCGAGACAGCTGGATGTGATTTCTAACTCTCCTACTTAAAAAATTTTGTGATCTTGGGCAAGGGACTTAAACATGATAAGCCTTAATCTCCTTATCTTTAAAATGAATATGATACAATATCTAATTCATAGTGTTGTTGAGAGGATTAATGAGATTATATATGTAAAGTACTTATTAAAGTGCCAGAAAAGTAGTTAAATGCTCAATTAATGTTATCTGTTGATAATTGATTAATGAATCATTCTAGTGAAATTTCAATTGGGTAAGAAAAGATATGATATGTTATGCTGAATGATCCAGTTTTTAATAATTATCAGTTTGTCCTGATTCTAGATATATGATGGAAGAAATGATTTTTTCCCCATTTTCCTTCCCTTTACTTACAGTAAAACTCCTCACAATAAAGTTTAATAACTGAGATAAACTCAGTTTATTTATTGTACTTGAAATCTGGAAGATCCTTTGTATATATTTGAAATACTAGCCAAATTACCAAAACTATGCTAAGATTAAGAGCTAGCAAGGTAAAGGACTAATTATCTATGTGAGTCACGAGGTGGGGTCTAGAACATTCTGGAAGTAGATCAACTGCACAGGGGACCTGATGAATAATTTCCTATGAGGGTCTCATGTGTGCAGTCTCAGTAGTTCTTGCCAAAGATGAAAGTTGGAATAATAACATAATTTTTCAAAAAAGTTAAAAACATGACTCTTATGCAAATGTAAAATAAACATGTGTCAAAAATTGAACTAACCCATTAATTAATGAAGGAACTATCAGATTAAAACCTTTTGAAATTTTCTTTCAGAGATTTACTTCTCTACTGTATACAATTCATTTGCATTGCTAGGAACAGGAATTGTTTGCATTACTATCAGTTTTCTGTAACTTATATCTGTACAGAGCTATAAAATAACCCTGTCAATAACAAGTCTCATCAGAGTCCCAACCCCTTTGCTCTGTAGGATCAGAACTAAGTGGTCTGGTTTGCATCTTCCTCCTTGTTATTTTGGTCCTTATTATTTCCCTTACTTTCTTATGAGCTCAGTGTTGGTTGTATTTTATGCAGTGTTTCTAGGTGATCTATAATGTAAAGATTTTCAGGATTTTTCACTCTGTCAGAAATGGAACGTGCAATGAGTACCTTTCAGTCCTTATCTTACTCTTTACTCAGCAAAACTGGATACAGTTGACTTCCTTCTAAAAAGAAAAAGAAATAAAGATGTCCTCCTCTCCAAATACCATACCATCGTGATTTCTTCCCAGTTACCTGACTTCACTTTCAGTGTTTTTTTTTTTTTTTACCTGCTCTATCTGCTCTATCAGATCTTAATATTAGCCTTCTCTCTCCTTAATCTAGACACATTTTTCTACTCTATCTCATTTACTAACAGGGTTTTAAATACCACCTATTATTTAAAATGTGATTGCTTTCACATTTATTTCTATTCCTAATCTCTCTTCTCATCCCCAGACAAACGGATTAAACTATCTTCTTTACATTTCCATTTGGAGGTCTAAAAGACATCTCAACCCCTTAATTTTTATTGTTACTTCTCCAATATTTTCCATCTTGGTAAATAGCATTTCTACCCAACCTGGCTTTTTTTGTTGTTGTTGTAAAGCTAGGAGTAAACTTTGACATCTCTCTCCTCACCTCCCACTTCAATTCATAAACATGTCCTAACAGCTCTACTTCTAAGATAGACATCTCGAGAATCTTTTCACTTCTTTCTTATCTCTAC
>NW_011888946.1:3841003-3847129 GCF_000151845.1 Pteropus vampyrus
GTTTTATAACGTGTATTTCATTTAAAAATATATAGTTGCCTTCAGAAAACATTGTTAGAATGCAATTGCAGGAGGAACAGAGTCCATAAGAGACAGAAGTAGCAGTAGAACTAGCATGAGGTGTCTGAGGTGTTTGTTGAGGTATTTGCTGAGGTGTTTGTAGGGCTGTATGCAAATATATTATGTATTTATGTATGTAAGTGTGTACATATATATATATATATGTGTCTAGTGTGTGTGTGTGTGTGTGTGTGTATTTATATATATAAGGGTGAGGAATAAATAATAGTGTGAGAGGGAGAAGGCAGAGATGATTTCTGATGAGTGAAATCCTGCCACTAATAGAACACCGGAGGGCCTGCAGGAAGAGAAGCATGTGAGTGAGGCAGGAGATGACACACTGAAAAGGCATACTGTGCTCTTCCTGGCTTCTCTTTCTCAGTTGAAAAGAGTAAGAGTAAGAAATGAAGTAAATCTTATAATTTATAATGCAATGGTTAAGTGTATAAATCATATGAAAATACAATTTCCTTAATGGAAATTAAAAATAGAAGAGTATATAGAAGACACACCACCTTGACAATTCAGAATTATGTTAGTCATCCCCTTTGAAATATATTTATGAGAAATATCAACTCCATTCACTGTGTTTCTCAGCATAAATGTTTTCTAAAACTCTACTGTTGAAAAACACTGTGGTTAACCTACCAGTACCCAGTCTGAAAAATAGTGAGGATTATAGTAATAAGAGGTTATTTAAAATTACATTCAGGGAAAATAATTTTACTTAACAGCATACATACTGAAAATAATATATTTATTTAAGCATACTTATTAATACACTAACTATAATTTATAATTATGGCAACAGATGGGAAGAAGGAAAATATCAAAATTATTTTCTTCATGAAATCATTCAGTAACCTTTTGAGACAATAGTACTGAGCACAAATAGCAGAATATGAGGTTCTATTAATAACTTTGGATATATTTTATTCTACTTTTCTATTATTTTGCAAGGAGCAAATTTTCCACTGTTGTTGAAATGGAATGCATGGTAAGTTTGTAATTATATTTTAACTAGACATACATATACATATATTTCATGTAGAAAAATGAAAATATAATTGTATTAATTTTGTAACAATGATCTGTGCCAGCAATTACTCTGTATGGGAGGGAATGGCACATTGCAATAACCGCTGATCTTGAGCTCATAAATGTTGAGGTGATGTCCTGAGGCTTTATGAATAAGACATTTACTATTTCATGTATCCTATGATATTTAATTTCAATCTCCCATTTAGATTCTTGAAGTGATTACATTATCTCATTCTTTCTACAGTCTATGTACTACATACTTTGCTACTCTACAAGTTAATGTGACATAGTAGATTCTCATTACAAGTTAACTTTAGAATCACTCAACCATCTTATTTAACTCATGAAACTATAGCTATTAAGTCAAGAGCAATATAAAATTAAAAGTGAGAGGAGTAAACCCTTTAGGCAAGCAGAAATGTTTTGAATTTTCTACCTTTTTCGTATTCATTGCTAAGCCTTTGGTAGTAACTTGAAAGAATAGTTTAAATGTCCAGGATCAGGCATTTAGACTTTCCTTCAGTTCTTTCAAAATTTGGCTCTCAAAGATTCATTCTCAAATTACTTACAAGATTGGATTCATAAAACTCATTCATACTTTTATCCGCACACAATTCAAGTGATTTTTAAAGGGTAGCCTTGTGTGCTGAGTTTAGAGCCCAGACTACATGTATAATGGATTCTACTGTCCTTTGTAGAAACAACTTAGTCACTTTTCTCTCAGAAAGTGAAGGTTCAAAGACAGTCCATCTTCGCCCACACTCTTTACCCTTTAAAGAAGTGACCCTACAGGGTACATTCTCAAATATATTCTTCTACCTGGAAGGCAGATTCCACTGTCAACAGGTGTTTATTTAGCTCCTGACCTTAGGATGTGGGATGGAGGCACCCTATTCAATCATCTGCCCTTTGCTGCTGGTGGTTTCTCTTTAAAATGGCTGTTTTCAGCCCAAGTGACATGTTGCCCAAGGAATGAATGGTGATAGAGTCTTTATTGGTTAGAGTTGATAATAGTATGCTTTAAAGTTGTAAATAGGTGATTGAATATAAATAATTTAAAATAAAGCATTTAAATGTGAAGTTTTATCATCATTTTTTTTTCTAGGAATTCTCTATCTCTTACCTCAAATAGGTATAAACCTTATACCTTCTGAAAGAAAAAAGAAAATCTTTGCTTGAACCTGTTGAGTTTCTCCACCTCCCTTTCTGTGTATCCATTCCTTTCTTTTACAGTAGCACTTCTAGAGTAAGAGTTTTCTGTACGGCAAAGTAGGGAACAAACTCGCATAGATTCTAAAGTCACAGCGGTTGGATTCAATGCTTAGCTGTGGCTGACTGTGTGAACCTGGCCTTCCTAATCTCTCTGTGCCTCCATACTCTAATCTTACAAAAGAAAACTATAATAGTAAGTACCACAGAGGTTTTTATTTATTTTTTGAATTATTAGCAGCTTTATTAATGCATATAATTAACTGTACCTATTTAAAAGTAAGATTTTATAATTTCTAACATATATATATACATGCCTGAACCATCACCACCTGCCAGGGGTCACCTCCCTACAGGGTTTATATAATAATGTATGTAGAGCACTGAGGGAATCTTACAAGTAGTAAAAATGTTGGTTATTGCTGTATTCATTCTTATTCCTCAAACTTCTTTTTAATTCTACAAGAACTATTCCTTGAAATGTTATCAGTGACCATGGTGATTGCCAAATCCAATGACATTTCTTTTTATTCTCCTGATAATTTCTACTGTATGTGATGAGGCTATAAAAATTGATTATTGAATTGATATTATGAATAACAAACATTTTTGTGGAGCAAAGACAATGACCAATCACTATGACTATTGGAAATGACAAAATATTAAGCAAACAAATTCATTAGTTACTTAAAAATGTAAATATCTGTACTGTGCTGGATACTGAGGATAAAAAGACAAGTAGACCTAGTCCCTGCTTGCCAGGAATTCTCAAAAACAAATGAGAAAAATACATTAAAGGAAACATTAATACGATGTGACAAGAGTGCTAATAGGTATACATTAAAGAAATAGAGAAATTCAAGGAACAAATTTTCATGCCTTGGATAGGCAGGACAACTTCAGAGAAGAGTTGATATAAAGCCGATTTGTTAAGGATGAGCAGTAGTTTATCAGGCGGAATAAGAACAGCTAGTAATTTCAGTTGATAGAAAAATAATTAACAATGATATGAGTGTGTTGGAGTATGCAAAGAATTCGATTCAGTTAAATGGACAGGACATGTGAAGGGAAGAGCCTGCCTATGAGGTCAGAGGGCTTAGTTGTGGCCAGAAGTTGATGGTCATATAGGTCATTGAAAGGATTTTGAATTTTAGTCTGTAAATAGTGGGAAGTTATTGAAGGTTCTGAAACAGAGACATAACCTGAATAGCTTTGTAGCTGGAAAACATATAACGTATGCCAAGTGGGGGATAACCCAGGAGTTGGGAAAAATAGGATGGAGGCCATGAGGCCTATTAGGCTACTGTTTTGGTAAATTGTTCAGTTTTTTGATGAAATGAGATTGCATTTAAGCAGGGGTAATGAGCAGGCAAATGGGGCAAAAGTGCATGGAAGACAGTGTCAATAAAATTTGAAGAGAATGAGAAATCGAAAGCATGGGAGAAGGTGAAGATGATTTAAGATTCCCACTTGGGAACTTGAGTTGATGGTGATGTTATTCTCCAAGATATGAAATTCATTGCTGTATTTAATACACAGAAGTAAATAATTAATTTTATTATGAAATGTATTCACATTTATAATTTATATATTATACATTTTAAGAACTATTCAGAGATAAAATTTTCTTATTTGTGTATGCTGCAAAATTTAAGAACACCACTGAAATGGATTTGCTATATAATATAGCCTTCCATATTGTTCATAGTGCAAATAATTTTAATAAATTATACACTGGAAATATCTTCTTGATTTACTTTCAGGATAAGGCATCATTAATATTAAAACACTGTCATAATGGTTTATATTCTGCCATCATCTTATTGGCAAAGCCTGTCTTATAAAAATACTGCAGTGTGCCAACTCCCTCTTGAACTTGCCATATATTAAATTCAAGGTAGACCTCTCTTTTGGCTTTCATGTTTCAGCTCTCTGTCACTTTTCTCAAGGCCATGTGACTTGACTCTTGTGTTGTGCGATAACAAAGTACAGCGATATCCTCTATCTAGCTTGGTGTCAAGTTTTATTAAGAAGAAAGGAGAAATAGTACATGGACTCAACTTTCCTTCGATGTTGCTGTGCTGGCTGTATAAGATTTAACTGATAGTAGTAATAACTGAGAGTGGCAATGCTAGAGTGTAGACTGTTTCCTGCACTGGAAAGAAATCTGGGTCCTAGTCTTGATTCTGCCATTAGTTTAACATTTGTCATTGAGGAAACCATTTTACTTGCTTGATCTTCAATCTCATATATAAAATAGCTCTCTATTCTCTCTAAAACTCTGATTTTCTGAAGTCTGGATGAACTTAATTTCTATTAGTTTTGTTTCCAACTGTTACTAGACAAGCAGGTTTTAGAATTTCTCAGTTAAAAGACAATAAAAAATTTAGGAAAGAACTCATAATTTGATACGTAAGATATTTTGAACAAGTTGCTATAATATACTTTTTTTAGAATTTCTGATGAAAGCAAGGCTCTTGCATAAGAATATGAAGATTCATTAGCAGCCCAGACTGCGGCATAAAGGGCAACTAGAAGCTAAGCAATAACAGCCATATCATTTTGATAGTGTCCAATTAGGTAAGAGCTATAGAGCTCATCTGAGGGTAATTTGAAGCAGATGCCAGCATTAAGACACAGATGTGGGACATTTTTCAATGGCGATGGAACATGTGTGGTATAGAATAGCTGATGGCTTCATCATCATTTTTTCTTTTCATGGGGTTACAACAGTAAAATGCACTAACATTCAGCTGATTGCAGGCTCTTGGATTACTCCCAGGAGCAGGCTCTCCTCCAGGTAGATATACTTTCAGAGCTGAGGGTCATTACATTTCGATTTATTCAATACTCATGCCCTTTTCACAATCTGATATCTCACATCCAAGATGTGGAAGTCAGAATAAATTTCTGTGCATAACACCCAGAGTTTTACCACACAGAACAGAAACAGATGGACACCTTCGATAACCCAGGATTTTTGTCTGGCAGAGCCGTGCTCTCTCACTGCTGTTGCTGAGAGTTTAAGTGGATAATTTCCGAGCATCAAATGTCAATACATTTTCGTAAAGCTAGGCTTAGGAGATCTAATTCTTCTCTTTTCATAAAAAGTTTGTTTTCTGGTTTTCATTTTGCTCAGTTTAACAGTAAACTTAAACTTCACAGTTTCTTCTCTGTGAATAGTATCATTCTCTTTAGATGCCAAACATTGGAGGTGTTTATAAATCGTCCCTATCTCCCTAACTCTCTTTGAACAACCAAACAGAAATTATGAATGCCATGTCTGTGTCTTGGGGGGTGCTGGGCTATGAATTGGATAAAGACAAGTAAAGGTTAGTGTTGGCTGTAGTAAAATAAATAAAAACATGTGCAGAACGATTGAAAATAATTTTAAAAACAGAATATAAGCTATTTAAAGTTTCCTGAGAAGGTTGTATTGTAAGATTTGGCTGGGTGGAGAGAGATATTTCCAGGCTAGGTACATCACAGCAAAGGCATACAGATAAGATTTTACAAAATTTGTCAGAAAGTTCTGAATTCAAGGGTGAGTAGTGGTCGAGGAGCTGAAGGAGATTAGGGTGAAGAGAAAGGAAGTGGCTTCCTTAGTTAATGCAAGACCTTGGAAATCAGGTAGGGGAGCATGGACCTACAGTTTTATATATAGCAGATTGCCATATTGAAAATACAACAGTGAAAATAGCACAGCCTTGAATTCTGAGAGGCCAGGGTTGTAACTGCGGTGCTGTCACTTCATTGTTGTAAGACCACATTCAATTTCCCTACTGTCTCTAAGCCTCAATTTCCTTATCTGTAAAA
>NW_011888946.1:3847179-3852359 GCF_000151845.1 Pteropus vampyrus
CTTAATTTCTATTAGTTTTGTTTCCAACTGTTACTAGACAAGCAGGTTTTAGAATTTCTCAGTTAAAAGACAATAAAAAATTTAGGAAAGAACTCATAATTTGATACATAAGATATTTTGAACAAGTTGCTATAATATACTTTTTTTAGAATTTCTGATGAAAGCAAGGCTCTTGCATAAGAATATGAAGATTCATTAGCAGCCCAGACTGCGGCATAAAGGGCAACTAGAAGCTAAGCAATAACAGCCATATCATTTTGATAGTGTCCAATTAGGTAAGAGCTATAGAGCTCATCTGAGGGTAATTTGAAGCAGATGCCAGCATTAAGACACAGATGTGGGACATTTTTCAATGGCGATGGAACATGTGTGGTATAGAATAGCTGATGGCTTCATCATCATTTTTTCTTTTCATGGGGTTACAACAGTAAAATGCACTAACATTCAGCTGATTGCAGGCTCTTGGATTACTCCCAGGAGCAGGCTCTCCTCCAGGTAGATATACTTTCAGAGCTGAGGGTCATTACATTTCGATTTATTCAATACTCATGCCCTTTTCACAATCTGATATCTCACATCCAAGATGTGGAAGTCAGAATAAATTTCTGTGCATAACACCCAGAGTTTTACCACACAGAACAGAAACAGATGGACACCTTCGATAACCCAGGATTTTTGTCTGGCAGAGCCGTGCTCTCTCACTGCTGTTGCTGAGAGTTTAAGTGGATAATTTCCGAGCATCAAATGTCAATACATTTTCGTAAAGCTAGGCTTAGGAGATCTAATTCTTCTCTTTTCATAAAAAGTTTGTTTTCTGGTTTTCATTTTGCTCAGTTTAACAGTAAACTTAAACTTCACAGTTTCTTCTCTGTGAATAGTATCATTCTCTTTAGATGCCAAACATTGGAGGTGTTTATAAATCGTCCCTATCTCCCTAACTCTCTTTGAACAACCAAACAGAAATTATGAATGCCATGTCTGTGTCTTGGGGGGTGCTGGGCTATGAATTGGATAAAGACAAGTAAAGGTTAGTGTTGGCTGTAGTAAAATAAATAAAAACATGTGCAGAACGATTGAAAATAATTTTAAAAACAGAATATAAGCTATTTAAAGTTTCCTGAGAAGGTTGTATTGTAAGATTTGGCTGGGTGGAGAGAGATATTTCCAGGCTAGGTACATCACAGCAAAGGCATACAGATAAGATTTTACAAAATTTGTCAGAAAGTTCTGAATTCAAGGGTGAGTAGTGGTCGAGGAGCTGAAGGAGATTAGGGTGAAGAGAAAGGAAGTGGCTTTCTTAGTTAATGCAAGACCTTGGAAATCAGGTAGGGGAGCATGGACCTACAGTTTTATATATAGCAGATTGCCATATTGAAAATACAACAGTGAAAATAGCACAGCCTTGAATTCTGAGAGGCCAGGGTTGTAACTGCGGTGCTGTCACTTCATTGTTGTAAGACCACATTCAATTTCCCTACTGTCTCTAAGCCTCAATTTCCTTATCTGTAAAAAGGATACAATGTCAAGTAGCAATGTCATCAATCTATTCTGGGAATTAAGCGTGATAACGCTCTTCAAATACTTGGCAGGGCCTGGCCCAGTGTAAGCACTCAATAGATGCTAGCAATAATTCTTATTGTTGTCTGGCAGCCAGAGGCTGATTGCATTGGACTGGGCAGAATGACCTTTCTGAGCCCTTTTAAGGTTTTCCAAATTAAATGGGCTCTGATTTATTTCATGATATTTATTGCTTGTTCCTCAAACTTTAAGGTGTTCTTTCTCTATTGAAAGGGCTCCAATTACAGACAGTAGAATCAAGGTGATTCCTAAAATTTCTGAAGGCACTTCTTTCCTCTGTGTGTGTGTGTGTGTGTGTGTGTGTGCACGCATGCGTGCGTGTGTGCGTGCGCACACGCGTGTGTCTGGTTAAAATGGTCCATTATGTTCATCCTCTTGGGAAGGCAATTGACTCTTTAGCAACAGCATTACAAAGTGAGCTCATATACAAGTTATTATCTACTATAACCAGAATCTTTTTAACATTATTTATTTCCAAAGGGAGAATGGATTTCTATTTTATATCTCAGCTACTGATGGTTTTTCCCTAGGTAAATTATCCTGCAGTATTCATGTTAAGTCTCGTCTTATTATATCTACCCAACTCCCCAAGCTTGTCATTCAGCAATTCAGTTCTCTCTTATTTTTTTCCTTGTTTAGAATTATCTGCACATTTCGTTAATGTTGGATTTAAACCACATGCTGCTTCACAGATGTGGTTTGTGTAGAATCCACTCCTCCACAAATTCTAAGGCTCTGCTGTTGACGAGTCCTCCAATTTTGTTTTAATGGGTACAGTTTTTCCTATACCTGGCAGACCTTAGAAATAAAACTTCTACATAATTTCTATGTTTCTGAAACAAAGAAAAAGAAATCATTTATTTGTTTATGTATTCATTGCTCATTATTAGACAGGTATTTTGCCAGGTCATAGACACCAAGTTTTTCTTGTTAAACACTAACATTTTAGTGAGAGGATAAGACCTATAACAAATAATTATGATACAGCATGGGATTACTATAGGAAGCTCAAAGAATTGCTGTACAAACCCAGAGAGGGCAGAGATTACCTTTTGAGTTAAATTTTGAGTTGGACTTGAAAAGATAAAAGAGAAGAGGAAGATTTTCATAGTCTATAATATATATATCTAATATGGCATATTTGCAATAAACATGGATTCCTAACACACACAAATACATATCCAAACCAGTATGTTTCAGTTGTGTATGCATGTACACACATGTTGTGAGTAACTTTTCTTCTTTTCATATACCAAGACTTATACACAAGCTTGTTTCAGGATATACAGAAGTTAAATAACAAATTATACTGTCCACTGCACTAGTGTCCATCTAGAAGTCACACTCTGTTTTTAGTCATCACCTATTCCTCATTAAAGGCTCTCTGTATTTGTAATATTGGATTTATATAGACTCACTGGGCAAAACCACTGCATTCTCATTGTAGCTTCCCTTCTTGGCACAAGAGCAGATACATCCTGAACCTTCATCCTCTGCCCTCTGTCTCTTGTATTGCCTTTTTTAGGACCCTCTCTATGCTTCTTTCCACCTCATCTATTTGGACAACTGTTTTAGGTCCTATCATGAGGCAGCCTCTCAATCCCTGTGTAGGAAGTAGAAACAAATGTTTCACATTTGTACTTTTTACAAAATGCAGAGGGAGTTTAATCCTCCAGTCTGCTGAGACTCTGATGGTACCTAAACTGTCTCTAGTCTTCATCTTAGACTTTGTTCATAGATCCTGCAGTAATATGTAGCACACATATATACTGTTGTCTCAGTTTTTGTGGCATTACATTACTAGTTGAAAAACAGTTTGCCTTTAAATGACATGAGCGTGTATATATATTTTATTGTGATATAGTTGACATATACATTGTGTAATTTTAAGGTAGAAAACATGATTATATACACTGGCAATATTATTACCTCTGTAGTGTTAGCTAACACTTGCATCATGTCACATAATTATTTCATTTTGTAGTGAGAACATTTAAGATGTAGTCACTTAGAAACTTTCAAGTATATAATACAGTATTGTCGACTAATCACAGTGCCGTGCATTAGAATCTAGAATATAATTATCTTCTAATTGCAAGTTTATACCCTATGACCAACATCTCCCCAGTTCCTCCATCCCTGGTCCTCTGGTAATCATCATTCTACTCTTTGTTTCTGTAAGTAACTTTTTTTTTTTTGCCCCCTTGTCAGACATGGTTTGCCAATATTTTCTTCAATTCTATAGGTAGCCTTTTAATTTTGTTGACTTTTTCTTTTGCTGTGCAGAGTGTTCTATTTCGATGTAGCCCCATTTGGTGATTTTTACTTTTGTTGCTTGTGTTTCTGAAGATATATCTAGAAAACCATTGCCATACCAGTGTCAAGGAGCTTTTTCTCTGTTTTCTTCCATGACTTCTGTGGTTTCATATCTTTGTTTTTAATTTATTTAATGAGTGGTGTAAGATAGCAGTCTAGTTTAATTATTTTTACACATTTATACAGTTTCCCAAGTTCATTTATTGAAGAGACTTTCCTTTCTCCATTGAGTATTCTTAGCTTCCTCGTCAAGTATCAGTATATTTTTTTAAAAGATCATATGTATAACAAAATTTAAGAACTATCTAAAAACATTTTGAAGATCCAGAGGTAGAGTTGACAAAACTTGTTGATGGATTCAATGGAAAGTGTGTGAGGAAGAGAATCCATGTCAGTCCCTTGATTATTGACCTGATCAATGGGTGTTGTCTACTGAATGTTAACAGAAGTGGTAAAGATGGTGAGCACAAAGGCTTTTAGGTGGAGAGAAGGATGGTACAGAGAGCTCTGTTTCAGATTTGCTAATTTGTGGTGCCTAATATCATTCAAGAAATTATGTCAGATTTCTCTCTCTTTCTCACTATTTTATTCCTTGATAACTCAAAACATCATCACATGTTTTCAAGAGCATTGGACTTTTAGATTAAATCTCCTAGTACGCTACTTTCTAGTGTGATCTAGCATATTTTAGTTAATCTCTCAGTCTTGGTTTCTTTAGATAATGAAATAGGAATAATAATGTATTATGTGTGGGATTGTTTATGAGAATTAACTGACAATTGGATAAATTAAATTAGGTAAAGTACCTGGTATATGACATAAAATTAATATTAATGCCCTCCTAGTCACCATCCTCTCCCTCCTTTGTCACTTTGGATAAAGACAAATGAAATTTGGGGATAATCTCAAACATTCTATAATTTTTTTCCAGTGCAAAACTAATACTTCTTGAAATATTCAGGTTCAGAAGTAGTACTGGCATTACATATTAGAAATATTATTTTATAATAAATCTTGTAGTTTCTTTTCTTTTTTTTCTTTTTTCCTTTCTTCTTCTTTTTTTTTTATCTTATAGTTTCCTCCTGAATAAGCTTGGTGACTTTGGTGACTTAAAGTATTAGGACATACAAGCCCTAGAGAAACAATTTTAGCCTCCTGACTGCCTATGCTGAACAAATAATAAATTTTAAAAATAGACTAATTTGTGGTTATGAAATAATTATTTATGTTCAGGAAAGGATTCTAGAATTATAAGCAAATAAACACATTTCCCTGTGTTCTCTTAC
>NW_011888946.1:3852409-3893532 GCF_000151845.1 Pteropus vampyrus
CAGTTTCCCAAGTTCATTTATTGAAGAGACTTTCCTTTCTCCATTGAGTATTCTTAGCTTCCTCGTCAAGTATCAGTATATTTTTTTAAAAGATCATATGTATAACAAAATTTAAGAACTATCTAAAAACATTTTGAAGATCCAGAGGTAGAGTTGACAAAACTTGTTGATGGATTCAATGGAAAGTGTGTGAGGAAGAGAATCCATGTCAGTCCCTTGATTATTGACCTGATCAATGGGTGTTGTCTACTGAATGTTAACAGAAGTGGTAAAGATGGTGAGCACAAAGGCTTTTAGGTGGAGAGAAGGATGGTACAGAGAGCTCTGTTTCAGATTTGCTAATTTGTGGTGCCTAATATCATTCAAGAAATTATGTCAGATTTCTCTCTCTTTCTCACTATTTTATTCCTTGATAACTCAAAACATCATCACATGTTTTCAAGAGCATTGGACTTTTAGATTAAATCTCCTAGTACGCTACTTTCTAGTGTGATCTAGCATATTTTAGTTAATCTCTCAGTCTTGGTTTCTTTAGATAATGAAATAGGAATAATAATGTATTATGTGTGGGATTGTTTATGAGAATTAACTGACAATTGGATAAATTAAATTAGGTAAAGTACCTGGTATATGACATAAAATTAATATTAATGCCCTCCTAGTCACCATCCTCTCCCTCCTTTGTCACTTTGGATAAAGACAAATGAAATTTGGGGATAATCTCAAACATTCTATAATTTTTTTCCAGTGCAAAACTAATACTTCTTGAAATATTCAGGTTCAGAAGTAGTACTGGCATTACATATTAGAAATATTATTTTATAATAAATCTTGTAGTTTCTTTTCTTTTTTTTCTTTTTTCCTTTCTTCTTCTTTTTTTTTTATCTTATAGTTTCCTCCTGAATAAGCTTGGTGACTTTGGTGACTTAAAGTATTAGGACATACAAGCCCTAGAGAAACAATTTTAGCCTCCTGACTGCCTATGCTGAACAAATAATAAATTTTAAAAATAGACTAATTTGTGGTTATGAAATAATTATTTATGTTCAGGAAAGGATTCTAGAATTATAAGCAAATAAACACATTTCCCTGTGTTCTCTTACGAGGTCTATACCATGACTGTAAATTAAAGGCATTATCATTACCTAATACTAGATCACAATTTACTACCAATAATAAGTATTGAAGGACACAACTGAGAGTTAAATGGCATAATCTATAACAGGCACCCGAGAAATGTTATTTTAAAAATTTATTTCACTCAAGATATCTTTTACATAAGATTTCAAATTACGAACTTGTTAAGTGTTTTTGTTAATAGTAATTATTTTCAAAGATTTTGTTGTTGTTAAATCATCAGTTTTATGTTATGCCTGGTTTAGTGAGAAAAAAAACCAGTGAACTATTTTTATTTGAAACAAAATATCCTAAGGGAATTAGGATCAAATTATCACATCTAAGAATACTATTGATGTGGAGAGTTGATGTTTAGGTAGCTTGAGTGCCAGATAATTAAGAAAGTTTGGGCTTGTAACCAGTTATTTCAGATGATCCTCCAATGATGTCCAAAATATGCAAGGGGATATAGTGAAAGAGGTTCTCAATATGCTGATGCCTCAAAGGAAGAAAACGTAATCTAGTTGAACCATAGCCAGAGCTTTATGAAGGAGGAAGTATTTGGACTGGAATTAATAAAGAAGCTGATCAGTTACTTTAAAAAATAATAATTTTTAACTTATAAAAATGCTAAATACTCTGTGTTGGTGTAGGAAATTTGAAAAAAATGTATCTACTGGACAGAATAAAAGATCAAAAAAATGTATCTACTGGACAGAATAAAAGGACAGAATAGAAGACCCACTTTTAAGATAGAAAAATTATTTCAGATAAACTTTTCTTTCATTTATATTTACATTGAAAAATGTTTTTTGTATGATAATATATGATAAAATATGTATAATATATACATATAATAATATATGTTTGTGATTTATATAATATATGTATTTTATACATTATTTAAAAAATATATCATTAGTATTTCATATATTAAATATTTCCAAAATATACTATTTTTAAAAATCAAATAATATTCTATCATCTTGATGTCTATGATTTATTTAATTATCTCTCTATTAACAATTTAAGGTTTGGATATAAATACTAACGTGTTGTATATGATTTCAGATTTTAGAAATAGGCCTAGGAATAGAAACAGTGCAGGTAACTGCATAAAGAAAGTTGTGAAAATGAGAATGTTCAGAGAATATTTAAGAAACAATTAATAGATATATTTGGGCAACAATTAGGTATATGTAAGTCGTTATAGGAATTATTGCAGCTGGATTGGGACAGATCCAAGGGAACTGTAAAGGTTAGGTTCATTAGTGTCTGGAGTTTGGGGAGGCACTGCAGGTTTGTGCATAGCACTGAGACATAATCAGAGCAGTGATAAAGCAAAATTCTCCTGCAAGGAAAGTGTGGGAGGGACTTGTGGGAAGGGAAAATAGGTGGAGGAGACAAGACAGCAGGTTATTTTAATATTGAAATGCAAGATAATGAGGTCTGGAACCTGGGTGATGATTGTAGGAAGGGAAAGGAAGAGATGTTGGAGAGAGAGGTTTCTATGCATTTGCCGTAGTGTTCTTTGCTTAATGCAAATTAAATACATTTTGGGGATACTTTGCATGGATATTGCCAGCCATTTTCTTTCTGAGTGCTGCGAAAACTAGTAAGTGCGATATAATGACACTGCTAAAATAAAACTATTTTCCTTTAATAATGCTGCAGTCTCATTATACAAAATAAGCCAATATACAGTCACAATTCCAATAGTTTAGAATGACCTCTTGAAGGTTTTTTGTTATTTTAACATTTCAAAGGCTGTTTTAATAGACTTAGATTTCTTTTCTTTTTTCTCTTTTAAATTCTCTCTGGTGTTGTTTGTATATAAATAATAGGTCAGTGTTTGCAGTTGATGTTTTACTAGGTTTTTTGCCTATCTAACACTACCTGGTGATTTCAGGCATGAGGTGACTTAAATTATTAAGAAGGTTAATATCTTTAAATGCTTTTTTGTATTTGTTTTGATAATAACACAAACAATTGTTTATAGAAACACGATCTTTTTAGAGTAGGAAGGTGGTATAATATTGTAGGGAGAGAACTGGAGGCAGATTCAAGAATACCATGTTTTAGGCTAAGTCGGCCACCATTCAACCTTAGGGAGGGCACCGAACCTCTGGGTCCTCAGCTTCTGTACTTGTAAAGCTACTACCACTACCAGTTAAGAACTACAAGAGTTGCTGTTACTAGTGTGGAACTGCCATAGGACTATCACTCACTAGTGAACACCTGCTGCTATTCTTACTATTATCACTAATGATGTATCTCACCCCCTTTATTTTGGTGGCTAGACACACTCCTCTGAGGGGTCTTATGTGCATTACTTTTAACTCCCATGAGATAGACAATATTATTTTTATTTTGCGGAGTTGAAGACGGGGATACAGGGAGATTAAGTAACTTACTCAAAGAAAGCAGTAATGCTGAAAGTTAAACCCACATCTGTCCACACTGCCTCCATAAGGCTATACGAGGAGTAAGCTGGGCATGATCTGCTATTAGAGTGCTGAGAGGATTTTAAACCTTGTGACTTCCAGAGCAGAGTAGTAGAAACCCTATTTCCTTTTTATATTGCCAGTGGAGAAAGACAGGCTTATCTTCTTCATGGTCTCTGAGTTGCAGTGTTATACTAGTTTTTATACCAAGTCTTCGGACCTTTCTGATCACATTGTGCACATTTACATTTCTTTTTTCTATCCATATTTTAAAGATGAGCATGACAATTTTGGCCTTCATAAATACTAATAAATCACACAACTTCTGAACGTAACTCCTTCTTCTGGTGCTATTTTAACATAAGTGGTCTCTTAATTTGAGTGCCAGGCTAAACTGTATATTTCCTGAAAGTGGGCATTGTATCTGTCGTGATTCCTACTTTAACCCACAATAATATTTGCTGAATAAACAACTTAATGAATGACATAATGTAAACTCTTGAACAGGTTATTTCATTAAAATATTTTGTTAAACCTAAATGATTTAACTGTTGTTCCCCAAATTGTAATGAAATGCATTTAAATTTATTATGACTTTTATAGAAATAGTCTTAAAATAGTGTTAGGCAAATTTAATTGCATACAATTGACAAGAAATCTAGCTTCTGATCTTAAAGTTTTAAATATCTAAACACATCTGTAGATGTAGCTGTGGGGACATTTTTATGAGATAAGGAAATTTATGCAGTAAGATTAAACATTTTTTAAAGAAGCATTTTCTATGTATAAGAATAGGTGTGATTTCATAATTTGGATGATGTTTGAATAACTACCTTTGGAAAGTGAAATAAGCAACTTTTAAAATATTAAGGACCAAAATTTGAGTGAGAAAAGTGAGACAATCCTCCAAGATCTATTTATTTTCCCATTTTTCTTACCCTGATTTTCTAGCTCTTCTTTTTAAAAATCTGATTTGTTAAAATTAACTCTCCAGTTATCATTTATTGATAATTTACTTTTTCCACTTTAGAATATAACTGAAAGTCAGTCTTGGTATAATCCATGTTACTGCTTTGATAAATATGTCTTATAATCAGTGAATCATGAAGTCTAAGTACCAATGAGATTATCTCTGAACTTTAAATGACACAGGAAATTGAGGCAATTATTCAGATAGTTAGGGTTATAAGAAACTCTTAGTGATTTTGTAGGAATAATTTAGTTTTTAAAAATCTCTCTTTGCTGGAATTTCAACTGAGGTAATTTCAGATAAAATAATGCTATTTCAGATTTGGCAGGTACAATATTTTCTTAATACATGTATATTCAATAAGTGAGAAATTTAAGTCTGATTTGAAATTACATGTTAAAAGCATCTTCCCTTGTCTTAAGGTGCAATGTCTTTGGCTAACTAAATCTAAGTAAACTAATTTTCCTTCTGATCCTGGTTCAGTGGGGATCATGGATATGTTACCGCACACACAAAGCTTCCCCTGGGTGACAGTGAATACTCCTCTAGGAGGACAGCCCTGTTTCCCAAAAGGAAAGATTAACTGACTTTACTCTCTGCCTTGGTTGGATCTGCTTTTGTCTGTCTTTTGCCACATAAAGTTAGCTGCTTGCCTCTGATGGCTAACAACATCTCTATCGAAGGTGGCTTTTTTCTCACAAAAGCAGGTGCACTAAGCCTTACCGTGAATCTCAGCTGGATTCGCTGAGGGACAACAATATATTGGATTAGTGGCAAAGTCATCTGAACTTTTAAAAAATTCTTTTTTCAAGGAGACTAGATTGATCTCCATGATGTATACATATGCACGATCAATCATGCCAGCCTGACTGCTTCCTCATTTTTGTTCTTTAAAACCCCCACCTATCCTTTGCATTCAACTTCAGACAATGCAGAATCTTGTAGCTTCTCATAGGCAGATTGGTTGAAAGACCATGGACAGCGAGTCGAAGTAATACTTGAAAATCAAATTTGTGGGGATGTCAGGAGAGAAAGGATATAGGTGGGCTAAAATCTCACATCTTCTTAGACTAGTCAATTAAAATATGCTATGATCGTTTCAGTATGTTTTGGCTGACTTACCTAAAGGGTCTGAATCTATAATTCATCAACTTATTTCATGGACAAAATCAATGAATAAAACATTCCATTTATCTTTTTCTATTTATATCTCATGCCAGAGCTGTCATCTATTTCTTACATTATTTCTTACAAGGCCACTGTGCTGGGTGTCTTCTGTTTGTCTTTCCAGATCCACAATCCAAATTTCTCTACTGTGTTGTGTAACCTGTAGGAGCCCGACTTCTGTGAACTGCCTCAGTGTGCTCTTTTGCTTCCAGATGAATTTGACAGCGAGAAGCACAGGCATGAGAGTAAAGGGTGAGAGGAGAGTAAAGTCAGGTTACTTTTTACTTCTGTTTCTCTCTCATAGGCCAAGATTTGGATGTGACTGCTTTCTTTTTCTGAAGATTACAGCTACTGTCAACCAGCTGCCTCTGTATAGATCTCTCCAGGTACTGCTAACTACAGACTGTTGAGTTGATGGAGGTGACATCTGAGAAGAAAATTTCAATATTAGCTGTGATAGGTATAGGCTTCTCATGGTGTGATAGGTCGAGGCCAATCTTAGAGGATAATTGTGTTTTTGGAATCTTTGTTACTGTGTCCAGAATGGCCTGAGAAAGAGAGGGGCACATTATTATCAGGACAATTTATGTGGGGGACTATAAACTACCCTGCAGAAAGAGAAGACAGAGAAACAATCCTGGCCAGAATTACCTCTGTTGTTGGCCATAGTGATTGGTTAAAGATGGGTTCATATTGCAGTGTGCCAATATGAGGCTATCCTAGAACTGTTTTCCTACCACTATTAGAAAAGTTTACTCTTGCCATTAGGGTTGTGTATTCATTTTTGGGGGGCTGCATAACAAATCATCACAAATGTAGTGGCTTATAACAACAGAAAATTATTCTTTCACAATTCTGGAGGCTGAGAAGTCCAAATCAAGTTGTCAGTAGAGCCATGCTCCCTCTGAAGGCTCTAGGGAAGAATGCTTTCATCTTCCTAGCTTCTGGTGGCTTCCAGAAATTCTGGGCATCCTTTGGCTTATAGCTGCATTATTTCAATCTCTATGCCTGTCTTTATATGGCCTTCTTTTCTAGGTATCTCTATGTTTCCTTTCCTTTTCTTATAAGGATACCAGTACTATTTAGGGCCCACTCTAATCTAGTAGGACCTCATCTTAACTAATTACATCTTCAAAGACCCTATTTCCAAATTTATCACATTGACAGATTCCAGGTGGCTATAAATTATTTGAGGACACCATTCAGCCTAGTACAGGTTACTTCCCACTTGGGAACTTGACCAATGAGAGAGAGAGAGAGAGTGCGCGTGTGAATGAGTGAGCACTGATGACATTGCTTGTGCATCTAAATCCTGGTCACCAGATATATTCGATCAGTTGCATCAGTCAACACATTGCCTTTATTCTTCAAGTAAGTTTGAGTTAGGCTTTTATCGTATATATCTTTATGCTTGCAATATAATTTCTAATCCAGTTAGTAAAATTATGCCAATGAAGAGTATGTTTGGAATGCAATATCTTTCATTTTTGTTGGGACCATAGGTTGTGCTATGGTGAGCATATAAAAGGCCTGTAATGTGAAAAGAAGGGAGAGATTAGTGGACTGGAACAGTTAGGGGAAGGCCTCATAATGTCATAACATATACTAGTGCTCCATGACCAGACTAATGCCTAAATGATTCTAATGTGTTGGCAGGATTTGGAACCTGAAAAATAAAAAAGAAATTTATGCTGAAGATTTAAAATTTTTCCCCATAAACATGGTGCTATGAAAAGAGATGCCATGAAAATGTAATGCTTATGTTACAGTTGTGGTGTTAAGTATATTGTAGCATATCTTAGTTAATTCTTCTGGCAATAAGATGATTTATCGTTCCCATTTTATAGATGAGACTACTGACGCTCAGGTTTTAAAAAAAAGTTAAAATACAAGGTCACATAGCTAAAAAGTAACAGAGTTGAGATATGAACAAATGCTTTTTGACAACAAAGCTTTAGGTTGTAATTATTGTGCTACAAGTTTATTAAGATGATAAAATTGGTATTTTAAAAAGGTGAATGTCTTGGTAGTATGCAGGATGAATTAAAGATGAAAGACATTTGGCAGTAAGACTAGTGAACTGATATTTTTGCCATTATACTTTCGGTCTCCAAGCAGTGAATCAAATCACTGTACTGTTGATTTGATCTGTGGCTCAGCAATCAGTCAAGAAAAATAAAAAATGATTTATTGTCATTGGATAAGATATGCATATAGCTTCTATGTGTGAATATTCTACAGTGGAGATGTGGCCCCTGTGCTAAGTCATTTAGCTCAGTATGTTCTATGTGAAATTGTGGCATGTAGGTCATTTTTATATAAAAATTTGTATATATATGTATATGTATACATACACATTAATAATGACAGAAAATCAATTATTGTAGCAAAGGATCACAACCAGCAAATTGATTATGTTTATTACTACTTCTCAAGGTTATTTAGGCAAGTATTCTTCCATACTATAACCTTTAGTAAATTAAAGCTTATTTTCAATTTACAAGTGTATTTGAGTTTCTTACATCTGTTTCTCCCCATCACTTACTTATACTTGGTTGTGCTAATACCTTTAATGCTGTAAAAATAATAATTATTCTTTCACATTTTGGTTATGTGCCTGAATTTAGCTTTTAGGGGAAAACTCTGATTCAGTGGAAGTCTAAAGAGAAGCAACTTTTTTTTTAACTCATTTTTTTTCAGACTGTATATCCTATTTTTAGCTAATGCTATTAGTTTGGGTAAAAGGATGAATTAAAAGCTCGATTGCATATCTTACATATATTTTAATAAAATATTTTAACTGCTCTATTGAAAATATGTACTGATATGAAAAGCTACATTATATTTACAGTTCTCTTGCCTAATGTTTGGTGGTATCGACAGGAAAAAAATAAAAGTATAAATAATCAGCAGAAAACAAACATCAAAAAATCACTACATAATGCTTAAACACAGAAGGCAAGTGGCCCAATAGAAAATAGCACTTCATAATTGCATTTCTCTCTTTCTTTTTCTACAGCCAGCCAGCACTCTCCCTTTCCTGAGACGCCACATAAAGCATTTTTATTAGAGACAGTGATATTCGGTCAACATAATGTTGCCATCGGTTTGGCCAAACACCAAAATCAATGCCCTAGCTGTTTGCTCAGCATCTGTGTGGCTGAATGCAGTCCTTTCTGTTGACTCCATAAATTAAAGATCAAGTAGCACACAGAACGACTGGAGAAGCTGATTCCTACAGAAGCAGTGGTAGGTGTTTTCATATGTTTATTTTACCACTCCTATTTGCAGTAGTGAAAGATTTCTGAAGAATCATCACTCATTTCCTTTGTGTCCCTAGAGTGTCAGAACAGCTGCTCAAGTGACTAAGGGTTACCATCTGCTAATAAATAAATGGGCAGCCCATTCTAAATACTCTTACGTTGTGTCTTGGTATCTTTTAAAGGGTATCATCCAGAGGATCAATGCTACTTCTTTTTCATTTTAACTTCTTTTGTGACAGTGTTCTTAGTGGATGTCATCCATGCTAGATAGCACATGACATCACGGTTTTATGAATATTTGTTCATTTCCTATTATACGCCATGGGCTTGTTTTAGTATTTGACTTAATTCTTGCCATAACCGTAAGTATTTCTATATTATTTTTGAGTTGAGATAGTTGAAGCCCAGAGAGCTATCCGTTGGCCAAGGTAACCCGACTAATAAGTAGAGGAGTGGGAGTCAAACTGAAGTCTTTTTGGATCCAAATCCGTGGTTTTCTCATTGCACTACAACACGCCTGCTGTATTGGTGTTGTACATTCGTTTTATGTATTGATACCATTTATGTGTATACTTTTTAGTGCTTAACTAGTGAATAGGGGAACACATATTCTGCTTCATGGAGATAATTGTTTGGGTATGATAACTTAATATTTGTTCTTATAGCTCTAGGGCCACCATAAAAGTTGAAGAACAAATTTACTATTTGGAAAATCATTAGCCATTCTCTCTCACTTTTTCTGTGATTTGGATATCGTGGGAACAAATCCATTAAACTTTGGGTTCCTTGTTGGCAGAAACTGAATTTTATTTATTGTTGAGCTCAGAGTCTAACATAGTGACACATTGATTGAAGAAGTTCAGTAAATACTTGTGAGTTAATAAATGAATAACTCAGGATCACCGGACCTCTTGGCTTTAGCATACCTATACTGGTTCACTTTGATTATGAAGACCTGGCCTAATTATTGTGAAGGTGGAAAAGAAGGATGTTATCTCATAAGGATTACCCTAAACCAAGTTTTATCTGATGGACCAACTCAAGTGCTTCCTAGAGAGTTGCTTGAGAGGGTTTCTAGGTGTACACCATTTTTCTAGAAAAAGGCTACAGTGATTGATTAGTAAATTCTGCTATAGCAGAATCACTCTCAACTGTATAAGACAGTGGATAAGATGTGATTTTTTTTTTAAGTTATGTAGATGGATCTCAGGTAATATTGCAGCATATGAATTACTGTGATAGATTTTACTGTTCTGAATGAGGAAATTAATAATTCCAGAGGAATATATTCAATATCATTTCTACCCAGTGGCAAAATAGAGTCTGTTCATTACCTGGCTTCTTTTAGTACTTTAATTATGTTGAATCTGCTTCTAGACCTTTTTCAGTCTCTGAGTGATTATAGCTGTTGAGTAATAATGCATCATTAGTATGCTATGGTTAGCTCACTCGATGTGCTACTTGAAAGATCCAGGGAAGAGCAGCTCCATAAGCAGATTGGCTTCAATTATTAGAGGGAAAGGTATGCTAGTGCCAAGATATTTCTATGGGCACCAACATGGATTTTTTTACAAAATTATAATTTGCATTCTTAATTTGGGGTTTTTTATTCAGCTCAACATTTGGCAATGCCCCTGCTACTTGCATGTATTCTCCTTAGGCAAATCTTATATTTACTTCATCCTGCATCTGTTTCTCAACCTTCTCTTCTCCTTGGGTATTTTCCTTCTGCTGCCCAAAAAATCCAATCTGATTTCTGTCCATCCTTGGAAACCTGCCCTTCAGAAGCCAGAATCTCCCTTTGTGCTACAGTGTAGAAGTGTAAAATGTAGCAAAGGAAAATGCTTCTCTCTAGCATTCCTTATAAAGTATTGGTACTAATGCCATTTGTTCTTATTTTAGCTTAAAAGAAAAAATGTACAACATTTACAGGAGAAAGAAAAACTTCCTGTCACCTACTGACTTCATCTGAGCAGAGAACAAAAAGAAATAAATTGTATGAAAGAAATTTTAAAAAATTAGAATAGCTAAGACTTGAAACGACCATAAAATTCAAGTAAAACTTTACTGAGTGACGATAGCAGTAAAATCAAAACATTAAGATTACTCAACTACAGGAGTATTATCTTTAATTACCATAATGTTTAGTTCTTCTATTCCTATATTTTTTTTGAGCAGGTTTATAATGGCACAGTCTTGACATGTATTTGCAAACTTACTCAGGGCAGAAAAACAAAGCAAGAGAAAGCAGGGGAGGGGAGAGGAGGAAATATACTTTTGCAACATGATTTTGCAATGACTGCATACATATTTTCCCCATCAATATCCAAATTTATTGTATAGTGTGATTCTGAGGACAGCTTGTAACATGGAAGAAAGACTCCATTTGTTACTTTCATAATGATCAGCTAGACGTGGCTAAGTTACTTGAAGGTAATTTTAACACCTTTTCCTCAAACGTTTTAGCCAAGAAAATATTAATCCAAGTACTTAGAAGGAAAGGCACTATGTAAATTGAAGATTAAAAAAAGAGTATATATTTTTAAATGTAGAGGTTATTTTGCTCTTTAGATAACTGTTAATAAGTTGTTTTATATATTATGTGATAAACTCAGCATAGCTTTGTGGTACTTAAAATGACATCTTCATGAAAATTTTAGGAATGCTTTATTATAGGCTGCTGAGTATAATGCATGCTACGCCAGTAAGAACATTGTTCATTTCAAGCATACGAAATATATGTCATTTAAAAGAATTTTCAAACTAGAAAATAAACCTCAACTCTCATTCTGGCAGGTGAGAGAGTTTATGTTTTAACATTTCTCCCAATGTTATTTTTGCCACTTCTAAAGAATTCAGTGCTGGGAGTTGGGTAAGAAGTCAACTATCCTTTTTCTTTAAAAAAAAAAAAAAATTGATTTTAATTGAAGACATATACAAAGAGTATTAAAAAAGGCAGAAGGAAATCTGTGTGAGAGGGTAGGGTAGAGAAGATAAATTATAGAGGGAGAAAAAAAAATATCTTCAGATACTTCTTTTCCCTAGAGTAAACACAGTGAGAAGAGCTGGGCAGTGGGAGGAGAAGGGGCCCTGGTGATTTAACAAGGCTGCCTCTCAGACTGAGCATTAGGGCTAATTGACCAAGAGGTAGCTCACATTTTCACACACAACTTTTTAAAAGGTCAGCTGGGTACCAGAAGCAAGCAGAGTAGGATATCACCTACTCAAAAGAATAGAGAAGTTTCTGCATTACTTGGAGAGAATTTAAGAAGAGCTGCTCTTTTTGACCTGTTCTTTGGTAAGGCAAAGAGGAAGTAGTTATTGATCGTTGACACATAGCCCTAACCCACTTAGAGCCGCCTGTTACCAATCCACAAAATTCTAGCTCTTTTATTAAGTCCCAGAGCTGCCTCCCCATTGATTTCATTTTTACAATGTGAATGGGAAACAAACATCTCAGGTGCTCCCCTCATTCATTTATTATACACACTGCCCTTTAGGTTTTTTTTTTGTTTTGTTTTTTTAAATTCAACAAATCTTTGTTGAGGCTCTGCTATGTTCCTGGGCCCACAGTGGTGAATGTTCTCCTCTTCTGGAGCTCACGGTCTATTTTCTGTCTCTAGGACTCGACCTCCTCCCCCGCCCCCAGCCCCTGCCCGCATTTTTAAATTTCTTTCCTCTGTGCTACCAATTTTTCTAGGTCAGTCATACTCTGCATAAAACTCTCTCACTCCTTTTTAAGTCTTTCCCTGATCATATGTTTCTTGCTCTTCTCAAGCTTGCTATTTTTCTTTGGGGGCTTACTTTAATTTATGGCCACATATTGCTATGTTAGTGTCCCCGGCAATTCATCAGATCTGGGTGCCCCACTATCTGCATTTCAAGTTTCTTGAGACTCAGATTTCTGCCTTCATTCCATCTATTTACATAATCAGCATCTAATCAATATTCTGTTTTTAGTGAGCTAACTTCACCGCTGGGGTGATGTGAAATCTGGGGTCGCCCTAGCAGCATGGGGAGGAGGAGGAGGACAGTGGACCCTGTTGTTGTGTGTTGTCCCTTGGTTCTTCCTTGTCGATGCAGCAAACAATTACAGGTCAGCGAGATTTAGAAAAAGTAAGATTTATTGAAAATACATTTTAGAAGGAGATGCGCCATGCCAAGGAAGGCCTTGTGGAATTTGGGAGGTAAAGAGATAAGACAGTAACCTCTCAAAGAGAAAGGCAGATTTCCAGCCAGGAGTGCTGGAATCTGCAGAAATGGGAAGGTTTGTTTATATTCAGTCTGTGATAGGAGGTCCCAGATGATCCATATGTCAGGTCGCCTTGAGCAACAGTTGGCTGCTATATAACTTTGCCTAGTGCGCATAAGCTTACCCAGAATTCAGTCCGTTATAATTAGATTCATGAACTTCTAGGCATAGTCATGCTATTATAATGATGGTATAATGAGGCTGAAGTTATGGGCAGTACTTTTGTAGCTGGTTTAGCCAGCAGCTTTTATGGCCTTTGTGCTCTAGGATTTGGGGTAATTTATAACCACAAAAGGGAGGTTTTTCTGGGAGGTCCTTAAGGAAGGTCTTCAAGGGAAGTTTCTATGGTTACAGAGCTGGGCCTTTGCTCCTGCTCATGCCTGCCTAACTACCTAACACTAACACAAGTGTTTGGTGGACTCTAACGCCAGTAGGGTCTTTACTTCTTCCTGGAAATTCCTCTACATAACCTTGGCCAGCTTTTCCTCTAGTCCTCCAACCCTCCTCCAGCTATTTTAAACTTAAACTTTCTTCATTTCCTTTAGCACATTGCTCTCACTTTCTGCAGCCAAAGTGTTTTGCTTCACAGAGGAATGGAGGCTACACGAGAAGGGGAAATCTTCTCTTCTTCAATTCCAACACATTTATCTCCATCCTCACTTTTTTTTAAGTCTTTTCTCCAACCTCAGAAGAAGAGATGTTAATCCTCCTGCTCACCACAAAATCTACTACCTGAGATCTTGGTCCTATCCCCAAGCGGTCTCAAGCAATTTTCTCACTGTTTTTCATCAGTTTCATTACATAAAGACTCTTTCTTTTTAGTATAGAAATATGCTTGTTTCCCCAGTCTTGAAAAGTAATTGAACCTTATCAATCCCTTATTCTTTATTGTCATATTCTAGAAAAATGCTATCTTCTAGAAAAAAAATACCTGCTCTTTCATTTCTAACTGGTCATTCCCACTTTCTGTTGCAATCTGGTGTCTATCTACACACGCTAGGGACTCCATTGTAACCTCCAAAATAGTCTATTTACACACTTCATGGACACTGCTCTCATCAAAGTTAGCTTCTGGTTGCAAAATACAGAAGCTAATCAATCTTAGTTTCTTTTTATGGTAATTAACCCTGTTAACAAGTCTTTTCTTGAGACTACTCTTTTATTAAAAACCTTTGTTTTTTATTTTTAACTATATATCTCCGTCCATTTTTTTTTTTTTTTTACCTCGTTATTCTTTGAATGTTCTTTTTTTCTGTCCTTCTCTATTGATAGTTCTATTTTTGGAAACTTTCCTGTAGTGTATTCTCGTTTGTAATTTCAAATATCAGCCTTTGCTGCCAATTACAAGTCCAAATCTTCACTATGCTCCAACACCAGACCCATATAGTCAATTTCTTCTGTATCGCTCCACTTGCATATCTCACAGGCATCTAACCGAGCAGATGTAAAACAAAATCTATTCTGTTTCCTACCACAAAGCTGTTTTTTATTTTCTGTTTCAGTTAGGGGCATTACCTATTTGCCAAAGTTTTTGTTGCCTCACTCGTTTACAATCCACATCCAATTGATCAGTGAGTTCTGAAGATTCATCTTCTTAATAGCTCTAGAATCTGTCTTTTCTTTTCCATCCCCTGTGGCATTTATTTATTTAACTAAATTCTCTATATTAAAGATTATATACTTATTTAAATGGCTTTCTATGTCAGCGGTTCTCAATCTCGGCTACACACTATAGTCAATTAGGGAGCTTTTAAAATCCCTGATGCCCTGACCACGACCCCAGACCATTACATTAGGATCTATGAGGATGGAATTCAGGTGTTCCAATGTGCAGTAAAGATGGACAATCACTGTTCTCAGTAGCCCCTGTGCACTGAATGCTAGTGATGTATGATTCACATGCTAGTGATATTGTCAGGGTGACATTGTCAGGTTCTATAAACTCATAAGTTTCAGCTAAAAACTGAATTTCTTAGCATACTATTAGTGCTCCTTATATCTCATTAAATCATTTATTAATTTTAATAGATATTACTTGCATATGACAAATAATTCAAGAAGTACAAAAGAATACACTTTGAAAACAAAACAAAACAATACTTCTATCAACTTCTCAACCCTCAAATTCTTGCCCCACCTCCACAGGCAACCAGTGTTTCCAGTGTCCTTCAGGATATTTAATGTAAATATGTTTTCCTTTTATAAATGAGATTAATAGAACACTGTAACACTGTTTTGCTTCACGTTATCTTCACTTAAAATATTTCTCGGAAATATATTCATCTCAGTATATGTAGAAATGGATCATATTTTAAAATATAGATGCTTTGTGTTCCATTATATGTATATAAAATAATTCATTTAGTGAAAACCTGATTCAAGTTGTTTTCAATCTTTTGCTCTTACAAACAGCTGTAGCAGCCTTCTACATGTCACTTTGTTCATGTGCCAAAAAGAGACGTGCATTTTGTATTTTTATAAGAATTGCCAATTTGTTTTCCACTAAGTCTGTGCCTATTTAGGTTCTACCAGTAATACCTGTTCCCCACACTCTCTCCAACATAGCATGTTAATCAATTTTTTTGATATTTGCTATTGTGTGTTTATCTTAATATGAATGAGAATGAATATCTTTTGAAATGTTGAAATGCCGTATGCATTTCTTTCTCTGTGAATGGTGTATCCATTATTTTCACTAAGCTGTTTTCTATTTTACCGTTTTCTCAAATATTAAACCCTAGGAAAGTGTGGGGTAAGCATGGGAGAGAAAATCTGAGTGTATATTTACAAAGCTAACAAGGACTGATGGATACAAGAAGGGGAAAGGCCTAGTTGGCATCTGATCTCAAGTGGCTTTCTTCTGCTAAAAGCCTTGAATGTCACAGGTGGCAGAGAGAGATGACATTGAGCAGATGCTTTCTTGCTTAAAGAGCTACTCTGACCTGTCAGTAGCCACTTGGAATGAATATCTTCAGGAAGAATACAGTCAAACTTTTATTTGAATTCCAAGGAGACCATAGGTTTTTTTTTGAGCCAGGCTTTCTCTACTTGACTATATGCCAGCAGGAACTGAATTGAAAATTTTAAATAAGGGCGATTTTAGATAGAGAGTGCTATTGTTTCCATGTTTCCATATAGAGTCTAGTTTTTTGGGGAATAATAGCTAAGTGGTTGAATTTCTTTTCTAATGAATCTATGATAAAATGTAATTATGTGTGTTTCATAGAAATAACAATATGAAAATAAAGTACATGTATTTTGAGAAAAAGATTTTTTAAGCTGTCAATAATGTTATATTCTCATATAAAGAAATGATTGCTTAGAGGCTGTTTTAAAACAAAATTAGACCTAATTAATATGTTATAAAATTTCATTTGTTGCTATGTGCCCTCTCTATTCCTTAAACCTATAAGAGTAAAGGAAGCTCCAAGAATGGAGTTCTCAAATTTGATCACCAAAGTGCCCAAAAATGAGAATGAGAGATTTTAGCAGTTAGAGTGAAACGAGAGCTAAAAAGTCAAATTTGATGCATCAGCCGTCTCTAATGAGAGTGAAGTTGTGGAATTATTTACTGAATTCTTAGTTGAGGCCATTACTTTTTTTTCTCTTTAGGCTTAACTTGTTTTCGACTCAATTTCATACTCTTCCCTAAATGTCCAGTTTAAATTTTTCATGGAAAGAAACAGACCAGTAAGGTCATTGCACTGTTGAACTGATCAGAAATTTTCTTCATGAAGTTTCAGTCTCCTCGTTGTGTAGAAAATAATAGTTATTTTTTAATTTCCTTCTTAAGACAGTTTTTATTTTTTTTTTTTGAAGAGAAAAAATGTATTCACTATTAGCTCTTTATTTGTTATTTTATTATTTTTCCGCCTACTTCTTAAATGTAGCCTTTCATGGTTTAGTTCACAGTTTTCCTCTCACTCTTTATTCATATACTTTATTCATGTTGCAGGGTTGTAAAATTCACTCATGCTACACCTCAGATGTGTAGAGAAATTGTAGTTCTCCAGACTCTCATCTGCTAGTTAGAGGGAAATTATGTTTTACTTATATTTGCTTTAAAATTTAGTGTGACAGAGAAGTGTTAATAGTCTCTGAGGTATCATGTATCCTGAGAATAAATAAACCTACCCAGTCTTCTGAAATTCTGTGCCCTTTACAGTTTATTTTACAAGACAGGGATAGAGATGTGTCTTGTGGGCCCTCCTGGTAGAGGGGTTGGGTTATGGTCATGAGGCAGGCTGTGCTCTGGCCATTCCTGTTTCTCACCAATTCTGTTATCCTTGACACACTAAGGCTCCCTGGTTTTCACTTCAGGACTCACTGGCACTGCAGACTCCTCTAAGGGTTGTTTGTTTTATTACCCCATTTGGCTCTGATTAAGTGATATATCCTTTTGCCCAAACTTTTTTTTCATCAGAACATTTGGAATGTACCTTGATTCTTTCTTTGATCTACACAAAAGTTGTTTCTTTGAGACATTCCTTTTCTAGGTCCACATAATTGCCTGAGATCCAGAATCTCATTCTGGTTAACGGGCAGAGAGATTTGGGGCGGGGCTGAGAGTCCTCAAAACTGGGGTTTAGTCTTCCTAGATATAAAAAAGTGTCCATTACTCCACATTCTAAAACCTCACTGGTTGTGTTACAAAGAAGTAGGTCTGGGTGTCAGGTCCTCACTATTCGCAGGTCTTGCAGAGTTATGTTCCCTCCCTAGGTTTTGGGTAATCTATCTACTCCTCTTTCTAAAGAATGCACCCTCTCTTTTCTCAAATATACCTCTTCTCTCTGCACTCATCATTCAGGGCAACTGGCAAAATCTTATTAATGACTTCTATATGAAAATTGCTTCTTTAACATTTCTATGTCTATTAGGTCTCTTAAATATAGTTTGGGCAAAATAAAACTTTTCACTAATTCTCTGTCATTCCCAACTTTTTCTCAGATATCTTGGACATCTTCCCCAAGCCCCTTCCAACACTGAGTCCTCAATTGCTCATACCAAACATCAGAATATTATTTGTTTCTTTTTGCACTCACTCTTCAATCCTGGACTGTATCCACTATATCAGCTAGTATTTTAGCTTTATCTCTAAAACCTAAACTCAATCTACCTATTTCTCCCATTTTGTCTCAATTACTCTAGTCATCTCTTTCCTAACTGGAATAAATCAGATCACATCTCTCCCTTGCTTAAAATCTTTCAGGCCTATCACATTTAGGAAAAAATCCTAAATTTCTTTATCTGGCCTATTTGATGCTCCGTGATCTTGTCCTTGCCTCCTTTTGTGTCTTTATCTTAGGTTACTCTATCTCTTGCCTGTTATGCTTCAGGAAGAACTTCTTTCTGTTCCTCAATCACAGTAGTTCATTCCTAGCCCAGTACTTTTGCACTAGGGATTCCCACCTCCAAGAATCCTATCCCTCCACTCTTGGTATGGAAGAGTTGCCTCCATCCTGTTATTTAAATACCAACTTGAATGTCTTCATTCTCCATTCACCTAAATTAACATAACCTCATGGTCCTTGGCTATGACTTTATTTTATTCTCTGCATAATATTCAGCGTTATTTTATGTTCTTCTCAGTGCTGGTTTGCTTGGCTTTTTTCCCATCTCCCTCCATTTCATTTCAGAACAGGCCTTGACTCATACCAGGTACTAAAAAATTATTTGTGAAAGGAGTACATCAATGAGTAGATGAATGTGAGTATTCACAGAAGAGGGTTTTATTCAAACAGCTTTGCTTTGGCATCTATACTGTCCTTGAGGGTAAGGCCCGCCTACCTTTTTGGAATGAAGGGAAGGAAAATATGACATGAATTAATATATGAATATATCTTCTGCTCATGTGTCATAACCATATTTAAATACATGAGGGAAGATAAAACTATGTGGCTTTCACATTCATAAGAACAAGTGGACATATGCAAATCCATAAACATATCCATTGTCATTTTTCTCATCTTTATCCCATTTCCCATTTAGAGCAAAAAAGTGCAGCTTGCACCAGTGTTAATTTAATTTTACATAAACACGCTTTTTGAGGCTGAAGCAAATCTGACTGATTTTCAATGTGAAAATAAAATATAAAAACTGTTCTTGGAATTATTTCTAAACAGAACTTGTCTCTAATCCTAATGGAGCAGAAATGTATACATAAATTGGATTTATCAAATGAATTTTTGTCTAACAACTGTTCAAGATCGATGTTAACATCACACATAGGAAAGCTGCATTTTCTAGGATTTGACATTTTCAGCAATCAAGAATTACTATATTTTGTAAATGAAAATATCACTACTAAAACCAGAATGCTATAAATAGAATGATGTCATTTATTTCCAAAGACTATCGATGTATCAGAGTGATGCAAAAATAATAACAGAAGTGAGATATTTTGTGGCAAACTTTGGCAGTAAGTTTAGGACTATAACCTGCGATTTATCTTGGGGTAAATGCTGTAGCCACAAGTGCCTCTGGTGAGTATTCTCCGGGCAAATGGGAAATGGGTTAAAATTTGAGTAATAAAGCTTGCCTCACAAAGGAATTTTAAGAAGCAAATGAAATTGTACATGTGAAAGGGTTTTATAAAGCGTTTAAATAAAGGCTAACCTTTGTAACACATTACATCATGTCCCTGTAAGAGTGGATCACAATAGAGAAAGAAAGTAGAGACAGAGAACTTATTTTAAAGCACAGCCTCACTTTAGGTTGACCAACCCTCTAGGTTTGCCTGGAACTAAGGAGTTTCCTGAGATGTGGGCCTTTCTGTGTGGACAAACTGGGACGATGAGGTCATGTTTATTATTAGACTCTGCACCAGTAAAACCATTGTAAGGATCCATCATCAATTTCATGGTCCATAAATACAAGATATTATAGTAAAGTAATATGAAGTCAGAGGGGGCTGAAATATATGTGAAAACATGAGGAGTCCAGGAACTTTGACAAGTAAAGAAGGATGGAGGTGAGTCACACATCAGTGTGTTTGTGGAGAAGGTTCAGGAAATAGGGCATCATAACTAGTTTTTAAAAATATTTCAGTTGTGGAGGATGAATAAGTTCTAAAGAGTTGTACTACATAGTCCCTATAGTTAACAACTCTGTATTGTTACAAAATTTCTGAGGTTAGATCTCACATTAATTGTTTTACCACTGAATTGAATGTTAGTGATGACTGAGTTCCAGGCACTCTATTAGGTTATGAAAACACAAAAACAAGGAGAATTCAGTCCTTGCCTGACCATATCCCATATCTCTAAATCTATCCAATTTCCTCAATTCTATTCCATCTCAGCATAAGGTACAATTCTCTCCAATCTCCCCCTGCTTTCTTCGCAGTCTCCAGCTATCTATCCAGTAATCTGAAACATTATTCATTCAACTGGAGTGATGTATTTAAACTGCTAGTCTAATCATTTCACTCCTCTGTTTAATCCTTTTAATTGAAGTATCCATTGCTATTAAAGATGAACAAAATAGAGACTCTAGACATGAGTTAAATATCTCTAGTGCTTTGGTGCCTCATAGCTTCATCTTTATTGCTGCCATACCATTTGCTCACTGCAGTTTTTAATCAGTCAGGCCCTAACTCATTTCCTCATATGCCATGTACCACTTTCCTTCCTCAGGACCTTTGCACAGGCTATTTCCTTTGCCAGGGGTACGCTCACTACTGCTTCACCCTCCTTGCCTGACCTACTCACAGTTCAACCAAATGTCAACTTAAATGTCACTACCCATAGGCAATGGGGAGACATTGGGGAAACTTCCTCTTTATACACTTTCATATTAATTTGAGCTTCTTCTAATAGTGCTTATTTTGACTGTAATTTAATAACTATTTGCATAATTATTTATTTAAAGCCCAAAGCATGACTCTAAGCATCATAAGAGCACCAATCATACATGTCTTTTTTTTCTATTGCTGTGTGTTTCCATATCCCTATCTCCTAGTGTAATTCTTGGCACATATTAGATACTCAGTAAATATTTGTTGAATTAACAAATAAGCAAATGAATAAATGAATAGATGAATGAATGAGAGTCAAAGAATAACTTCTAGAAGCTCACACTCCATTAGAGAAATCTCATTTAAATATTTATTTACAGAAATGAGAATATGTGTTATGTTACTTTAATTATTTCCTACTAAGTCCCAGTGAGGCAGATAAAGCAGGGATTATTATCTTCATTTGACAGAGAAGGAAACTGAGACCCATAGAGGTCAAAGTAGCAGGGCCAGGGTCACATGAAAACAAGAACAGAACCACACTGCTAGAAGTGAGATCTGATTTAAAATCATATGTTTTTTCCTTTGTTCTATATTGTTGCTTTTTAGGTAAGAGGAAAAGGCAAGCAAACTAAGAAGTGAATGAAGACCTTGGGTAACTCTTTAGTCTAGATACACATAAGGCAGTGATCATGCTATAAATCTTCCCACCTCCTACACCAAATCATCTGAGAGCTGCTCTTCTAGAAATAGCACCTGCTGAGGTGTGAGTGATCTTTTACTGGAGAGCTGCTTGAGAGGTCGTGTGCATAGCTATGAATGAAATCTTAGTATCTCTGATGCTGACAGTAGGACTCACTCTCTATAGTGTGTGTTAATTCAGCATAACTGGCCAATTATCAAACTCACTTGCAAATCTTTTAAAGAGAAATTATTTATATCCAGCCACACTTCAAATATAGAGGAATAAAATCTTCAGAACAGGACCTGTAAACCACCATTTTTTCACATTCTCTAGAAGATTTAGATTCTCAATCAGGTTTAGGAATTATTGCATTCACTCCTTTAATCATTAAAATCCTGCGATTTAAGTTTAAATGCTAAATGAAAAAGGAGAAGTGATTTGTCCAAGGTAATATAACTAGTTAAATAGTGCAGCAAGGATTCCAAACTCAGATATTCTAACTCCTAGTAGCTGACACATTTCATTATGACCATTTTAAAACAAACAAACAAACAAAAACAAGAAAACACCGTATCCTGTAGAGAAGTTCCATTAAAAAAACTTAATTGGGGTAACTGAAAAGGGGATGTTACTTGGGTTAAAATATTCAGTCAGGGCCTCCCATGTGTTAGGGCATTAGTTAAGAAACCGTGAAAGCATTAGTTTTCAAACTCCAACATGGGTTAGACGCCGCTGGGGCTCCACACCTGGAAATTCTGATTCAGTAGGGTCCTTGGAATCTGTACCTTTAAAGAGCCCCAAAGGAGAATCTTATGTGCATAGTTAGGCTTTGGTGAACATTGTTTAAAATTGCCTTCCAGTCTCAGACTCTGTGATTATTTGCCTCTAGAGTGGTGATTCTCAACCTTGCTCATTATAACCATTTGGGGAATAAAAATACTGATGTTGATGCCACATGCTAAGAAATTCTGATTTACTCTGTCTGGGATGAGACCTACTTAACAGAATTTTGGTAAAGCTTTTTAGTTGATCCAAATGTGAAGCAAGGCTTTAGAAGATTGATTGTTGGGACCACATGCATTAGCTTTGCCTCCATATTAAGGCTGGAGATAAATTAAAGGAATTCTGATTGCCTTTCTGCTCCCTAGACATAAATAAAATTATAAGATATTTTACAAAGATAATATAGCACTTCATGGCAACAATATGCTAACAGTTATGTGCTTGAAGATTAACATATAATCCACTACTTGAGAGACTTTTTTTTAATGAAGCATAATTATGGAGACAATTTCAAGAGATATGAAGACACAAGCTAGCACATGGGATTAAACAACTAAGACTAAAGGAAAAGAAACGATTTCTAAATCAACAACAGTTATATCTATGTAATTACTTTCGTAAGAGTTATTAATTAGGCTGTTTATATTTTAATAAAAAAAGAGAGAAGTGTAGTTGTGTAACTTCTGGGAGGTAAGATCTTTTTTCCCAACAACTGCAATGGTAATAACAACCACAAAAGAACTATAATTTCAGATCAAAGTCTATCCTATTAGTTCAATTCCATTTATTAGAACAGATGGCTGAGTCTCAGTTCTTGTTGTTTATTTAGTTTGAGTTAGAAAGAAGTATATCTTTCTCAGAATCATAAAGTGATTTCTTCAAAGACAGTAATTCCTTCTAATTCCTTACACATTTGATGACTAAAATTATAAGCATCTCTGAATGTCAGCCATAGAATATGAATTATGCAAAATGTAAAACAGAGTAAGGTATGATCATTATTTTAAAGAATTTACAGAAGCTTGGAATTACATACTTCATACATGGAAAAATTATCAACAGTACAGAATCCTAGAAATCAAAAGAACTGATTTTTAATCTTGGAATCATTTATTAGCCTCCTGATCTTGGTCAAGATTTCTTACAAAATATAGAGAACACAGCAATATTTCTCTCTGGTTTTATATATATATATTATATATATATGTATTTAATGAAGGGACATATATATCTATGGATACCTTATAATCTGTAATATATTTGATCTAAATGTGTTTCTGAAATACTAGTTGAAGGCCAAATAGGTTGAGAAAACAATACATACATTATTCCTTAGAGATTTACAACTTACATTAGTATATTCAAATACATGAGAAGTGCGGCAGTTGAAAAATTTGTTCAATTTTGTTTAACCTATTTCCCAAATCACTTCATTCTTACTTTTCCTGTCTGTCAATATAGGAATGTACATATCTTCAGAACAAATTTTTTTAGTTTACACTTAGAAATCTATAGGACCATGGTGATCACATAAGGAAATATAAAAATTTCAATAGAAAATGAGGGAGAGTCTCGTAGTTAGATTGACTAGGGGAAGCTTACAGAGGATTTAGGTCTTGAAGAATATGACCTAATTATTTAATAGTAAAAATATTTATTGAGTAGCTACATATATTTGCTGAGTATATATAAGATGGAACAAGGTATTAGGCATTGTAGGATTATAGTATTAATCTTCAGTTAGGAACTAAAAGGTGAAATAAGACATAACCATAATACAAAGTGACATTTAAAAAAATAAAATACAATGGGAAATATCTTTGATAGAATTTTGGGAGCAAAGTTACACGTATAAACAGGAAGTATCTATTTAACTACTAAATCGTTCTCATAATATTTACTTTACATCAAGCTTACTACTTATTTCTTTAAACTAGAGTCGTTAGTTAATTAAACTATCTTTTAGGACCTTTGGTCTTGTCCAAAACATCCATGCAGTCATTGGTCCATGGTTAATATAAATCACTTTCTTTTGCAAGATTAGAATTCAATCCTAATCTATCCCTAATGTTCCTATCCCCATGTGCCATTACTAGCTAGACTATTGAGGCAAGAAGGGTTATTATTGGCAATGCAACCATGACGCAATTATTGGACCAATAAAGCATTATAGTATTAATTCTGTAAACTAAAAGTGGAAATAAATGTTATGGACTATTTGAATTTAGGGACGTTTTTTAAGTATGGATTGTTTTTGACAGGACCAAATATCAAAGACCATTTGGTGTGAACCAAATATGCTCATGGATGTTTTGGACAAGACCAAATTTCCAGGAACATTTGGCATGGACCAAATGTCTCCATGAATATTTTGGACAGGACCAAATGTCCTCTAATCTTAAACCATGTCCAAGACAGTATAGTCCGATAATTGACTATACTGCACAAGCATGCTCTGTATTTGAAACACATCATTTTCCTCAGTCAATACTGGGTTTCAGAAAGGCCATATGAAATATCCATAGAAGGTCTAGTTTATATATTTCCTATTAGTTATTATTTAGATAATAGAATATTAAACCATCATTCTATATTTGCTTAGAGAACTCTACTCTCTTCAGATATGAATATTATCTTTAATCACTTAAAGATATATAATACAAAAATGTGGTATAATCTATCGTGTACCTAAAAAATTAGTTTAAAACAACTCCTTTGAAACACGTTACTTAGTCATTTAGGTCTACATTTCATGTTCGATTCACTGCTGCAAACTCTATATATTTTTATTCTTAGTATCTAAATTTAAGTCTACTTCACAGTAGACTATATGGAAGGAAGCATTTGTTAAATTTTTAAACATGGTATGAATTCTCATCATCATAAAATCTTATGCTACTCTTTTACAGAATGCTTTAAGTGGGAGATAGTATGAATTTCCCCATCCTTAACCCAGCAAATCTCTTCTCTACCTTTGAAAATTTAGTCACCGAGGAAGACAATCTTTATATATAAAGTGTTGATCAGAGTAGTATTTACAGTTCTGATTCTGTTCTTCTGACTTAATGATCTCGTTGTTGTGAAGGTGTCTTAACTTTGGCTGCTATTATAGAGTATCATAGGCTGGGTGGCTTATACATTACAGATATTTTTTTCTCACAGTTTTGAAGGCTGAAAGTCTGAGATCAGGGTGCTAGCATGGAGTGAGTGAGCAGCGGATCTATGGAATCCAATCATAGCTGATACTTGTGATCTAATATAACAATTGAACCTTATTAAATTTCTGATCATCCACCCTCAATCTCCAAAATATATCCCCTTTATGCACTAGTGAAAGATAAAAGTTAAAAAAAAAAAGGATATAATAGCATAATCAATGAATTTAAAAGTAAAACAATGACACTAATCTGTTTTCTATATTATTGTTATATTGCTATTGAATTATTTTTGATAGGGAAAAATAAAGATCCAAAGACTTCCAGTTGAATTTATTGCATTGCAATAAAATAGGCCAATGAGGTAATGCTAGCTGTTATAATAGATAAATACCAAATCATACAGCTTTACACAGTAAATATTTATTCTCACTCATGTCACAGTTCAGAGTGGGTGTTAGTAGTCAGATGGCTTCTCGATGAGAAACTCTAGGACCTGGACTTTTTCTTCCTTGTGACTCTTCTTTGGAACCTCATTTGATTTAACTAGCATTTGGAGAAAGAAAAAAAGAGAGAGAGAGAGAAAAGAAAGAAAGAAAAAAGAGAAGAAAAGGGAAGAAAAGAAAGAAAGAAAGAAAGAAAGAAAGAAAGAGAAAGAAAAAGAAAGAAAGAAAGAAAGAAAGAAAGAAAGAAAGAAAGAAAGAAAGAAAGAAAGAAAGAAAGAAAGAAAGAAAGAAAGAAAGAAGGAAATAAAGAAAAGAAAGAAAAGAAAGAAAGAAAGAAAGAGGAAAGAAAGAGGGAGAGAGAGAGGGAGAGGGAGGGAGGGAGGAAGAAAGGAAGGAAGAAAGAGGTTGTGCCAGGGGTTTTATGTCTCAAGACATGAAATAGAATATTTTCTTGGCCAGAACTCAGTCACATGGCCAAAATTGTCTGCAGGAGAAATATAATCCAACTATGTACTCAGGAATTAAAGGGAAACTTAAACTAGAAAAGTTACCTAGAAAAAGATTGGGGTTCCATCATGGCTATTGGAGACATTAACAAGACAATTTCCATTTTCAGCTGATCTCCGTAAATTTCAACTGGTGTTGGTGTATTAGCACTGAGCCAAGCCTTATTGTGCAATACCTGAAATATCTGGGTTGGGTCTTTGTCTTTTTTGAGTACAGAGGAATCTTGTTAAATAGTTGCAGATCCCTTTGAGAAATATAGAACAAAGATTCAGCATGTATCCGCATTTTGAGCATGTCATTGATATCCTAGATTTTTCCTCAGCCTGTCATCTAAGGAGCCCTTGGTCTATTAACTGACTCAGATCAGACCTTGATAGAAATCTATTGTGGTGGCTCCTATTGCTCAGATCTGAGTATATGAGAATTTAACCATCTCTTTCCATCCTAGAGACCCCATGGTTGGTCCACCCCAGCTAAAGATCCCTGTGGGTCAGGTCATTCTGTTTTCTATGCTGGCCTTGCTGCTTGTTATGCTAATCATGCCCTTTTTATCTCTGGCTATTAAGTTCATCTTTTTGATCTTTGACAATTTTGGATCTTCTCATTTCTAATGAAGTCAAAAGCTATTTCAAAACCAGCATTTCCCTCTAATATTCCTGGCCCACGAAGGGCTACTACTTAAGTGCTTTAAAAGGTACTGAAAGGGATCAGGTTTTTTTTTTTTTTTTTTTTTTTAGCAGAGAGTAGGTGACTGGAAGGGTACACGATGGGGATTTCTGAAGTGTTGGAATGTTCTGTTTCTTGTCCTGAGTGGTGATTACGTAGATGTGGTCCATTGTTTTCACCGAGTACCCATTTCTTTCACAGATCTCTGATGGCTCTAATAGCATGCATTTTGAAATCTGGTCAACTTTTTTTTTTAGCTGTTCATTGGAGTATATTTTGGTACAAGGCAACTACAACTACAAGTGTCCACTAAATATGTACATTTTGCTCTTAGGTCTGTAGAAATTGATTACTAAAATAATTTATCTTTGTAACCAAAAATGAAAAATTCTTTCTTTTACTGAATAGGCTTGGTTTAAATTCATGAGACCTTCCAGTGAACTTTCCATTATTTTCATCACTCTATGTCTTTACTTTATTATTTTTAATAGCACTTTCACTATCTTACAAAATATTTTTCTTTTTTCTCTATTTCTTTTCTCTAGATTATAAGCTGTAGGTGAACAGACATATATTTTATTTTGCTTTGTGCTTTATTTTTAGCACCTAGACTAGTCTCTGGCTTATGGTACACACTCAGTAAATATTGAATTAATAAAGCAATGGTGTTACTTATGTATGCATTAACTAACATTTTCTGTCTACATCAGGAAAGAATAAATCTTACTAGATTTATACATTTTATTTTTTAAAAAAAGATAATTATATATTGAAACGATTTGACTTTTTAATTCATTATTAGTAAATAAAATTTTGATGTATGCTTGATTTTCACATATCATGTATTCCCTGTACTGACATTTGTTAAAATGTAATACTTAAAACTAATATTATCTATGTCTTAATTATGAATTATTAGCCAGCATGTTGCCACAAATCGTATGATTTTGGGCTCTTGACATGTAATGCAATATAACTTTTCCCTCTTCATAAAAGGTGTATTATTTATCTGATATGGTAATTTGCTATATACCAAATACTTTATTGTCTTATACAGGTAGTATACAGTAGTTCTCCTGGAACATTTTTTTGAAAACACAAATTTGTTTCAAGGAGAGTGATATATTGGGGAACAATTTGAGCATAACACAAACCTGTTTTCTTTTCATCATTTCATTGATAAATGCAGAAGACTTCATGCAGTTGAACCAAGCTGTGTAGGAATACACAACACACACACACACACACATACGCATAATACACACACCCTGAAAATATTTACCAGCTATTTCAGTTCACTGTGTGTGTTATCTGATATTACAGCTTTCCATGGGATTGTGGATAACCTTTTGTCCACCATTTCACAATAACTCACAAGCTACTATCCATTTGAAGGCCACTTCCATAATCAAAATTCAGATTTTTTTCAGGTCAAGTGCCGTATTTGATATAATATTTGTATGTTTTTAAACTTTTTGACATGTATATAAGTGGTGATACCATTTGTATTAGTTTCTGTCCTTTTTTTGTACGTCAATGACACATTAAGTTTTTGAGTATTATGCCCTGATCCTCTTTTGTCTATCAGCCCTGTAGATTTTTTGTGTGCAAATTTTGCATAGCATGTTGCTTTTTAGGAATGTATGTGTTTCATTTTAGCACAACTGACTGTGTTATAGTTGCTCTGTCATCTGCGTTCTCAGAGTCCCCTAGCAACATCACAGATTAGGTTCTCTAGAAGCAGACACCAAGATGTAGTTGGGATGCAACATGTTTTAAGAATGAATACCTGCGAAAGGGAAAGGAAGATAGAGGAAGTAGGAATGGTTCAAAGAGGAAGACAAGCTATGGTGTCAGTTTAACAAAGCTTTGGGAGGGAATTCTAGAAGGAGTATTCCTTGACAGAGTATCCCTATTGAACCAAAATGGCCAGGCCTTTATATTCCTGCTTTACTCAGTCACCAGATAGCGTTATGGTCAGAAGAGTGAGGCTCAAGTGAGGTGGCTCTCTGTAGCATGTTCTGAAGAAGCTAATACCTAGGAATTGTCCACTAACTACAGCCCTGCAGTTAATTGAGCAGTAAGATCTTTTTCGAAGAGGAATATTTCTTGAATATATTGTGATGTGGACATTTTTGTGTCCATCTCACAGTATATTTTATATTATTTCAAAAAAAGTTTAAATTTTGAAAAAATGTTAGCCTTATAGAAGGTTGCAAACATAATACAAACAAGTCCTAGATACCTTCGCTCACCTTCCGTAGTGTTAATCTTATGTAACTCCAGTATAATGATCTCAACCAGGAAATTAACACAGAAACAATACTGTTAACTAATCTATAGGCCTCTTTCAAATTTAACCAATTGTCCCACCAATATCTTTTTTTTTTTTTTTTTTTCTGGGCAGAATCCAATTCAGGATCTCACATTGCATTTATCTATTATAAATCGTACTTTATTTTTTACATATATGTCCATCTGTGTGAGATCCTTAAAAGCAGATAACCCATACATAGGTATTATACATAGATATTATAATCTAGATATGTAGCAAAGTGTTTGGTAATATAATTATTGGATTAATAATTGTGAAATAAATAAACCCTGCAAGCTTTTCAAGGGTAGATTTTTATTTAATCCTAATTCCTAATATTATATCCTTAATTGGCATTCACTTTGTTTAGTAATTTGTTTTACAAGAATGAAATTTAAATAATAAATTGGGTACCTCTCACACATAAATGATACAAATTTAGCAGGAAAGAAAGCCAGTTCCTTTTTATCACTTAAAAAAATGTTACTTTTGAAATGGGAATACCTTAGAGAGATGGTTTTGAATCTCATTTTGAAATGTGTGCTTGGCATAAGTTAATAGAGAAGAGAAGGAAGTAACTTTTTCAGAGGTCGATGATATACAAAGCCATAGAAGCGAAAGACTGGCACATGGACACAAAAGACAGTAGGAAAGAAAGTAAGATATTTCTTTTTAAAAATGAATAGACGAATAAAATTGATTAAAGATCCTTATTCATTTTCTGAGTACTAAGTAAATAAAAATTTTGAGTGAGAAATTGATAAATTTCTTTCTGATCTTGTGATATAGCCTGCTATACTCATTCATTCATTCATTCATTCAGATATACTTTGAATGGATAAAAAGTCCATAATGTAAAATAATTGTTTACTGGGGTAGAGGAAAGTAGATTTAGAAATAATAATTCAGAGTGAAATATGGATTTTCTTCTTAATTATGTGGCTATTATAGGAAAATATGCAATTAATATTAAAATCTACAGACAAAAGCACTATTTGCTTGTTAATTAGTTTAAGAGAGAGATGTATCAATTGCATTCTTTATTTGTTGAACTATAGCACTTTTCAGTTTTTGATATGTTAGAATATATTCATGATGCCAGTTATTTTTTTTGAATGGGCCTAATTTTTAATTACTCTCCTTTTGTTTTACCAAATACATAGTAGCATTTTTTTATTTTTGCATTGGTATGCACAATTTTTTACCTGGATAAGTACATACATTTCTGCTAATTCAAATTTTTGGATTTTGTTTCTGAGCATCTGGAAAGTTCTGTTTTTTTTTGTTTTTGTTTTTGTTTTTTTTCTGGAGTGAGATGATTCTAAATGGAGTGAGATTTTAACTTAAACTTGATGTTATCTTGATAAAAGGAATTAGCACACCGTGCAGAAAGGAGCTGAGTATTTAATGCAGCTATTTTCCTTCTCCAATGATTGGTCGAGAAGGCAGTAGGTAAAGACTAACTAGCATAATGTTCATTGTTTTTTCTTCTTATTTTGAAAGCCAAAAGCACAGTTGGTAAAAACAGTCAGATAATATGTTAGGATGTTGGTTGTGTTTAAAATATTAGATCAATATTTCTTTATCTTTTAATAATGAAAACATTTTTGGTACTACAAGATTCTTCGAAAGCATGTTTTTTGAAATGGTAATATTTATGAAGAGAATGTATATGAAGTCGTGTTACAGTGTCATTGCTTACATTAAGATATTTTCAAATGTGTTTGAGAAAATATTTAGTCACAAGTATCAGTTGTATGACACTTTAATTTAATTTTCTGTATTTGGTCTGCTGACACCTTAAAACATATATTCCAAACTTTTCATTATCTCTTCCACCACTAGTTCCGCCCATTCTGCATTCTTTGTCTCTTTTAATGGCATCATAATCTGTGCAGTTGCTCAGATTAAACCCATAGTGTTGGTTATCTCCGTATTAGGACACACTAGACAGCTTGCATGTTACACTAATATAGTGCAATATAGTTAGTTCTGTGCCACACAGTGATGTTTCGGTCAATGATGGACAACATATATAACTGGTCCCATAAGATTATAAGGGAGCTGAAAAATTCCTATCACTTAGTGATGTTGTAGCATAATGCATTACTCATGTGTTTGTGGTGATGCTGGTGTAAACAAACCTATTGTGTTGCCAATTGTATTAAAATACAACTCATACAATTATGTACAGTACATAATACTTGATAATGATAATAAGCTACTATGCTACTGGCTTAGGTATTTACCATACTATACTTTATATAGTTATTTTAGAGTGTACTCTACTCATAAAAAGTTTGCTATAAAAACAGTATGCCATGTTATGCCAGCAGCAGCCTTATGAATCTCATGTTTAACATGTCTCTTCATTGTATTAGTTTCTTCTGTGCTTGATTAATCTCATGTTTTGTTCATCGTGGCCCATGAGCATAAAAAGTCCACTGCTAATTTTGCCAGTAAGAGGTCATGATGAGTGATGGACCTGGAAACGAAATTAAAAGTGATTAAGGACTATGAAGGTGGAAAATCAGTGATGGTTATTGCTTGCCATTCAGACATGTCCCATTCCATCACAGCTATGATCTTGAAGAACAAGAATAAAGTGATGGCATTTGTTAAACAATCTGCTTCATGGCAGGCAACTAGACTAAAAAAAATTTTGAGAAGGGCCCATATCAAACATAAAGAAACTTCTAATTGCCTGGATTGAAGGCCAGACACAGAAGCATATCCATCTGAGCAATGTGACAATAATGGACAAAGCATAAAGTTTCTTTGCCATGTTAAAGGAAAGGCTGGATCCAACTATAATGTTAAATTTACTGATAGCTCTGCCTAGTTTAAACAATTCAAGAATTATTCATTACATAAGTTGAAAGTGAGTGGTGAATCTTTAAGTTCTGATGGGAAGGCAGCTGAAGAATTTTTAGAAACTAGATCGATTGAGGAGAAGAATTATTTGCCAGAGCAAATATTTAATATGGATTAAAACTTCCTAGTCTAAAAAGAGATGCCTGAAAGGACTGACTCATAAAGAGGCGAAGTCAATGCCAGGTTTCAAGGCTTTTAAAGACAGGGTAACAGTTTTATTTAGGTGCAATATGATAAACTACAAATTGAAACCTTTGTGATCTGGCACAGTGAGAACCTGAGGGCCTTCAGGTATATCAACAGACACGCACTGCCAGTGTATAAGAGTAATAAGAAGTCACAGATGACCCAGCTCCTCTTCCAAGATGTCCCCTGAATTGCTTGCTATGTCAGTGAAATGAAGAAGTACCATTTGGAGAACAACATAACTTTCAAATTTTTGCTCACTGTTGATAATGCTTCAGGACATCCTCCTTTTATTGAGAATCTTAATTCCATATCAAACTTATCCAAATCCAAACACCATCTCTTTGATCCAACCAATGGATTATGGAGTTACAGCAGCTTTTGAGATCTACTATCTGAGGAGGATGTTTGTATAGGCTATTGCTGCAACAGAGAAAGACACTAGGAAGACATTAATGCAATTCTGGAAAAATTAAAACACCTATGACTGCATCGAGAACCTTGCTTGGGCTTGTGGGGATGTCGCTAAAGAGTATATGAATGGCATCTGAAAGAAGATACTCAGAGGACTTTTGAAGTCCATGACTTCAAAAGATTTACCCAGGATGAGGAGGATGTAAAACCCAGCAAAGCCATGATTAAGATGGCAAACTACTTTAACAGTGATGTGGATGAGGATGACATTGAGGAGCCCCTAGAGATGATGGTTCCTGAAGATTGACTAATGAGAAGATTTTGGAACTGGAACTGGAACACATAGCTGTAAGAGGTAAGAGAAAAGGAAACTGCAGGAAAATAAAAAGATCCCCCAAGAAAATTCACAGCGAAGGGGTTAGCAGAGGCTTTTGCAGACCTCAGCAAGCTCCTTAAAAGTTTGAAAACATGTACCTCCCAACACCAAAAGGTTTGCTCATGGTGCATTATCTGCTTACAAGCAAATCTATGATGAATAAAAATAACAAACCAAGCAAACCACCATGGACATATTTTCGTAAAGAGTGACACCTTCTCAAGAACCTCAGGCAGGTCCCTTAGGAGCTATTCCGGAGGAAGACATTGTTATCATAGGACAACCTTAAGGTCTGCCAATGAGACAAAGTGAGGAGGTGGAAGATAGTGGTATTGATGACCCAGACCCTGTGTAGGCCTAGGCTAATATGTGTGTTTAGGTCTTCATTTTGAATAAAAAGTGTTTAAAACTAAAAAAAAGTAAAAAATAAAGTAAAAATATAAAAGCTTTTAAAATAAGAATATAAAGAAAGTATTTCGTACAGCTGTGCAATGTTTGTGTTTTAAGCTAAGCGTTATTACAAAAGAATCAGAATTACAAAAGTAAAATTTATAAAGTAAAAAAGATTTAGTAAGCTAAGATTAATTTATTATTAAAAATATTTAAAAATAAGTTTGGTGTAGACTAAGTGTATAATATTTATGAAGTCCACAGTAGTGTATAAGAATGCCCTAAGCCTTCACATCCACTCAGCACTTGCTCACTGACTCATCCAGAGCACCTTCCAGTCCAGCAAGCTCTAGTCACAATAAGTGCCCTATACAAACAGATATAGCATTTTTTTATCTTTTATGCCATATTTTTGCTGTACTTTTTCTGTGTTTAAATACACAAATACGTACTATTGTGTTACAAATGCCTACAGTATTCAGTACAGTGACATGTACAGGTTCGTGGCCTAGGAGCAATAGGCTATACCATATACCTAGATGTACACTAGGCTATACAATCTAGGTTTGTGTGAGTATACTCTATGATGTTCGAACAATGATGAAATTGCCTAATTACACATCTCTCAGGTTGTTTCCCCATTGTTAAGTGACACATGACTATATAGCAATGATCACTCTGCATTTTAATGTTTTAAGGGTGTTTTCTGCAGAAGACTGCATGTCTATCTCTTAATGCCAGACCTTAGATCGTTGTCTGGCACCAAATGGACAATAAATGTCTGAGGAATAAGTACAGGTTAAATTAATAAATGATTCCTTTCTGTCTCTCATATCTAATTATTCTCCAAACTCTATTGATTTTATTTATAAAATGCAGGCATACCTTGGAGATATTGCAGATTCGGTTTTAGACCACCACAATAAAATAAGTATCTCAATAGAGCAAGTTGCACAATTTCATTTGTTTTTCCAGAGCATACAAAAGTTATGTTTACACTGTACTGTAGTCTATTAAGTATGCAATTTATGTTTTAAAAAAATGATGTATATACCTTAATTAAAAATACTTTATTGCTAAAAAAGACATCATCTGAGCCTTCAGTGAATTGTAATCTTTTTGTTGATGAAAGGTCTTGCCTCAGTGTGAATGGATGATGACTGATCAAGCTGGTGGTTGCTGAAGGTTGGAGTAGCTGTGGTAATTTCTTAAAATAACACAATAATGAAGTTTACCACATCTACTGATTCTTCCATTCACAAACAATTTTTCTAAATCATGCAATGGTGTTTGACTGCATTTTACTCACAGTAGAACTTCTTTCAAAATTGGAGTCGAACCTCTCAAACACTGTCGCTGCTCTGTCAACTCAGTTTATATAACATTCTAAATCCTTTGCTGCTTCACCTTGCACTTTTATGTTACGTAAATGGCTTCTTTCCTTAAACCTCAAGAACCAATCTTTGTTAGCTTCAAACTTTTCTTCTGCAGCTCCCTCACCTTTCCCAGCCTTCAGAATTGAAGAGAGTTAGGGCCTTGCTTTGGATTAGGCTTTGGCTTAAGGGAATGTTGTGGCTGGTCTGATCTATCCAGACCATTAAAAATTTCTCCATATCAGCAATAAGGCCGTTTCGCTTTTTTATCATTCGTGTGTTCACTGGAGTAGCACTTTTAATTTTCTTCAAGGACTTTTCCTTTGCATTCACAACTTGGCTAATTGTTTGGCGCAAGAGGCATAGCTTTCAGCCTATCTTGGCTTTCGACATGCCTCCTCACTAAGCTTAATTGCTTCTAGTTTTTTATTTAAATTGAGAGATGTGCACCTCTTCCTTTCACTGAACACTTAGAGGTCATCATAGGGTTATTAATTGGCCTAATTTTAATATTTTTGTGTTCCTGGGAATAGGGAGGTCAAAGGAGAGGGAGAAAGATGAGAAATGGGGCAACAGCTGGTTGACAGAGCAGTCAGAACATACAAAACATTTATTAAGTTTGCCATCTTACATGGGCATGGTTCATGGTGCCCCAAAACAATTACAATAGTAACATCAAAGGTGACTGACCATAGGTCACCATAACAAATATAATAATAATAAAAAAGTTTGAAATATTGCAGGAATTACTAAAATGTGACACAGAGACACAAAGTGGGGAAAATCTTTTGGAAAAATGGTACCAAAAGACTTGCTCAACCCAGGTGGCCACATATCTTTAATTTATATGAAAATCAATATCTGTGAGGCATAATAATGCAAAGTACAATGAAATGAGGTACACCTGTACTTCTCTTATCTATGACAAGCCCTTCTTTTCTAGGCCACAAAGCTAGCTTATGTCTTCATAAGCAATTATTTGGAGACTTGCATGAGACTTCTTACTCTGTTTTCATCTTTCTCACCCATCCCCTCTTTATTACATCTTTCATAATACTATCAAAGCACTCTTCATGAGAGACATTTCTGAATTTTCCATTCCCTTGCCCAAATGCCCTCCCTGGTCCTAATCTATGCAGGACAAGCAAGGTACATGCCTCTCTGATATATTTTTAGCATCTTATCTGGTCTCAGAAAAGTTAGCCTTTTAAAATTTTTTTTAGTATTTCCACTCATGCACAAGATATTCTGCCTAAATCAGAAATTATTATTAATTTCTTTCTTGCTTGCTATGTTTTAGTTCTTTCCTTTATGTAAAATATCTTCTTCGCTTTCATTTCTACCTGGTATAAGACAATATAGGCCAGTTTATGTGTCACTTCTTGTATGATTAAGCATTTTTAAATAAACTGTCTCAGAGAAAATTAAATTCTTCCCACTCTGTTATCACATAGGACCTTGACTGTAATTCTTAGTCAAGGTCCATAACTCTTTTATTTTATTTTGTCTTGTAGTAGTGATTTTTATATTATGAATTATCTCAGTATTAGGGCATACACAATTAGGGCAGAGACCATAGCCTGCTATTCTGTGAAACTCTTAGAGCTCTAAACATGATTTCTCAGAGACAGTAGATACTTAGTGGTTGTTTGCTGACTGGATCTGGAATATATGCAAGGACCTAATCTATTTTTTTTAATATAGTAAGCTTAATTAATGAACTACACAAAAATGACAATGTGTGTAAGATAGGTTATTATTTAAAATGCCCAGTTTTCAGTTGTTTACACTGTAAAATGACTTATAGATTTACAAATTAGATTTGTAAATTTGAGGGTATTAATATGACTGTAGCCTTTAGAACATGGCTTTATATCAGATATTGTGTTCAATTCCTTATTTTCACATATTTTTTTCTATAGCCTTCATTTCTACCTCAGGCTCCTCTCAGTTTCCAGCATTTTCCACTAATTATCATTTGATGAGATAAATTTGCTCAGCTACTGAGATAGTTGTAAAAGCTTTACCAAGTCTTTTTTTACACTAGTGGAGACATTTCTAATGCTCTATTGATGGTATGGTAGAGCTTTTGATTTATATTGATAATAATTACATGAATAATACTTACTTTTCCGAGCATTTACTATGTACCAGACATTGCTATAAATATTTGGATGTACTACTTTTAATCTTAATAACTACTTTATGATTAGTTACTATTTCAATTTTAGTTTTATAAACAAGGAAACTAAGGCAGAGAGAGGTTAATAATATTTCCAGTGTTCTCACAGCTAGAAAGCATTGAAGCTGAGCATTAATCCTAGGTAGCCTGGTTTAGGAACAATGAGCTTAATCACTGTTATAACTATGTATTTGTTATAACACACACTTCATGGAATTTAAAGAATTTAAAGAATTAAAGATCATGTACTCATAAGACTTAAGGAGCTTAAGATGAAAATTATAACTATATCAACAAAGAAAAGTTTATTAAGGCAATTGGAATGAACTACAAAAGAGAACAAAATTGGTAAGTTGAAGAGTTTTCTAAAATAAGAAATATGAGAAACTATATGCATTTATTCTCAAGCTTATATTGAACATCTACCATATATCAAACACTGTCCTGGGTACTGGAATCATATTCCTATCAGTGAATGATTTGTGTAAATGTAATTACTAACTAAAATATATTTCTTTAAAAATGTCAATCTGCATAGACAGTACTTCCTAGAGCTAAAATTGCTTACATACTCTGAAATTCCCATTAGAAGATACAGAATTTCTGTAGGGTGTCCATGGAGTTGTAACACTCAGATATTCTTTATGACAGCCTACTGTGAGGAACACAGTTGACTAATGGTCTTCAGCTGAAGCACCTTTGGCTCTTTCAGCATTCACGCCATAGAGATGTTTCCCATGCTCCAAGCCAAGGACTGAGCATGGTGTAGGTGCTACAGCCCAACCACTTCTGCCTGATTTCTGACTCTTCCAAAGGACAACCTATGCTTGGTAACTCCTTTTCAGCTTAGCTGATACTTTCTCTGAGCTGCACTGCCTTCTGAAGCTTTCATACCTAATTTTTCCCTCTTTCCTTTCTAAGTTTCAGACTTGTATCTGGGTCTGGAGATTCTCCTTACTTGCTTCTGCCTCCTCTCTTATCTTTTTTATCTTTCATAGCAAGTCTCTCAATAAATATCTGAAGCTTTTGATCCTATTGTGGTGTCCATTTCTCAACAGCTACATATATATATCCATATATATCCATCTCTCTATATATACGTATATATATATCCATCCATATATATATATTATATACATATATATATTATATATATATGTATATAATATTGAAATTCCTTGTGCAAAACACTTTCTCAATCCATCTAATATGTCAGTTTAGTGTCATTTCTGGGGTTGTGGCAATGTTCTATGTCATGAATGAGTTGGTAATTATTGCATCTATGAAATAAAAAAAAAGTAAGTCTATGTAAAGGGAACACATATATAAACATTAAAAAAAACTTTAAAAATTAGAAAGTTGCATGCAAATGTGTGTGTGTGTGTGCTGTGTGTGGGAGAGAAAGAGAGAAGAAAGAGGAGGAAGAAGAGGAGGAGGAGGAAGGAGAAGGAGAAGTAAAGAGAGGAGAGGAGAGAAGAGAAGCGAATAAAAAGATTGAAAATAAAATTGCGGCATCCCCTTGGTAAGTAGAATGATTTTTAAAAGACTGAGAGACATAGTAATAAAATTAGAAAATCAACTCAATATATAAATCAGCCTCTTGATAATAGTTCTAGAAAGAACATAGAAATGTGAGAGGGAAATATTTAAAGAAGTAACTCAAAAGACTTCTACTCTCATTATGACAGACGAATAACTCATACAACCCTCTCACTGAGGATAACTGAATAAAAACTGAATAAAATTTTTAAAAATTAAGTAAAATAAGAACATCCACTCGAATACATCAGAGAGGTAACAGGATAGAGGAACTTCTTTCTATCAGATAACTATAGGAGTTCTTATATTCAGTTTGGTTCATTTTGGTAAAAGTGAAAGATAGTTCATTCTACTCAAATTTATACTCTTAATATTGAGCCATCTGTTTTAGAAATAAAATTTTTGTTTGTTATCAAGTCTTTGATTTGATATAGAGTTACAGAGATGAATTTAGAAACATAATTTATACAAGTCTACCTGGGAGTACTATTTAGAGGAAACAGAATAAATGCTGTCTCTGTATACTCAGAAGAAATCCCTTTGCTCAGCGTGAAAGTTATTTGGTGATAAATGATGGGACAAAATATTTCTGAATACAGTATGTATATATATATTTATAATAATGTTTTAAAAATATTGTTAAGATGAAATAATGGTGCCAACTTTGGATTATGGATATATTTTCTAAGGTTTCAGAAATGAATTCTGATCAGGATTTAAAAAAGAATCGTTCCTTTTAAAATAAATAGCACTTTTACTGAAATTGACTATCTCTGTCTCCAAGCCAAAGCAATTCGAAACAGTCTGTTTAAAAGTGTCTTCAGTGGAAGAACCCAATTTCCTGGTTATGTTGGATTTCAATGGATCAAAAAAAGTCTCAAAGGATGATATGTTTCTAAAATAGAATAAAAGTAACAAAGAAAAGTTGGATCAATTACGATAGAGAGTCTTAGCAAATTTTCTAAAGAAAATAATCTTTGTAATTGTTTTCAAAATTGATGTAATATTTTGTAATTTTAAAACATTGATGCAATAATTTCCAATTTATCCTCTTCCTTTTAAGAGCATATGCTCTATTCTTAAACCTATTATGAATTTATATAACCAGAATGGTTTATTTTATTAACCTGAAGTTAACATAGTCACATTTTTAAGTTTCAAGGTCTAATTTCCCCATACTAATAAGAATTCCTCTTTTTCCTTTTTGTATCTATGCCAAGTCAGAAATTCAAAAATGTTCAAGAATTAAGGAACTTTACTTTATCTATCTATCTATTACCTACCTATCTAAAATTGATATTTTAATATGAACAATATTGACAAGTACCACAGGCTTTTCAAAGAGAGGTGATATTTCCACAGTGAATATCGGTTGTAACTAAGGCTGTTACATTGGCAAACACAGTTTAACCAATATGATTATGAATATACATTTATGATGAACAGAATTTATTTGCGAATTAGTCTTTCTAAAAATTTCCAAGGGCAGAGGTTATTTAATTTCATTTATTTGTTTTCTAGATTTTTTTTCTTAGTTCATTGATGCAGCCATTTGAAAAAAAAAACAGATATTAAATGCCCACTATTAACTAGGATCTTAATTTTAAAATATGACACAGAAATTAAAATGATCTTAAAACATATACCATAAAAATCCATCAACTTAATAGGGTTGGCAAGAATTCCAGTTATTAGTATCACACTTTCTTTGAAATAAAATTGTCCATCCTAAAAATGCATTCTCTTTTTATTCTTTACTTATTGATTTCTTTCTTCTTTGTAGACTTTGACCTCTATTTTAATAAGGATATAACAAAATATATCATCTTAGTTATGGCAGATATAGGTTTTTTTTTTTTTAATTTTATAAATTCACTAAGGATATATTCCTAAAAGAAATGCTTTCTGGAATAATCAACAGTCTAAACAGCTAACTGGATACTCCCTAGTTAATGCAATGTTCAACTCAGGTGAAATTGGGCAAAGCAAAGAAATATTAAAAGTTGTTCTCTTTCATCTCTGTCAGTAATGTGCAGTCCATAACATTAACATTTACTTGTGAGGCTTTAGAACTGGCAGTAATTTCTCTGATACTAGAATTTTGAAAATGTATGTGTTCTACAAAAGTGAGTTTATTTAGCTAAATAATTTTTGCAATTTAGATATTATTTAATGATGCATAGTTAATAAAATTGAAAACAATTTAAAATCTCTACTTACAATTTACTCACCCTATTGAATATAGAAGATTCCTACTGGGATAATTATTAAACTATTGTCTTTCAG
>NW_011888946.1:3893582-3895908 GCF_000151845.1 Pteropus vampyrus
TATCTATCTATTACCTACCTATCTAAAATTGATATTTTAATATGAACAATATTGACAAGTACCACAGGCTTTTCAAAGAGAGGTGATATTTCCACAGTGAATATCAGTTGTAACTAAGGCTGTTACATTGGCAAACACAGTTTAACCAATATGATTATGAATATACATTTATGATGAACAGAATTTATTTGCGAATTAGTCTTTCTAAAAATTTCCAAGGGCAGAGGTTATTTAATTTCATTTATTTGTTTTCTAGATTTTTTTTCTTAGTTCATTGATGCAGCCATTTGAAAAAAAAAACAGATATTAAATGCCCACTATTAACTAGGATCTTAATTTTAAAATATGACACAGAAATTAAAATGATCTTAAAACATATACCATAAAAATCCATCAACTTAATAGGGTTGGCAAGAATTCCAGTTATTAGTATCACACTTTCTTTGAAATAAAATTGTCCATCCTAAAAATGCATTCTCTTTTTATTCTTTACTTATTGATTTCTTTCTTCTTTGTAGACTTTGACCTCTATTTTAATAAGGATATAACAAAATATATCATCTTAGTTATGGCAGATATAGGTTTTTTTTTTTTTAATTTTATAAATTCACTAAGGATATATTCCTAAAAGAAATGCTTTCTGGAATAATCAACAGTCTAAACAGCTAACTGGATACTCCCTAGTTAATGCAATGTTCAACTCAGGTGAAATTGGGCAAAGCAAAGAAATATTAAAAGTTGTTCTCTTTCATCTCTGTCAGTAATGTGCAGTCCATAACATTAACATTTACTTGTGAGGCTTTAGAACTGGCAGTAATTTCTCTGATACTAGAATTTTGAAAATGTATGTGTTCTACAAAAGTGAGTTTATTTAGCTAAATAATTTTTGCAATTTAGATATTATTTAATGATGCATAGTTAATAAAATTGAAAACAATTTAAAATCTCTACTTACAATTTACTCACCCTATTGAATATAGAAGATTCCTACTGGGATAATTATTAAACTATTGTCTTTCAGCTCTAATCATACCTTTTATATGCCTTATGATGCTGGGGCTGAAAATCTGAAAACTATATTTCTTTGCCAGAGACTGTTGAATTATGATGGTAGGGTATACTAGAGAGAGATCAGAAGGCAGGAGGTGAGAGAAGAAACTGCTGCTTCTAGTTTGTTTTTTCTTGTTGGAATCATCCTGGTAAGGCCCTTCCTATGAACAGCAGCAGTTGGTTCCAGTCTTCATGTTTTTTTCCTGCCAGTTCCAGAATCAGCCTTTCATACCCTTTACAAGTACCAGCAACAGCCTGGCAGTTAGCCCATCAGAAAACTAAGCTCTAGATCCAGGCCCTCATCTCCACACTTCTCAGTTCTGACAACCCCAGACTCTCCCATCATTCCCTTATTCCTAGGAGAATGGAGCTGCTCCTTGCAGTTTTTATTTATGTGTAGCCTCAGGGTTTCTTTTCTTTTTTGCTTTTGTTTTTTTTAGCCTACTAACATCTTTTAAAAAATCTTTATGATTTTCTTTACATATTATATATTGCATATTTGCATTATATATAATGCATCATCTATTTACGTAGCTAGTGTAGGTTTTGTTTTTCTGACTGTACTCAGATGGATATATCTGCTATTCTATACTGAGTGAACAAATGAATTTTATATATTTTTTATTGTTTTAAGTGTTTCGACTTCATGTTTTCATTTAGGATGTGGAAAGCTAGAAATATTGCTCCCAAATTGCAAAAATAACGAGAACTCAGAACAATCTGAAAATTCACAAATTTCTGAACCCATCGAAAAGCTGAAGTCACATGACAACCAACTAACCTATAATCTAAGCATAGACAGGTGCCTTGAAAGAGGGATGAAATAAAAGCTCTTATTTTGGTATTCACTAGGCAGTGGTTGGGAGGATTCAGCTGAAATGTTTAGCAAATACTGAAGGCCATGTGTGGAGTATCCAGATAATATAGAAACTCTGAAGGGGTTAGGAATGCATACTTGGCTTAGACCTATAGTTGGTGGTTGGACAGGACTGCTGAGAAGGTCCTATCCCTAAGACAGGGACACAATGCCTATCTAAGACTGAGATTTAATCAGAAAGAAAGAGCACTGTCCTCCCAGCCTCTCATCATTAGCATGACAAACTAACAAATATTGAATAACAAGTAATAGAAGCCTGCTGCTGGAGAAAAGGCAAGAGTATAGACATTGATTCTCTGTGAGGCTCAGGACAAAAGGAACCTAAAGTTGAAGGTAGAGCATACATTAGGTGAATTCTCTGGCTAATCATCTCTGGCTAAGCAAAAGGTGACATTAGAG
>NW_011888946.1:3895958-3898231 GCF_000151845.1 Pteropus vampyrus
GAGGGATGAAATAAAAGCTCTTATTTTGGTATTCACTAGGCAGTGGTTGGGAGGATTCAGCTGAAATGTTTAGCAAATACTGAAGGCCATGTGTGGAGTATCCAGATAATATAGAAACTCTGAAGGGGTTAGGAATGCATACTTGGCTTAGACCTATAGTTGGTGGTTGGACAGGACTGCTGAGAAGGTCCTATCCCTAAGACAGGGACACAATGCCTATCTAAGACTGAGATTTAATCAGAAAGAAAGAGCACTGTCCTCCCAGCCTCTCATCATTAGCATGACAAACTAACAAATATTGAATAACAAGTAATAGAAGCCTGCTGCTGGAGAAAAGGCAAGAGTATAGACATTGATTCTCTGTGAGGCTCAGGACAAAAGGAACCTAAAGTTGAAGGTAGAGCATACATTAGGTGAATTCTCTGGCTAATCATCTCTGGCTAAGCAAAAGGTGACATTAGAGGGATTTAAAGACTGTGACGCATTGTGGGTAACCACTGCAATAACAAATACTAAATCTGAATCAACTCCTGACAAGATTGAATTATTTACCCACACTAAAGGTTTAGCAGGACAGAAAGATGTGCTGAATTCCAGACATAATACTCTTTATTTCAGTTTTCATGATTGGTATAAGACATCCAGCCATCAATAAACAATTATAAGGCACAGAAAGAAGCAGGAAAAAAAATTCAAGAGACAAAGCAACTAACAGAATCATATTTAAATATGAAAGAGTTGTTAGAACCATCTAACAGGAATTTAAAAATAAATATAATAGAAATTTTAAGTGCTTTAGTAGAAAAAAATGGAAAACATGTGTGTACTCATATCATATGGGTATTTGAACCAAAGATATAGAAATTATAATGAAGAATTAAGTAGAAATGATAAAAGTGAAAAACATTAATGAAAATGAAGAAAGCCTTCAATTGGCTTATCGATAAATGCAACATGAGGGAAAAGAATCATTGAACTCAAAGCTATGTCAAAAGAAATTATCCAAACTGAAACAGAAATTGATAATAAAGTAAAAACAACAAAAAACAGAGAAGAGCATTAAGAGCTGTGTAACAAATCAAACATATGGGTGATTAGAATTACAGAAGGAAAACTAGGTAGAATAAATGTTTAAAGAATTAATGGTGAAGAACTTTCCAAAATTAATGAGTTACCCCACCAGAGATCCAAGAAACTCAGACAATACCAAGCAGGATCAACAACCACAGCACGCTAAGCACATCATATTCACAGAGCTGAATATCAAAGATGAAAACAAACTCCCAAAGGCAATCAGAGGAAAAAAGTTAACATAAGAGAAACATAAAGATTATACTAGACTACAGATTATTAATGAAATAATTTCCTTAAAGTACAAAAAGAAAAAAAAGTCTACTTAGATTTTTGTGCCCAGCAAAATATCTTTCAAAAATGAAGATGAAATAAAGACTTTTTCAGAAAAACAAAATGGAGAGAATTTGCCAGCAGATCTGCACTACCAAAAATGTTTAAGGAAGTGTTTCCTGCAGAAGGAATATATCAGACAGGAACTTAATTCTACACAAAGGAATTAAGATTGCTGAAAATAGATTTAACCATTTATATAAAATTAATTTTCCGATTTTTAACCGCTCTAAATCCGCAGTCTCTAACCTTTTTGGCACTAGGGACCAGTTTCATGGAAGACAATTTTTCCATGGACTGGGGATGGTTTCGGGATGTGAGAAGATGGTTTCGGGATAACTCAAGCACATTACATTTATTGCGCACTTAGCCTGCCACCAGATACAGCTTAATTGTCTTTTGCCACTCACTGATAGAGTTTTGATATGAATCTGCAAGCAATTGATTTATTATGGTCTCTGTGTAGTCAAACCTCTCTGCTAATGTTAATCTGTATTTGCAGCCACTCCCCAGCACTAGCATCACCTCTTCAGCTCCACATCAGATCATTAGGCATCAGAGTGAGCAACCTAGATTTCTCATATGTGCAGTTCACAATACGGTTCATGCTACTATGAGAATCTAATGCCTAGTAGTAGTATGTTCTCACAGCATTTGTAAAAGTAAATTGTACAATAGCACAAGAGATGGGAGGGAGTAATTGAAATTAGACTGCCAGAAAGTCCTTATACCACATGTGGTGTGTTACAATGTTATTTGAAGGAAGAATCTGATAATTGAAGACGTATATCCTTTCTCTGGAGAATACATGTTGAAAGCTGAGGCACAGCATCACTTCTTCTATTGTCTACTAATAAAGTCAAGTTATG
>NW_011888946.1:3898281-3902151 GCF_000151845.1 Pteropus vampyrus
CAGAGGAAAAAAGTTAACATAAGAGAAACATAAAGATTATACTAGACTACAGATTATTAATGAAATAATTTCCTTAAAGTACAAAAAGAAAAAAAAGTCTACTTAGATTTTTGTGCCCAGCAAAATATCTTTCAAAAATGAAGATGAAATAAAGACTTTTTCAGAAAAACAAAATGGAGAGAATTTGCCAGCAGATCTGCACTACCAAAAATGTTTAAGGAAGTGTTTCCTGCAGAAGGAATATATCAGACAGGAACTTAATTCTACACAAAGGAATTAAGATTGCTGAAAATAGATTTAACCATTTATATAAAATTAATTTTCCAATTTTTAACCGCTCTAAATCCGCAGTCTCTAACCTTTTTGGCACTAGGGACCAGTTTCATGGAAGACAATTTTTCCATGGACTGGGGATGGTTTCGGGATGTGAGAAGATGGTTTCGGGATAACTCAAGCACATTACATTTATTGCGCACTTAGCCTGCCACCAGATACAGCTTAATTGTCTTTTGCCACTCACTGATAGAGTTTTGATATGAATCTGCAAGCAATTGATTTATTATGGTCTCTGTGTAGTCAAACCTCTCTGCTAATGTTAATCTGTATTTGCAGCCACTCCCCAGCACTAGCATCACCTCTTCAGCTCCACATCAGATCATTAGGCATCAGAGTGAGCAACCTAGATTTCTCATATGTGCAGTTCACAATACGGTTCATGCTACTATGAGAATCTAATGCCTAGTAGTAGTATGTTCTCACAGCATTTGTAAAAGTAAATTGTATAATAGCACAAGAGATGGGAGGGAGTAATTGAAATTAGACTGCCAGAAAGTCCTTATACCACATGTGGTGTGTTACAATGTTATTTGAAGGAAGAATCTGATAATTGAAGACGTATATCCTTTCTCTGGAGAATACATGTTGAAAGCTGAGGCACAGCATCACTTCTTCTATTGTCTACTAATAAAGTCAAGTTATGAGGCTAACCCAGATCCAAGGGAGGGGAAGTAGACTCTGGTTTTTGATGAGAGAAGAGCATGTGTGTCAAGGAGGGAAGGAATTAATGGCAGCCATCTTTTAAGACTATACACTAGAAAGTAAAAGTGACTAGTGACAAAAATAAAATTGGCTCACCCTACTGGTGAGAGGGTCCTTGGAAGAACCTCAGTCATTACTTTCCAAAGAAACATTCTAGAATTATCTAGAGTTAAAAAAGTGATGAACAAGGCATAAATGAGCTTCAACTGTGGTGAAAAATAGACACTTATATTCCTTATGCTATACTTTATATCTCCATGACTCGTTTGTAACTACCAGTTGTGCTTCTTAATCCCTTCCCCTTTTTCACCCATTCCCTTATCCCTCTCCCACTGGGCAATCATCAAAATGTTCTCTGTATCTATGAGTTTGTTTTTGTTTTGTGTTCATTTATTTTGTTTATTTGATTCCACATATACGTGAAATCATATGACATTTGTCTTTCTCTGACTTACTCCACTCAGCACAATACCTTCAAGGTCCATTCATGTTGTTGCAGATGGCAAGATTTCATTCTTTTTTATGGCTGGATAATATACCATTGTATATATGTACCACCTCTTCTTTATCTATTCATTCATTGATGGAAACCCAGGTTGCCTCTACATCTTGGCTATTGTAAATAATGCTGCATTGAACATATGGATGTACATGTTTCTTTGAAGTAGTGTTTTGGGTTTCTTCAGATAAAAACCCAGAAGTGGAATTACTGGGTCCTTGTCTCTTGTTATAGCATTTGTTTTAAAGTCTATTTTTGTCTGGTATTAGTATTGCTACCTCAGCTTTTTGTTTGTTTGTTTGTTTTCATTTTCATGGAATATCTTTTTCCATTTCTTTACTTTCAGTCTCTGTGTGTCTTTTGATCTGAAGGGAGTCTCTTGTAGGCCACATATGTGAGGGTCTTGTTTTCTTATTCATTCAACCACCCTATCTTTTGATTACAGCATTTAATCCATTTACATTTAAAGTAATTGTTGATAGATATGTATTTATTACCATTGCATTCATATTTTTTATATTTTTTTTATTCTTAAATAAGTCTCTAACATATCTTGTAATACTAGTTTGCTTGATGAACTCCTTTAGCTTTTTCTTATCTGGAAGTTCTTTATTTGTCTGTTGATTCTAAATGATAGCCTTGCTGAGTAGAGTAATCTTGGTTGTATGTCCTTGCTTTGCATAACTGAATATTTCATGCTAATCCCTTCTGGCCTGCAAAGTTTCTGTTGAGAAGTCAGCAGACAGTCTTATGGGAACTCCCTTGTAGAGAACGAATTGCTTTTCTCTTGCTGCTTTTAAGATTCTCTCTGTATTTAACCTTTGGTGTGTTAATTATGATGTGTCTTGGTATGGGCCTCTTTGGGTTCATCTTGTTTGGGACTCTCTGAGCTTCTTGAGATTGTACGTCTATTTCTTTTACCAGATTAGGGAAGTTTTCTTTATTATTTCTTCAAATAGTTTTCAATTCCTTGCTCTCTGTCTTCTTCTTCTGGTACCCCTATGATGTGAATGTGGGTACTCTTGATATTGTCTCAGAGGCCCCTTAAATGTTCCTGATTTTTAAAATTCTCTTTTGTTGCTGTTCCAATTGGGTGTTTTCTGCTACCTTACTTCTAAATTGCTGATTCAATCCTCTGCTTCCTCTTCTCTACTGTTGATTCCCTCTATGTACTCTTTATTTAAGTTATTAGATTTTCCATTTCCAAATGGTTCTTTTTTATGTTTTCTATCTCCATTTTTAAGTTTTCTATCTCTTTGTTAAAGTTTTCACTGAGTTCATCTACTCTTCTCTTAAGTTCATCGAGCATTCTTATAACCAGTGTTTTGAACTCTACATCTGGTAGATTGTTTGTCTTCATTTTGTTTAGTTGTTTTTCTGAAGCCTTTTGCTATTTTTTTCAGTAGAAACATGTTTCTTTGTCTCTCTATTTTGACTCCCTTCTTTTTTCTTTCTTTCTTTCTTTCTTTTTTTTTTTTTTTAAGTATTATGCAGGGCTCTTAAGTTTCCTGGTCTTAGTAAAGTGGCCTTATGTACTAGATGTCCTGTGGGACCCAGTGGCACAGTCTTCTCTGGTCACCTGAGCTGGATGATGCAGGTGTGTCCCTTGTGTGGGTTGTGAGTGCTCTCCTATTGTAGTTGAACCTTGGTTACTGTTTGCACCTCACTGGGAGAAATTAATGCTTGGGCTGATTGTTTGTGAGGACTGGCTGGTGAGGGGCTGACCCTACAGAACAGGCTCCAGTGCCTGCCCAGTCTTCCCTTTGAATGTGTCATCCTATGATGCAGACACAGGTGGTGCTCCAGCTCCTAGGACTTCCAGGGCATGGCCCCACTGCAGGCCAAGTGCAGGTGCAGCCTGTGCACTGTCCAGGGCCACTTGACAAGAGTCATCAAGGAATCTTCAGATGACTGCCACCTATGCTGGGTTTAGAGGTGCCTTGAGAGGCCAAGCTTGGAACCAAGACTGGCTGCCACTAGTGCTGGGCTTGGGGCTTCTCACTAAGAGGTACAGTGCACACCAAGGCCAATGCTGCTCTTTTGGGTTTTATGAACCTTTGAGAAATTTTAGGAAAGTCCTCAGCATGAGCCAAGACTCATTTGTATGGAAGAGCCAGTGGAAGCAGCTTGGGTGGGCCTGCAAGTTAGGAGCGGTGATGTCTCAGGGAATGCCTGGGTGGGGTGACTGGTGTTCCCAGGTTGATGGAGCTGGATTATGGCAGCTGCCTGCATCTGCATGCTGGTGGTGGGGGAGGGCTCAACAAAGGAATAATGGTTTCTGCCAATACTTCTGTCTGGAAGAAAGCTACCCCTCCAGCCCTCTCCCTGAAGCC
>NW_011888946.1:3903196-3912169 GCF_000151845.1 Pteropus vampyrus
AAATATGGTCAAATTAGTTCAAATTGTACCTTCAGACTATGGCCATGCCATCCTGAACGTGCCCAATCTCATCTGATCTTGGAAGCTAACCAGAGTCGGACCTGGTTAGTACTTGGATGGGAGTCCACCTAGAAATTCCAGGTGTTGTAGACATTAAAAAAAAATAATAATAATAAAATAAATAAACAAGTTATAACTTCAGTAGAAAAGATTGTTGGGTAAAATGGTATGCTCGCTGTAGGTTTAGACACTTTAATGGACATAAAATTATGCCTGTCTGAGTATTGAGTATATGAGCTAACACATATCCCCTTTGATTATACATGATTTTTCCTTTGGTTAACAGACTGATTTGACATTTAACAGTGTCTTGAACATAATACATGTTCATTAAATGTCTATGGAGTGACTGTTTAAGAAGGAGAGTTCTAAATTTTTTTTGGTATAATGTGTTATATTAAAAAAATGAGGTGATAATACATCTAGGGGCAGGATTATATAAATCCATTGGAAAATAACCATCTCATGTCAGGAAAATTTTTTAGATTTACCTTTAATGCAGCCTCACAATAACCATTAGAAAGAATTTTGAAAAACATTTTTCGTAGTTATGTACCAAAGGTAATTTCTTTTGCCAACTGTCTTACCATTTAGCAGAGGTTGAAAGGGTGGGGTAGGAGAAGGGCAGTGAAAAAAAGGATATTGGAAAGTATTGAGAAATTGTCTTCAAACTCCAAGATTCTACAATTCTAAAATATTTAAAGCAAAACAAACGAATATTGTTAACTGGTCCCTCAGATAAGTATTATCAATATCAGCTGACTATATTTTATTTGTTTGCATTTTAAAATAAAATATTTTAAGTTAATGCTCAACCTATAAATTTATGTTTTTAAAGTTATATACTATATTATTTTTAAGGTTTGATGTTAAATTTAAATTTAAGATGAATGTATATACTACTGTTTATTGCTTTTAAAATTGAGGCATAGTTGAATTTAATTTGGAAAAGAGATGATGACTTCATTTTGTAGCTAACATCTAGTTGATAGTATATAGGTGTTTTCCAAACAGTTTTTCTCCCTCTAAAATTTTAAGAGATGGGGAAGTAAGGTTTGTTATATTTTATCTAGAAATATCGAAAGAAGGAAATTTGTTGATCTATGAAAAAATGTTTGTCGCAAGATTGTTTTATTGAAATGCCATTTCACAAATCAGATTCTTGATTTTTACTGCTGTTTTAACTCACATATATATGCAAATGAAAAGAACAGGAAACCTTTTTCTTACCGTTTTCCTACATCTAAATGCAAACTGCTACTTTGAGTCCATCCACATTTCTTTTTCAGCTACCTTAATCTTTCATGAAATTAAAATGGAAAAGCTTCATCCTGAATAGTATAGCGGGAGTTTGCATTATTCAAAGTTAATTTATATTTCAAAAATTTCTATACATAAACTGGTGCCTGAATTTTTCATAGAAAGTTCACTTTTAAAAAGAAAAGACTGGACTTAATTTAAACCACCAGATACAATGTTTACATGCAGGCGATATACAATTAAAAGAACTTCTATTATTCTACCTCATTCCTGAACATAACAGTTTGCTATATAAGTCAGGTGGCACTGAATTTATAAATAGCATTGAGGAAGATGCAGCAGGTAGGCTGGGACATTGTCGTGAATATAATCAGACTACCCTAACCTGGGGACACAAAGCTTTAGTAGAAAAGTTTTCTCTAGAGATAAGAATAAACACTGTCTGTTGCTACAGCAGATACAGTCTCACCTACTATGTCCGATATTTGCTAAGAAATGAAGAAGGCAGATATATTAGGGTTTCCAGAGAAACAGACCCTTAAGATATACACATGGAATAAGGAATTGGCTTACATGATTACGGAGGCTTAGTAGTCCCAAGATAAGCAGTCAGCAAGGTGAAGACCTAGGAGAGCCAGTGGTATAGTTCCAGTCTGAGATTGAAGGCCTGAGAACTAGGAGAGCTGAGGATATAAGTTTTAGTCCAAGGGCAGGAGAAGACCAATGCCCCAGCTCAATTAGTTAGGCAGGTAATGTTCACACTTACCTAGTCTTTTTGTTCTGTTTAGATCTTTGATTGACTGGGTAAGACCTATCCATGTTAAAGAGGATAATTTGTTTCACCTAGTCTATGGATTCAAATGTGAACCTCATCCAGAAATACCCTCATAAATATACCCAGAATAGTGTTTGACCAATATCTGGGTATCCTGTGTTCTAGTCAAGTTGACATGTAAAATTAATCATCACAGCAGGAATCCTGTCAGTCTGTATAAATATTGGACAGATCTGGTAACCTTAAAGCTGCCTGAAGTTTTTGCACAAGAGTAGCTATATAAATCACTTTTGGCAAGAAGTCGCTTTTTTTGTTCAAGAAAGAAAACTTCAAAGGACCTTTTAGTTAGGGAAAAACAATGCCTTTATTTTACTCTGAAATGTAGAGGTTACAGTTTTTGTTCTAATTAGAAGGTTGGGGCTTCTATAGAGATGCTGAACAGGGGAAGGTTCTTTCTTTATGCAAAACAATACGTTGGATGGGTAAACTTTGAAAATATTATGATAAATGAAGGATGCTGAACACAAAAAGCCACATACTGTATGATTCCATTTATATGAAATATCTAGAATAGGCAAATCTATAGACAGAGAAGGAAAATCAATGATTGTTAAGGGCTGGGGGAAATGAGGCTTCCTTTTAGTGTAATGTAAGTATTCTGAAACTAGATGATAATGATTGTTGCATACAATTGTGACTGTTCTATGTATCACTGAATTGTATACTTTTAAATGATTAAGGTGGTAAATTTTGTGTTATATGTATTTTGCTATTATTAAAAAAAACTTAATTAGTTAAGAATTCAAGCTCTTAGGAAAGAGTTCAGAGTCAAGAGAATCTAGTCTTCTTCATAGGAAGTAAGCTGGCTTCTATAATATGGTGGAGGGAAGTTGGAGCTTATGGAAGAGAAATCAAGCATGTGACTCCCTATGAAGTGATATAGCAAATTGACTTTATCAGAAGTGATATCAAAGATCATTTTGATTCTCTGCTTTTACATAATGAATGTCTCTAAAACTAAGCAGCTTAAAACAACAGTTACTATTTCTCATGATTCTGTACGTTGGTTGGTTGGTTCTGCTTTAGTAGGTATCCCTGGAATCACATGTGCAGCTGCACTCATCTGGGAAATGCATGGATCTAGAGGGTCAGACGATCTCATTCATACTCTGGGAACTTGGTGCTGTCTGCTGGCTGAGTCTCCTCAGCTTTCCTTCACAAAGCCCCTCTTTCCCTATGGTGATTCATCCTCCAGGACCTCTCCAAGTGATCTCATTTTGTAGTAGGATACTTGGATTTTATAACAACATAGTAGCTGAGTTCCAAGAAATGGGAAGCGAAAGGTCTCTTAAAAGCTAGCCCCAGAACTAGCACCATGTCACTTCCATTCCACTCTATTGGTCAAAGCACATCACATGTTCAGTTCATATTCAAGGAGAGGAGAAATAGACTCCATCCATTCATGGAATGAGCAAAGTGTTCATGCAAATATGGAATGTTTAGTATCCACTTTTTAAAAACATATTTTTTTTGTTTTATTAAGTTTCAAGTATACAGTACATTGGTTAGATATCTCTATAGTTCATAAAACAATACCCCAATTGCTCCCTGCCTCCCCTGGCCCTCCACCTAGCCAACATATTAATGCTAACTGCATTCCCTATGCCGTGCTCCCCATCTCTGTGACCATCTATCGATTATTAATTTTTAGTATCTTTTTATTCTGAAAATATCTACCACAAATATTTTGTTTTATATTTTCCTTTTTAGCTTTGTAATTTCATCTCCAAACCTTCAGTATCGTAAGTTAACATTATGAAGATTTTTGATTGCTGTGCTTTCTTGAATTCTGGATGTAAGGAGAAAGAGGAAAATGGCTACAGTCATGGTGACAGGAAGCAAGGAGAGATCTTCAAGAAATGGAAAATCTATTTGAGGGAAAAAAGCTGGCAAAGCTCATATGTGAAGAACATAATAGGTTTATTGAGCATGCAAATATTTTGTAGGAATTCTCGCAAAAATTAAAAGAGAGCACAATAAAAGAATTTCCTCAATAATTAAGAATTGAAGTCCACACTAAGTTGAAGGTATTAAATTGAAAAAATGAAAAGATTCCTTAGAACTGGAGAATGTAAAATCATGCATTATATAGGGATAGCAAACAAAACATTGAAACCTACTTCAGCTGGAGATAGGAGAAGTAAAAGACAACCACCAAAGGACAAAAGGTCTCCATTGGAATAATCATGGTACCTTTCATCACTATTCAGAGGATGCTCTATATTGAAAGAACAGCAGTTGTTTCTATGATTCTGTTGACAAGATACAGTGAAGATTTGACTTTGAGTGTTATCATAGTAGTAGAGGCAGAGTATCATGAATGGAATATTTATTCTAGAGAGGCGACATAAATGGCTGAGAATTGATTTCTAACCTAATTCGTATTGTTCAATCACATAGACTACATTCTTCTCTTTATTTCAAAATACTGCCTCCTCTGGAGACCCAGTTAAAATTTTGCTTTCTAGTAAGTTGTCCTTAAAACATATAGTCCTCGTACCATAGTCACAAGGAAATTGCCTTTAAGAACATTGGATAAACTTCCTAAATATAAAACATAATGATTAAGAGGGAATTATGATCAAGAAGAAATTTTAGGTTAAATATTTAGGTCATAATCATATTATTGCCTTTCATTAATAGAATTTCCATTGTTACAAATAATATTCTTTTAATTACTTTTGTTTATGTTTCTAGGTCAATTACTACTTATAAAAATATTTTCACATTTGCTCTGGTCTATTTTTGTTATTGAAAAACAGAGTGACTATTATTAGAGCTAAGATAAATTAATACAATGATATTTTAGAGATATCTGAACCCAATATGAAAATGATAGTAAATTAATAGTAAATTAATAATTTATATAATATAATTTGGCTTTGCATGAAGTCATTTAATTGTCACTAATGTCTAGAAGGCAGAGAAAGAAATTCATGTCATTCGGTATTAAAAGGAGCACATTGTCATCATCTGCATATAATAAGCAAAGTTACTATGCTTATTTTTAAAAGGACATGTCTATTAAAAGCTAGAAAAAGGTCTGGGCTCTTTATTAGAAGCACAATTTTTTTTCTTATTAGAAAAGGATTATCTGGTAATTTTTTACTTTTAAAATAAAAATTCTAAAGTGGCCTCTATGGAAGGGAAAACTATCTCCTGAATTCAAGTTATATAAAACATTCATCAGTGGTAAATTTTATCACTATATATTGAGCACAACCCATCAGAGCAGACCGTGGCCATCAGCTTAGGACAGGAAGCTGGCAACCCCTTTCTGTGTCTAATATTACCCCTTTAAATGATGGATTGAGGGGAGACTTCCAGGATGATGAGAGAGAATTTGAGTTGGGAGTGAGATGTAGGGCAGTGATTATCAATGAGAATGAAGATCTTTACATATTTTAATAATCTGTGTGCTTATATGATAGAGAAATATTTGAATTCCAGTTCTAACCTTATTTTTTTTTCCTCCTATTTAACAAACACTGTTCTAGTTTGTAGCTTAATAGCGAAGAATAATATCTAGTTTTTGATTTCTAAAAAAGCTAATATCTAGCTGGAGGAAAGGGGCTAAAATACAAAAAGAGCCAAATAAATTTTATATTTAAATACACATTGTTTGGAGCAGATTAAAAGTATTAAATAAATAGGAGGAGAGAGAGATCTCTGTGGCCTGGAGTCATTGGGAAGTCACTGTGAAGAAGCTGAAACTTGAGCTTAAATTTGAGAAGTAGGTAGAGTGTAAAATCCCAGGCATAGAAAAGGATAGAGGTAGAACATTCCTCAGGTAAGAAGAACATATTAGTACCATAACGAGGATGCTCATGTCTTTAGTGAGCACAGGGGCAATCTGTAGAATGGTCTGTGTAGGCTACTAATAGCTCACGTGTCTGCCATATTAACTCATTATATTGATCTCAAGAACCTTTTGACAACTCTGGATCGCAAAGCAATGAACTTTAAGGTTTATTCATTTTTATTATCAAATAATATATGACAGATTAGTCATTCACACTCTAAATCTGAGCCACATTCCTTCCAGATCCAAATTCCCATATGAAAATACCCTCTTGGTTAAAATAGCCTACTCAATATGGCTACCAGAACTCAATTCTAAAAGAACCTGGACTCTAAACTGGACTGATTTTTTTGAAAGGCTAAAGTTAATGAGTCAGGCCTAGAGTTCATTTTTGAAATCCATTCCTAGGTCAAGTACAGTACTTATTGAGAAAGACAGCACCAGAAGTACTTCTGTTTGTACTTCTGTTTGTACTTCTGTTTGTACTTCTGTTTGTACTTCTGTTTGTACTTCTGTTTGTACTTCTTTAGAGGAAAGAGAAACACATGTAAAGTAAAATTAAGCAAGCAAATGAAAGTAAAACAGTTTTAATTTCCTTGTCCAAGCCTCTAACTTGCAATTACAAAATATTGAGGTATGTTCCTCTAAACAAACAATGGTTCAATGGGTTATAAAATATTTTTGAGATTAAAATATGCTAATTATAGCGGATAGGTGGATAAAATAGATGAAAATATATAGATTTTCCTTCAGCTTTTAACAACATCATACCTATGATAATCTAAATTAAAACAGGGGTTGTATGCTCTTGAGAATTTTATGTTCATCCTTTCCATATTTTTAATCTATATGCAATGGATGAGTCAATCTTATGACTTAAGGCTACATATTGATCATTAGGTATATAATTTTTCTAGTACAGGCAGATATGTTAAAATGTACACTTAGACATGTTCAGGTTATTCTTCACTCATTTTGTCTATCCTGCTGACTCTCTTTGCTAGCCATGTGTGAGTTTCAGTGATGATAAGCAGTTTATTTAACAAGTCGTGGGGACCTAACCAGTCAGAAGAAATCCAGCATAAAAAAGTTTGACTGTACTGGTGCAAAACAGTTGACTATCAGTCTTTTATATTTTCTCTCTAAATAGCATATGATAAAAGTCACACGGAATAAACTATTCATGGCAAGCTGTCTTTATCTGGATTAATGATACCATGTATAATCCTTAAGAAAATATTTGTTATCCTTTATGATTAATTTATAAAATCAAGGAAACATGAGAATTCCCCACCTCCTTCTGTTCTTTCTTTCTTCCTTCCTTCATCCTTCCTTCCTCCCTTCCTTCCTGCCTTTCTTTCTTCTTTTTCCATTTTTTTTTTTTAAATGTCTGGAAATCGTCTTTATAATTATTCAGTGCTGCCATTTTCACACTTTTTATTTCAATGTGAAATTTTGTTCAAGTGAAATCTTCCCCAGAAGCCCAGTATGTGTGTATATGTTTTGTATGTATGTGTGTGTGTATATATATGTGTGTGTATATACACACATGTTTGTATGTATGTGTATATATGCATATATATGTATATGTGCATATATATGCATATAAACACACACAGAGAAAGAGAGAGAGAGACAGAGACAGACAGAGAGAGAGAGAGAGTCAAGAGTTGTTCTGATTAAAGAATACAAGCCTTAGAATTCCTGAGGCTTCATTCACTATATCTCCCACTCCTCTATTGTGGGTAAAGGGAAAGCATCCTCAAAACCGTGTAAGAAAAATACTTTTTAATGTATTTGAAGATACAGATGAGATAAGGAGAAGAAAGGTGTAAAACATTCAAGTTCTGACAGCCACAATACTGGGATGAGCCCATACTGATTTAGAGTTTGATCAAATGGAGCAGAGAGTCCAGGTTTCACACCCATAATGGACATCATGGTAATGACACTGTAGTAAACCAACTTCAATGCAATGCAATGAAATGCAAATGAAAGAAATACTAATAAGTGAGAAAATAAACATGGTCTTGTGAGATTCAACTTGATCTTGTGACATTTTGGGTGAAGTTTAGGAAGTACTTGAGAAGAAGGCAAAAGTTAAGACCATGGAGAAAATGGCATATAGCGGAAATAAAACAAATATGTTGAGCTTGGATGTCTGACAGTTTCTTGGACAAGGTAGCAGTCTGTTTCTCTCTCACTAGTGTGGTCTTGAGTAATTAACTGTTTACTTTTCCTGGTTACTTTCCCAGGAATAAGTGAGAATTTGGACTTCAACATTATTTTTGGAAAAGTTCCTGAAATAAGTAAAGATTTGAACCTATATCTTCTTCTTGGCATAATTGTTTCAGAATAGTCAGCACTAAGACTTACTCTAGTAAAACTTCTGGGCTATAAAGGAAATGGGGTGAAAGTCTTTTAGTGTCTAAAGTCTTTTAGGCATACAGGAAGAAATGTCAAGTGACATTCAAGGGGGGAAAGAATATTGAAGCCAGGCTTTTTGACAGCAATGTTTTCTGCTAAAGCAAATAACTAATATATGTAAGATACTCAAAGAAAGATAATATGAACTAAGTTTTCATATTCAGATAAAATAACCTGTAACATTAAAGACACAGTCTAATGATTATGAACATGCAAGAATGCAGAGGATATTATTCTAATCGAAGACTGTTTTTTGGATAACCAAAGTTGCTGAAGAGTGATTGGCATTAGTACTGGTGGTGAGCATTGAGTATATACTTGACTAGAACCAGCATAGAAGTGAAAAGAAGAGAGATGGTAAAGTATATGATGGTGATATGCTCTGTAGGTTTAGTAAAATCATTAAAGATGGAGGGAGAGAGAGAAAAATCTTTCTAACTATAGAAAAAGAAACCAAAACTGAGAAAGGCAAACTAAACCAGAAGATATTGTCAAAGGATTGAACAGAAAAGTCTTTCTTATAATTGAGGCCAAACTTGTCAATCATGCCAAAAACCCACATGGCATAATTTGTCAAAATAAAGCAAAA
>NW_011888946.1:3912219-3944125 GCF_000151845.1 Pteropus vampyrus
ATATACACACATGTTTGTATGTATGTGTATATATGCATATATATGTATATGTGCATATATATGCATATAAACACACACAGAGAAAGAGAGAGAGAGACAGAGACAGACAGAGAGAGAGAGAGAGAGTCAAGAGTTGTTCTGATTAAAGAATACAAGCCTTAGAATTCCTGAGGCTTCATTCACTATATCTCCCACTCCTCTATTGTGGGTAAAGGGAAAGCATCCTCAAAACCGTGTAAGAAAAATACTTTTTAATGTATTTGAAGATACAGATGAGATAAGGAGAAGAAAGGTGTAAAACATTCAAGTTCTGACAGCCACAATACTGGGATGAGCCCATACTGATTTAGAGTTTGATCAAATGGAGCAGAGAGTCCAGGTTTCACACCCATAATGGACATCATGGTAATGACACTGTAGTAAACCAACTTCAATGCAATGCAATGAAATGCAAATGAAAGAAATACTAATAAGTGAGAAAATAAACATGGTCTTGTGAGATTCAACTTGATCTTGTGACATTTTGGGTGAAGTTTAGGAAGTACTTGAGAAGAAGGCAAAAGTTAAGACCATGGAGAAAATGGCATATAGCGGAAATAAAACAAATATGTTGAGCTTGGATGTCTGACAGTTTCTTGGACAAGGTAGCAGTCTGTTTCTCTCTCACTAGTGTGGTCTTGAGTAATTAACTGTTTACTTTTCCTGGTTACTTTCCCAGGAATAAGTGAGAATTTGGACTTCAACATTATTTTTGGAAAAGTTCCTGAAATAAGTAAAGATTTGAACCTATATCTTCTTCTTGGCATAATTGTTTCAGAATAGTCAGCACTAAGACTTACTCTAGTAAAACTTCTGGGCTATAAAGGAAATGGGGTGAAAGTCTTTTAGTGTCTAAAGTCTTTTAGGCATACAGGAAGAAATGTCAAGTGACATTCAAGGGGGGAAAGAATATTGAAGCCAGGCTTTTTGACAGCAATGTTTTCTGCTAAAGCAAATAACTAATATATGTAAGATACTCAAAGAAAGATAATATGAACTAAGTTTTCATATTCAGATAAAATAACCTGTAACATTAAAGACACAGTCTAATGATTATGAACATGCAAGAATGCAGAGGATATTATTCTAATCGAAGACTGTTTTTTGGATAACCAAAGTTGCTGAAGAGTGATTGGCATTAGTACTGGTGGTGAGCATTGAGTATATACTTGACTAGAACCAGCATAGAAGTGAAAAGAAGAGAGATGGTAAAGTATATGATGGTGATATGCTCTGTAGGTTTAGTAAAATCATTAAAGATGGAGGGAGAGAGAGAAAAATCTTTCTAACTATAGAAAAAGAAACCAAAACTGAGAAAGGCAAACTAAACCAGAAGATATTGTCAAAGGATTGAACAGAAAAGTCTTTCTTATAATTGAGGCCAAACTTGTCAATCATGCCAAAAACCCACATGGCATAATTTGTCAAAATAAAGCAAAAAATTTTCAGATTGGCTAATAAAACAAAATGTAGTAGCATGAGTTATTCATGCTACGAGAATAGCACAAGTGATTCAGAGAATTAAAACAAAACAAAACAAAAAGTGGACCTGGTCATATTAGACAGAAGTAAGTAAGAAGAAAGTAAGGTATGCAGTCTAGAGTCTAGATGACTTACAAGGTTTGAGTTAAATAAAAATGCAGTAAGAGAAACAATGGGTAACAATTACATTGCTAAGGGCTTAAATTTATAATGAAGATAAAACATAGAGATGACTTTTATAAAATAAAAACTGTAGGTAGTGCAAAGAGAAATAGAAACTGTCTCAGACCGGGTTAAAGAACAAACATAGTCTTAGACAATAATTTGAGGGCAATTAGTTGGGAGAGGATCCCAAAAAAAGCACCCAGAGAGCAGTGGGAAAGTGATATAGGGAAAGTAAGGAAGCCCATAAAAAGGTATGTTATCAATGATTGCTGTATAGACAGCTGGAGCTCATCCTTACTAGGATGCTGGCAGACAGTGTAAAACAACTCAGGTCACAACAAGGGTAAGATACCTGGGGTACTTTTCCTCCAACTCACATCTGGCATTGCTCCAGGGGCTGCTCTTATGGTATTAAGTCTCTCATAAAGGCTGAAAGGCTACAGGCAGGTGGTCACAAGAATGCCACTGGTATATATTTGGAATAGTAGGTGGTAAAAGGACGTGTTCAGAACAACAGTATTAATAATAGAACACCTATATCTGTCCAAAATACATCAAATGGACAAGAGGATATGTAGAATATAATTTAAATACAAGTCATAAAATATATCTATATATGTATATATATAGATTATCTACCAATCAATCATCTATCTATTTATATCTCTCATCTATCTATCAACTATCTATGTATATATTTATCTATCATCTATCTATTTATTTTTAAATATAAAAGTAGAGATTAGGGGATAAGGTAATTGGCCATAATGATATTTAGGCCACAAAAAGATCTTCAATAAGTAAATCCAAAAATTAAAAATTATATAAAGATTGATATAAATATTATTTTTATAAATAGAATAAAATTAGAAATGAATAACTAAAAAGCCAAGGAATATATCAATTTTACTGTATAAAGAATATAAAACAATATTTTGAGAAATGATTATAAAACACGTTTATGAATTGAAAGACAATATTATAAAAATTCAATTATTCTGTAAATTATATAAACTTAATGCAACGCCAAGCACAATCCCAATGGAGCATTTTTGTAATTGTTCAGAATCATTTTAAGTGGCACATGGTTATATTAACAATTTTTTAATTGCAAAAACATATAAAAAAGTGTGTCAATCTTAAATATATGAAAGTCTCTGCTATCAAAGAGAGTACCTCACTAACTTGTTTAGAATACAAATGTCAATAATATATATATATATATTTAAAATTTGACATGGGAAGCAGCATTTCAATTCAGTGAAGGATATTTATTTAATAAATCTATCTAGCACAACTTCATGAAAAAGAAAATACAACTTCCATCTAACCACAGTATTATTATGGCTACCATAACCAGGTACCACACAGTGGGTAGCTTAAACAAAAGAAATTTATTGTCATAATTTAGAAGGCTGCAGTCTGAGATCGAAGTGTTTGGAGGATTGATTTCTTCTGAGGGCTGCAAGGAAGAATCTTTTCCATACTCTCTTAGCTTCTGGTGGTTTGCTGGTAATCTTTGGTATTTCTTGGCTTATAGATACGTTACCCCAATCTCTGTATGTTCACATGACATTCTCACAGTGTGCATGTCTGTCTTTTGACATGACATTCTTTTATAAGGACACAAATCCCATTAAATTAGAAATCTACCCTACTCCAATATGACCTCCTATAACCTAATTACATCTGCAATGACTATTTCCAAATAGAGTCACATCCTAAGTTACTAGGGGTTAAGACTAGAAGGTATGAATTTTGTGGAGATGTAATTCAACCCATAACATTGCATGTACAAAATAAATTTTAAATGCATTAAATGAAAATACCTCAGTAGAAAATAAGCAAATATTTTGAAAAGAAAACTATTAAAAGAGCAAATCCAAATTACCAATAAATACTTGAAAAAGGCCTGACCCTACTAGTGGTCAGAAAAAGCATCATTAAAGTAACATTTTTGACATTTATGTTATACTTACTTGATAAAATTAGAAAAAAATTGTTGACAACTTTGGCAAGGATATAGGTAAGATTATTCTCATATATTGTTAGGAGAAAATTTGATGTTTATAGCATCTAAAAAATCACCTAGTAACTTCATTATGATTTTAAGTGAATATCCTTCTAATAATGTCATCTTTAGGAAACTATTTCTAGAATGAAAACACCAACATATATAAACATACTCAGTTGGATGTTGATGTCTTTGTACTGTCTGTAGTGGCAAAAAAATAAATAAATAAATAAATAAAGTAAGGTAACTATTTTGTAATAAGTATGTTTTTGAATATTTTGTAGTCTGTTCATACCATGGTATATTGAGGTCATTACAAAGAATGGTATAGATCAATAACAGGTAGGTTGGATACTGAGTTAAAAGAGAAAAGCAAGATACAATATAAAATGATTACAATTTTATGAAACAAATAGAAAATACACAATTTGTATATTTATATGCACATTTATATATTATATATAATTCTTAAATCCGTACTTTCTAAGAATATAGAGAAGCATATAAACCAAAGCATACCAAGTTGTGAATATTTTATCCCTAAGGTGGATAAAAGATAGATGAGGCACAGGTAAAAGTGGGAGAGAGTTAAGAAGTAAGAGATAAGGTAACAGATAAGAGATAAAGGTAAAAAGGAAGAAGAAAATAAAATTATGTTTATTTTAAATAAGTATATAACTTATAAGCTATGAAATCAACAGCAAAGGTTTTGAAACTAGAAACAGACACCCAAGTAGGATTTGGTCTAAAATGCTACAAAAATATTTCCCTTATCTACACTCCCCAAGAATTTTTTACTCAATACCTTAGAGAAGAATAACTGAATACAGATATGATAGCTTTCAAATAATTTGTTTTTAACAATTGTGCTGGATCTTTCTGTCAGCCAGGCACCATCCCACTAAGCTGATCTAAGAATGCAAATTGTGTTTGCCAGAATCTTTTCTCCTACCAGATGATTCAAACTGATCAGCAAGAGGATTGTATGAGAGTTGAAGCAGACCAAGTAGAGCCATCATTCTCAGCAGGCTATGTGGATCAACTACAGTGGCTTCAGCAGCCATTGTGGCCTCCCTCAGAGATCACTCCATCAGCTCTTACTTTATAGTCATATGCATCTTTTCAGAATCTCCTCTCTGAGCTTGGGTTCCTCCACTCACATTCTAGTATTCTGGCAGTGATATTCACACTTGACTCTCTCTCTGACCTTCATGCCAACTTTCCTAATCTTCGATTGTGGTAAAGTCCCTGACTCTCTCAGTTCTTCCTATTCTATGTTAAACTCAAGTGCATAAAGTGACATCACTTTTCCTGACAGAGCCCTGGCTGATAGAATTGCATATAAATAGTATGGCACAATATGGAAGATTCTTATAAAGAAAAGAAGCTGAAATTAAAACAGTAATCATAATAGAAGAATCAGCCGGTGGTGTTATAAGGTCAGGGTGATGGGAGCAGCCATCTCAGAGTGAGGCAATGGGAGTGTATTGCACTGTCAGTAAATAATTGAAAAACAATGATAAACCAGCTAAATTTTATTCCACTTTTTACTATTATTATGAGCTCCATGATTCTAAACTGTGTCAGTGATTAAAACCTCCTTCCCAAAAAACCCTTCCTCTCTATAGGACTAGCCTTTTTCAACCCTCTCTCCCCTTTTGGAATAAAAAAAAATTATGAATCGAATCACAAATATGCAAATTATCTCAAAAGATATAGAAACCCCTTGTCAGTTTGAACTTGACTATAAGTTACTTAAGTGATGTCTACATAAAACATATATCAGTTAGAGGTGGTTATTAGGAAATTGTCAGGCAAAGAACTTGGAAAAAAATAGACAAAAAAGATAAACAATATTTATGTTTGGGGGAACCTTAGTTATTGAACTGTTATTTTGGTAACAAGGTCAAACTTAGTGAGAGAGTAGATTTATAGGATTTTAGTAGATAAAATTAAGTATTCATCTTGAGGGACAAAACTATCCAGATTACGAGAATAACGAAGTCATCTTAACATAATGTTAAAAATATTCCATTCATATTATTCTCCTTATTTCATGATCAACAAGAACTCCACTGGTTATAATTTATCTAACTAAGTAAATTTGCCTAAATATTGAAGGCACAGATCATGCAGACAGAATATTCTGGACTTGAGTAATTTCTCATTCAAGTAAAAGTAAAAATTTTCATTCTTTGTTTTATGTTAGTAATAATCACTCACCTTGCCAGGTTATCCCCGGAAATTAAAGAGCAAAGGTGTGGAAATTCAGCAATATGGCCTTTCTTTTAGAAATGCTTTTGCTAGTTTTTGCAGAAAATACTATCCAAGCTAGAATCTGGATTTGCCAGCTGCTAATTCTGTGCACTTTCTATTACATTGTGTTGCTATATATCATCCCGACATATTCTGTGGAATAAGGGTGTTTTTTTAAATTTATATCTTAAAAAGCACTTGTTTACCAAATAATATAAAAAATGACCATGTATATATTTTGAGGAGGCAAAAAAAATAGAAAAAAACCCAATAATTAATTAAATTCACTCATTATTTTAGAATATTATAAATGAAAGGTCATATCTGGTTTATTTAGCAAATGTAGCAGTCTTTTGAGGCAAGCACTACATTAGCTTCTGATTCCAAAGAATAAGGGAATATGAGTATAAAGGAGAATAATTTTTTTATATCTTTGATCACTTATGAATGTGAGGACTTCTTTTAGGAACACCAAATTATAAGATCTAAATTGAGTCTGCTTTGCTCAAGGAAGCTTTTCATCAGGCTTCCTTTGTCTAAATTTTTGATTACTTTTTATTCTTTAATCTTAACACAGCCACTCTCCTCTTGTTCTTTTTTTTTTTTTCTCATTCTTGTTCTCTGGCACATAATATATCCCACATTTAATGGGTAAGTATTCTGCAAAACAGCCTAATATCTGTTTCGCCACTGCTTATGACATTTCTTATTTATTTTATTTAGTTGGAATTCTATTTGTGGCAAGAAAAAAACACCACATAAACCAGCTAGTAAAGAAGATAAGAATACAAGAGGAACTCACAGGAATCCTCATATGGCAACTTCAGTGAGACAGGACTCACTGGAAATGAAAATTTAGAAAATGGTCTTTTCTTCTTGTTTCCTCTGTTCCTTCAATCTCTGTTTGCTAATGACTGGCTTCCTTTCTCTGCCTTTAGAAGATAGCATGGCCTTTGAGGATATTAGGTGAAATCATATAAAAACACCATTTTTAATGTAAAAAAATAAAATAAAATGTTGGCAATACCATGGAGTTCAATCAAATATAATGCCTAAGATTAAAATCTGTGCCTGTGTGATCTTGAGCAACCACTTCCTCAGTTTCTCCAGCTGTAAATGGGCATAATAATAGAAAGTAACTAATATGATTGCTTTGTAAATTACATGAACTAATATATTTGAAGTAGTTAGAACAGTTTCTAATAACATTTAGGCGCTATACAATGTCTGTTTTTATTATAGCTTTTACTACATTTCTTACTTGCTTTCATGGCTCAGCTTGCTCGTGAATATTGAGTGATCAAGACTTTGGCTCCATTTTATGGTATTCTTTCCCCTATCCCCTATTACTACTAGATTCTACCTACATCCATTTTCTTCACTTTCTCCTCACTTTTACATTTCTAGCTTTATATCTGTTTTGTGAATGCCTATGGATTTGCTGATCTTAGGTCACTAACCATCACTTGTACCATTTACCAGTAAGGATGGAGGTGAAATAAAAGAGGTGACATGAGTCATACAGTACCAAGCATGGTCACCTAGATAATAGGTTATATGGGTGCACAGTTTCTCTATATTCAGTAAAATATATTTCAAAAACAATCAAGCACAGTATCAAAAACAAATAAAAACACATTGGAAACAATGAAGGACATCAAATAATAGTAAGAGAACTTTAATATAAAGAAAAACAAAGAAAACATTATAATTTAGGTTTGTATATTCAGCAAAAAATACTCCAAAAATAAAGGCAAAGCCAACATGTTTACAGATAATTGAAAGATAAAATTTGTTGAGCAAATTTCTGTTCAAACCTGAACCTGAATTAATAATAATAATAATAATAATAATAATAATAATAATAATAAGTTACCAAGATGATTTTACTCATAAATTTTATTAAACGTTTAATGATGACATAATACCCAAATTGCACAACTCTTTCAGAAAACAAAAGAAACATTCCTTAACACATTTTATTAGGCTACCATAACCCTGATATCAAAACTCAGATACCATAACTGTCTTATAAAAACCTGATGACAAAAAGCATTTAAAAAATAAAAACACATAGGGGTAAAAATTCTCAACAAAAAATTAGCAAATAGATTTAAGTAGCACATAGAAGGATAATATATCATGCTCAAGTGGAATCTATCTCAGAAATTAATTCATGGTTAATTAATAACTAGAAAACTTTACTGCAATAGAATATATTCTCAGCATAAAGAGAAAAAATGTGTACAATCCAATAGAGAGAGGAAAATTCTCAATGATATACATTTCAGCAAAATAGGAATAGGAGGGAATTTCTACAATCTGATAAAAGACATATGCAAAAATCACATTATTCAATGGTGAGATAGTAAGTGAAGTTAGCAAGATCACAGAGTACCGGGTATGTAAAGTGTTTTATATCCTAGAAAATAAAATTTAATGATATCTTTGTGAAAATATCAAAATACAAAACAAAAAACAATAATAAAATTAACAAAGTTATTGTCATTATGCCAAAACATTTGCCTTTTCCGTATTTGCTATCTGTCATAGAAATAGTCTTATAAATTAGAAAAAGAAAAAAAAACACCCAAACAAAAAATAAGCAAAGAATAAAAACATACATTAAAACAGAAAGAAATGTAAATTTTAAAATATATAAAAATATCTTCAACCCCTTCAGTAATCAAAATGATGGCAATTTAAATCATAGTGAAATATTGATTTTCAACTCTCAGTAATCAACATTGAGCAGATATGTTTTACTTGCACACTAAAAAGAAAGTTTTATGTTACATAATGTTAAAAGTACTAAAATTGTTGCCACTTGAAACCATTTTGCATTTAAAGTAATTTAAATGCTTCCTCTGATCTCTCTTATATGAAGACTTAATTTTGTGAAATCACATGGTAGTGTTTTATTCTGGTGCTCATTTATTTTAGTGAAAATAAAAATGAATGGTAGTGTCCATTCTTCAGTCTTACCACATGCCATATACATATATATTTTTTCTCCTACAGATATTTTGAGACATAAGTTATTTAGAGTACAAAATAAACATTGAGACATCAAGGTACAATCATGGCTGTCTAGAAACTCTGGCATGAGAATTCTAGGGTTGGTGCTGCTCTTTTTTGTAAGCAACAAATCAACCCAAACATAAGACTGAGAGAAAAAGTAAAAATAGTACTTTCAGAAAGCAACTGCATATGTCAAGAACTATGTTCGGTTTCTTCCTCTGCGATCTTTTACTTAATTCTCAAAAATGTATGGATTTCAGAGATCAATATCTTGGAGGGAGCAATTGGAGAGATTGTTTGATGAACTACATAGATGTCTAACCAATATACTGTATACTTTAAACTAATTTAAATAAATAAATTAAAAAAAACACAAATAATAGAATTGAACGTTAGAAAAGAAAAATGACTTACTCAAGATTTAGTTACTCAAATCAATTCAGGTCTTATCATTATCCTAATAAGAAGTAAGTCAGTCTATCTCCAAAGATATCTTTAGCAAGAACTAAATACAAAAATACAATTACTGAGAATTGCAGCATCTTATAAAATGGACAATTATATTACACATGTACATGAAATACATATGCCAAACTTCCCAAGCTTTAACAGCTGGTGGGAATGGGCAATATTCAGGAACCAATCACCAAACTGTACTTAGAATCTCAAGATATGTTCAACTTTCTTTGAATAACTTTCTACCACTTTCTTCTTATTAAAGTTCTTCCTTATTAAAGTCCTTCCTTAAGGGCCTAAAAACTGATGTTCCTTGGGATTCTGTCAGCCTATGAGAGTAGACTAGAATTACTTGAATAGCAAGTGTAGACAGAGTACAATTTCCTATCCAACCTCTACCCCACCTCATGGGACTTTTTAGTTGCCATGTAAGTTAATTGATTAAAATACAAATTCTGGAAAAACAGTTTTTTTTTTCTATTGCATCTTGCTAGCTGATTTCTATTGTACACGAATAATGAAAAGTTACAACATATTGTTACAAGTGTAATGATCTTGTGTTCTTGGTTACTAACATCAGAATGGACAAATTTTTGTTTTATTTTGGACATTGTGTTTGTAAATTGAAGAACATTGATGTTAAGAACGTTAAATAGCTCTAACATTATTACTGTATTTAAATTATTAGAGGAATAAATATGCCAATTGGTACACAGTGGTCATTTTATAACCATAGTTTAATTAGATCATGAGTTTTTTTTGTGGAACACTTGATTATCAGCATAAGCAGGCAAGGGCCAGCCCTTGAATAGTTTCTCCTCTTTATAATTATATTTTGAATTTTATAATCTATGGTTAGGAACTGTGAAATATAGGAAATAAGAGCTCCTGATGACAAACTAGGAGACCTATGTAATAATTTATTTTGTGTCTAGCTGATTTGATTTTAGATAGGTCGCTTGATTATTGGACTTCAGTTTTCTCAGTACCAAAGGTCTGTATAAACTGGACACTCCTTACCTTTCAAATATCATCTCTAGCCAGTCTCTCTAACCTTTAGAAATATTTTCAGCTTCAAGAACATCCCAAACTTCTTTCTGCCTAAAGTTTTTTGACCCCTTGTACATGTGTATGTTCAAAATGCTTTGTTCTGTGTTCTTTATGTGACCAGTCCTTTTCATAATTTCTGATTAAATGTAATCTCTTCAAATACATCTTGTGATAAACTCATTTATGTAGGTCTCTCCCTGAGGCCTCACCCTATCCCAAGAATTCTTTATCACAAGATCTTGCAAGATGTTTCTCTATTTTTTATTATATATTTATTTGTTTATTCCATTAGTCACTTTCTTCTCCAAAAATTAATTTCCACAAGAACAGAATCTAGGGTCATATGTGTGTTGACTCATCTACTCTGCTCTATGTAGAATTTTTTTTTTTTATGGAGCATTGGAGTCATACAGGGCTATTCGGGCAAATGTGAATGCAGAACTCAAGTCTGACCCGCTTGGGATCACATGTTTTTTTACCATTTAACATTTGTTTTCGGATTTGGCATTATTTGTACTAAAATTGTATGACTCTGAATGCTAATTTATTTATATATAGTATATATTTTTACTATAATTTATTGTAATTTTAGTACAAATTCTGGAGTCAGAGTATATAAGAAATGTATTTAGACATTTGAATATTATTTGCTCTATTTGTTTGAACTTCAAAAGTAATATTTGTTTATTCCACAACAAAGATAATAAGATAAATGTGCTTTAATTTCCTTGTAGTTTATTTATTAACTACTTTGCTTGTTTATACATTTATTTTGCCTTTCCCACAGTATTTTGCCAATTTATACAGTTTTATCTGAATTTATTGTGTTTACTAGTTTTACTGCTACTAATTAACTCTAATTTTTTTGCCTTCAATACAATACTTTGTCCTTGTGATCAGTGATATTTAAACTGCTACTCATCACTAGAAAATATTTGTTGAATGAATACCTGAGTGAAAGAATATGACAAGATTCTTCCTGTCACCCATTATAACTTATAATTCTGTTTTTTATTTTTATTCACCAATTAATAATTATAAAGGAAGAGAAATGAGAAATACTTCTTAATGGTCCTTTTGTTTATTACCATCCACACCAGGAATGCTTGTCTCCTTAATTGCCTGTTTTGTACATAAATGAAACCTGTACATTTAACATACCAGGTTTATTTGTATTTATAAACTCATCTACTCCCATTTAACTGTGAGTATTTACTTTTCAACAATTTGAAATTAAAGACCCAATATAACTTGATAGTTTGCCCTTCAGTAACTAAAATACCTTCAGTAAGTTGCTTTTATTCGCACAGCTTCAATTCTATTATTTATAACATATGATATTAAACTCCTCACTTCATGGCTATTTTGAGAATTAAATAAAAGAGCAAAGGTAAAGAAATGTGATACTACTTAACATATAGTGTCATATTCCTATTTTAGTTTTGTATCTTCTGTTTCTTTTCTTACATAAATAATGCTTTTGAATCTCTTTAGACTTCCCCTGAAGTATATTTTCATTCCTGTGTAAACCATCTTTAAATATTATTTTTCCCTTATTTTCTCCATCTCTTGTATATTTTCCTTTATGTTACTTTCCTAGTAGAGACCAGATTATGTAAGGTCACTTATAAAATAGAGCTTTAAAACCATTTGTATTTTATATTTCTTTTTTCCAGATAACTTTATCATCCTAATGATACTAAAATGGAAAACATTGTTTCCCTCTAGCTAATTTGGTGTATGTTATTTTGTGCATAGATCTGGGGGAAAAACAAGCAGGATGGAAGTAGATAAACAATAGAACAAATGCTGGCCACAGACTGTTTTGAGAGTGCTAGTGAATCAGGAAACATTATATACTTTAAAATAGAATTTACCCACATTCTCACTTCTTGGTGAACAACTTCTTGAACAGCTAACCCACTCTCCGACAATTTTTATATTAATCTAATTCTACTTCATTCAACACATTTGACCTGCAAACACTAGTGAATCATAAACAAGGCTTATTCTGTATCAGAATGTTTTTTGGTATTCTTAATATTAATCCAATTGTTTATATTGATTCTTCTACACATTACAATACCACTCTGTATTTTCTAATGTATGAAACAATTTTATACTTTTACATAAGCATGATTGTATACTCCAAATTGATTAAATAAATCACAGAACAAAATTTTTTAACAACCTGCTGCATGTTTTCATTTTTATATAGGTAGTTATTTTTAGTATTCAGAAAAAAGTGCGAGCTTAAAGATCAGCTGCTCAAGTAACACTTCATTGTATACAAAGTAAAACCAAATAACAACTGGAAATAAAAGAATTGTTTATCTTTTATTCCGACAAAATTCAGTTTTTTAAAAAAAATCATCATTAGGAGATTCTATTACAAATCTGTTTCTCTCAAATAGTTTAGAAAACAACTTAATCTTCACAATTACAAGGATGCTATTTTTTTTTTTTTTTTTTTTAAGCAAAGCCATGCCATTCCTGCTAATGTTAACAGAAGTTGTAACGGGGAGAGCAGAACTTCATATTTACATTTGATGATAGTCACACACAAGCTTTTAGACTAATTTTAGAGAATACAGATGAAATTCATTTGTGATTCACAAGGTAATCTTTATATAAAATGATTTATCTACTTACATCCCATCTAATATTCAGACTCTGCAATATTTGATTTACAAATTAAAACTCTAAAAATGATTCTGCAGCTACATACAAGAAACAATAATCATTTTATTCCCTGCTGAGATGATTATTTGAATATGGTTGCTTTAAAAATTGTTGGCATTTTTATCATAAGCACTTATATAATGTAACTTATTTTCATTTTCCTTTCAACAGTTGTGCATGTCTAAGAAATAGGGAATTTGTAAAGCTGGCTGAGACAAAATAATGTGTACTTATCATAAATAATGAAGATTTTTTTGGATATAAAGGTCAGTTATGTTGAATTTACTTTTTAGCTAATATTTTAAATTTCTACAGATTAATCATATTCAGTAGATAAAGTTTTTTGGTTGCAAATTAATTTACTCAAATGCACTGTAGGGTAAGGTCAAGTATTTAATTTTTAAAACATATTTGAGGAAATAATTTCATTAGGCCATTTGCATTTATTTTTTAAAAACTGTTTTACTATGAATTGGGTATGATAAAGAAAATGCTCTGAAGACATTTGGAAAGGGGTGAAGGGTTACAATTTTAATTAAAAAGCAATCTTTGGCATTGTAGGCAAACAATTTTTGGTGTGAAACTGAGGTTGGGAATAAATCAAGGTGCTAAATGTGAGTCAGATTGGGTTGTCAAGGTAACTCTCTGGTCTGAGAAAAAGCACCCAGTAATGTGACATATAGAAACACAAAGATTGCTCTCTATGTCCTAGAAATAAGGTTTGGGGTTTGGAAGTTGAGTTTGCAGGTGATCAAACTCTCCTAATAATTAGGATTTATGATTTAGAATGAAAAGGTATATCTTTAAGTTTAAGGCATACACACACACACACACACACACACACACACACACACACACACATATTTTTATCCTGAAGTATCAGCTTTTACTATTTAAATTGAGGGCAAAATAATTCATTTATGTGCATAGGTTATTTTGGGGGGGGAGTGTGGGGTGGATATCCAAGCATAAATGAAAAAATTGTTTTCCTTAAGGACAATGATTCCTGCAACGCATCAATCCATGAAGCAGTAAAGGACAAATGTTGAAATTTAGTGTGTGTGTGTACATACATGTATGTATTTATTTATGTATATTATATATATTATATATATTATGGGCATTGCCTAATATAAATATATTACCCTTATGAAATAGATCATTATTAGCGTCATTGAAATTGGTTCTGTGACCTTCCTTTTTTCTCATAGAGATTACTAATTTTGAAACTTCTATTTTTTTAAATTTTCCTTATATTTTCCAAATATTCTTCCTCATGTATTTCATTTACTATGTATACCATGCATAATATGCTATATGATTTGCTTTTCTATTTTTAACTTTATCTAAATGGTATTATTATCTGAAAATTACTTTTTCTGCTCAATATTATATTTCTGAGATACATCCAAGTTGATTCTACAACTGTAAATTCAATGCACTTATTTCTGAATAATAGGATAGTCTTTTAAATTTTCTTACTTTGAAAATCTAGGGGAAGTAAAATAATATATTTTGGTTTTATTTTATTGTTTTCTGAATTCTGTTGTTTGAATCTCTTTGTTTATTCATCATTCCTCTTCTATGAAAAGTATGTTTTTATTTTTAACCCATTTATCTAATGAATTGCTTTTTTAAATTTTGATTTCAATAGTTTTTACATATTCTAGATCCCAATCACAATTTGTTTATATTTTTTACATGATTCTTTTTTTTTCACATGGTGTGTTTACTTGTTAGTTTTTAAACATTTAATCGACCTTACAGCTGGTTTATATCACATTTGGACATGATCATTTACCTATTTATATATTTTTCAATTTTATTTGCTAAAATTTTGTTGAGAATTTTTGCATTGTTTTATGAGGAATATTATTATATACTTTTATTTTCTTATAATAGTTTTACTTGTTTTTGGCATCGGGGTAATAATGCTAACTTCATATAATGACTTGAGAAATATTCCTTTGCTTTCAATTTTTTTCAAAGTGTTTGTATTATTTCTTCCATAACTTTCAAGTAGAATTCTCTAGTAAAGCCTTCTGAATTTAGAATTTTCTTTGTGTGAAGAATACAATTTATTTAATAGATATTGGGCTATTCAGATTATCTTTTTCTTCTCGAATGATCTTTGATAGTTTGTAACTCTCAAGGAGTTTGTTCATTTCATATAAATTGCCAAATTTATTGGCATACATTTATTTATAACATTTTTATATTAGCCTTTTAATATCTGTAGAACTTGTAGTGATATCAGTTCTCTCATTCTTGTGTTTACGTTCTCTTCCATCTGAATGAGAGAAAATCATTCCATCAGTATCTCTTAATTTGCAATACCTTCAAAATAAAATTGGATAGTATACATGGCTCAAGATTTTGCTGCTGGAACCATGTTTGAGAAGAGTGAAGCCTGAACAAGGCATATTATAACTGAGACAAAAGATCCACTCAGTTTTTTCTCCCAGAAATTTTGTTTACCTGTGAAATATGTCCCAAGCAAATCAGAAAAGCTCATGTAGGAGGGAAAGAAACAAGAAGGGCCATAATCTTGCCAGTACATTTTTTTTTTTAATTATACTTCTCTCAAGAACTTTAATCAAGATATATTAATGGGCTATGATTGGATGTGTGTATGCGTTTAATAACTTTTACTGCTTGAAACTCTAATGCCAAACAAAATAAATTCTTCAGATTCTAGTATTTGGTATCTTTGCTCATTTGGTGCCAGAGCTCTGTGCCATCATTAGTGTGTCTGCCCACTTTTATATAGGGGTAGAACTAATATTTCTATAGGAAAAGAAAATTGTAAATAAACATGTATTCTCAATTCAGGAGGGAGGTGCACACTAGACTACAGCATAATAAAGTAAATAGCTAGGACTCACTGTGGCTGAAGTGAGTGATCAGCATTTAGCCCCAAAGCAATTGATCAAGTGATGAGACATTCTATCTCAAGCCTACAATGAACTGCAATATTTTGTCCCTTGTTATTAGTAGATAACTGAAGGACAAAAGACAGTAAAATTATCATATGTGCATTGTTAATATGCAACATAGTTTTACTATAATTGTGGAATTTAACTAGAATGTTGGCATTGAGTAACCCTTCTTCTTCTGGCCTCATGCTGTGAGATGCTGCTCAGTATTTTATGTGTTATCAAAGTATTGTTAGAAAAGGAATTTTCTAAAACAAAGTCCTTTGGAATGTGCACAAATGATCAGTGTTGATTTCTATCTAACCTTACAGCTTATTGTCTATAATTAGTTAGTATAACATTTATTTTCCTTATCAGCAGATTTATTTTCTTCTGGCTTCTTTTTTCTTTATTTTTCTTCCCTCCTTCCCTCCCTTCTTTCCTCCCTCCCTTCCTTCTTTCTTTTCATTTTTTCTTTCCTTTTTTCTTTCTTTCTTTTTTAGCAATTTTAATACATGCCATTGCCTAATACATAGAAAGGGAGACATGATAAAATGCCTTCACCTATGTGAGATAGAAAAGAAAAAGTATTTCAATACTACCTTTTAATATTTATATTTGCTGTTGCTTAGGAAAATTGTAGTCCTATACTATTACTGAAGAATGAATAACTAAATACAGAGATATTTTCTGTAGCCACCTGTGTGTGTGTATGTGGGTGCATAGTCCTAGTAAAAGGTTGAGAGGAAAATAAATAAAATTCTAATATGATAGGAAGTTATCAGTTCAAATCTCATGATAAACTTTTCAAGACAGGAATTCAGTATTTGCTCATAAATTCCTGTTATTGATGAGTCTTATTATGTGGCTGAAATTAATTTTTTTTGTTCAATTTATCTGTTTAAAACAGTTATAAAGTTGCTTACAGTAATCTAGATCCTGGTGGTTTGCCAGCTTTCAGCAGATAAGCTGTTTTTGAAATAATTATTTTCCAATAATGTTATTGAAGTTGAACACATTTTAGTTATCCTACTCTTTTAACATTTCTTTTAATTAAAGATGTCTTTTTTCCTTTTAAAAATTTATATTGAATAGGCCATTAATATAGAATCTGAATATTAATTCTGATTTTTTTGAAGTGTTTCCTTGAAGAATCAGAAATATCATGTAAAATTTGTCAAAGGTCTCATTTTGTACAGAATAATTTTAAATAAGTCCAAGTCATGTAATCAACTATTAAAGGAGATATTTCATTTAAGACATGCATGTTCATATTGATATTTCAATTGATATTGATAATAAATATAGAAGTTACATATTAATTTCTTATTTTTATGTATTTAAATGTATTCTAAATATTAACGATTTATTCATAGTTTAAGTACATATAAGATTATCCTTCCAAGCATAAATGCAGAACACAAAATGTTTTTTAAGAAATAGATATTGAACCTATAAATGTTTTTTTTCCTTTTTTTTCCTTAGGAGGCAGTCCCCATAAATACAGAACTATTCCTCTCTTCTTTGTCATTTTTTCTCCAATGCCTAACACATGGTATTTGCTTAATAAATATTTGTAAATAATTATTAATATGAAAGCAATCAATATTTAAAAAGATATGCTTTTTTCTTTTTAGATGTCTTTTGTTTTTATAGGCGACTGTTAAGAGCCAATTTAATATATTTCCATTTTAAATAAAAAATGAGAAAATATAACCAATTTATATTTCAAAGAGAAAATATAACCAATTTATATTTCAAATATAAGAGGACTTTTATGAAACAAATGAAAATTAATAGAAGTGACTAATAAACATGACAAGACAGACCAAAAAAACAAAACATAAAGATCTCATGCCTCACAGGGAGACCTTCTTGTTAGGCATGTGTAAAACTCTTCATACTTATAAGACCTTATCAGTCCTGCCTTTGGGAACATAGTTTGCTAAAACATAAAAGCCTGGACTGCAATGGCAAAATAAAATAACTGCTTTTCTGGAAATTCTCAGGGAATATAACCTCTGCCTGCCTGCCAGTTAATATGTATCAAAATCTGGTTTGAGAAAAATAATATTCATGGGGGATTATCTGAATGATAAGCACTGTTGTCTTATTAAGACTCTCTTTTTCTTTTATTAAATAATTCATACCATCTGTTCAACAAATATTAAATATTAAACATCTATTAAATACCATATAAGTAAAACAGATTAGCCAACCTTAAGTATTTTTGGGGTGTTCAGACAAAGCACTATAATTGAGAAAGTTTAGAGTATTATGGAAAAATATATACTCAATTAACTAAAATATATGCTCAACTACAACAAATGAGGATTTCAGATAAAGCGTCTCTGGAAATGTGTCATCTGAAAGAATAAAGCATCAAGGAAGGATAGGTAAAATGGCCCTAGGAAAGAGAATGATATCAACAAATGACTGGAGGTGAATAAGCATATTGCATGTTTGATAAACTAAAAGTGCTTAAGTAATGCTTTCTTTTAATTTTCTATATAATTAGAAATTATTACATGGACATTATATGTTCATTGTTCAAAAATTAGATAATTTATATACACGAAAATCAAATAAACCATTAACTCAAGTATATAAGTGTTAAGGTTTTGGTGAATAAATCTGTAATAACAGAATTATGTATAGGGGCTGGGAAATAGTTTTTATATCTAGATAATTAATATCTTTCATATAAATTGATATTCATCTACATAAACAGTAAATGTTAAATGCATAAATTTCTTTTATTTTTCTTTTATTATATATTTAACCAATCCCTATTGTACAAAAAATACATATTTAACTTTAAGAAAATATTATTAATTACCACTTCTGCCTATGATGGAATAGCTTGTAGAAGACCAATACTTGTGCTCATAACAACTGGAAAGAAGATATAAAATTAACAAGCAAAACAGAAAACGCCATTGGTTTGATGGCATCAGAATACTGCTGAGGTAGCTATACCTTGAGGGGCCAGATCCTGGAGAGAAGAAATGGACACTGAGATTAGGGTTACCAGATTTAGCAAATAAAAATATTGGATGTATAATTAAATTTGAGTTTCTGATGAACAATGAACACTTCTTACAAAAAAATATGTCACAAATGTAGGAATTCTGAGTTTTATCTGGTAGTCTCAAATGTTGCAAACCTAATATTCTTAAAGTGGTTGTTTTCTCAGGGCATTTGCCAAAGTTGTGGCAAAAGTCAGAAGGCTGAGAACATAGACAGAAGAAAGAATAAGGAGCAGAAAGACCGGAAGAGTTTTTGATAACATCATAGGCCTAGAGAGTAAAATATTCATATTTTGGATTGCTAAAGGATTCAATTCTTAAGAGACCAAGATTTTGGAGATAGCAGGTAAAGAGAGAACTCTATTTTCCTTTCTACATATTTGCTGACTTAAAAAGGCAGAGCAAGAGACTACAAAGTCAAACAGAAAGAGAATGAAAAGAAGAACATAGTTTTATATGCTCTTGGAGAGTTTGGAAGACAAATATTGAAGGGCAGAAAAGCTAGAGTCTCCAGGACATACTTATTTGGTGAGTTACATACTGGACATGTGCTTCCAGGGGTCCTGTAAGTTTGCCTATAAGTTCTTACAAGAGATATTGTTTCCTGTGGAACATGAGACTTGTAAACCAGACTGCCTCTTGAACTTGACCAAAGTGTCTTTCCTCCCACATCTTTCTGTCACTTGGGGGGCTGTGTGGACTGCAGTATGGATTCCTCTGAGGACTATTGTCATTGCTGTGGAATATTTGACACTGCCCTGCTGACATATTGTGTTTCCTGTGCCATACGTTTTTAAGTGAACCTGATGCAAAGCATAGCCCATGGTTGTCTTATGAATAAATGTTAAATGGGACATAAAAAGATTCCTTGGTCTGCATTGCACCCATTCTTTTATACTGTTTTGAAGTTGATTGAGGATGCTTATATGAAACTGTATATAACATTTGAAATTGTGAAAATCAGAGACCTAATATTATTATATGTTTTAAATTTCTGTGCCTTATATTTTTACTTTTATTTTCACTACACATATAATTGCTATAATCATCCAAATGTGCTATTAATAGAGGTCTTTTTTAGCTTAATGTCTCTTCACATAGTGTTATATTATTCAAAATATAGTGACATACTAAATATGGCCCTATAATATGAGAATATTCATTTAGAGGGTATTTATATGGATATAAACATAAGGTGGCTTCTATTACTTCTAAAAATAATTTTAGGAAAAGATCTTTTATTCTTGTGTATATAGCAATATACTTAAAATATTTCTTTGACTAATTAGAGATGATTTGTTTTTTTCCTAGGAAATGAGAAGTTTTTAAAAAGGCAATCACATTATGCACTAAACAGAATATATATGTAGCTTTTAAAAAGTAAATATAAATATATCTTTTATACATCAATAAATATTTATGGAATCTTCATCTCCAACTTTAATTCTATAGGTCTGGAGTACACTATAAATATGAACCAGTTTCACTCTAAAGTACACTTTTATCTATCTATGATCTAAAATATTACATATAAAGTACAGGACATGGTGGAAGATTAATTATAGTGACTTTTTTCAGATTTGTAACATTACAAAAATGTGTAGATGTTAAATTAAAAAATTATAGAGTTTAATTTGTTTTCATAATTGATAAGATAGTAAGAATTTTACTTAACTATCGCCTTCATTGTTTTTCTTGATATGAAAAGGTTTGGATTTTACTAGGTCTTAGACAAGTGTCATCTTCTAGGGACTACTAGAGAATAAATTTGTTTGCTTAGAATGAGTATAGGCAGATATAAGAGAAGTTATGGCAGTTTCGATTGGTTCACCAATACCAATCAGATTCTTTTTATTACCTAGATTGGTTTGGGAGTAGTGGGAGCAGGAAACATTTATAAAAGGACAGAAAATATAGTAAGTACAGTTGTTATTTTACAAATTGTGTTGTGAAAGTAGTCTACCTGCATTGATGATCCTGATGTAGCAATGGCTATACAGTGGACCACAAAGAAAAGTGGGGCATGTTAAAGAACTAGGCTTTCAGGTTTGGGCAGCACTGATGTTGGGCAGAGGTCTTTATTAAATACTTGAAAGGAAAGGAGAATGTTTTCATCAGAAGGGAGTTTGCACCTTGTGATGTTTTGAGTTATTTATTCAATGTGATTTTTTTTTTTAAGGCACTGATACTTCATGAAATATTAGGAACTGAGGCAATTATAAAAATGAATTATTTTCCATATTGGTTATGCCAATTTATATTCCCATTAACAGTGTACTGTAATGAATACTGGAAATTTGCTAAGGGAGTAGATTTCAGGTGCTCTTATTACACACGCACACACACACACGCACACACACTAATTACGTGAGATGTATCAATTAGCTCCACTGTAGTAATCATTTCACTATGTATGTGTGTATAAATATATACATATATATATATACATATATCGCATTATCATGTCATACAGTTTTTATTTTAAAACAAATAAAAGATCTCATTGAAAAAAGATGAATTGGACATAAACCTTCCCACTGAGAGGTAACCTTACTACTTCACTGTTAAATGAGACACATGAACAGGGTCTTTCAGATCAGAGTTGAGAAATTGATTAATTCTGTTTAAAAGAAAGTCTTTTGAGTTCCATTTGAACTCATTAATGAAGGCTAAGGTAAAGAATGCATATTGATTCTATGCATTATTTTCAGACATCCTTGAAAAGTCATACAGCTGTATACAGAGATCTTTGTGAACAAAGATGATCCTTCAGGTATTAGGTATTTGTTTTTTAAGAAATGTTTCATTGAACACCAATTATGTGCCAGGCACTATTTTATAAGTACTATAGATACAACTAGGAATATTATAAACACTGTCCTCATGAAACTATATTCTCGGGAGAGAGACCAATAATCAACCAAAAGGCAAATGCATCATAATATAATTTCAGATTATGATAAATACTATATGTAAGAGAAGGCAGAGTAAAGAGTTGTGATTTACTTTAGCTAAGATGATCAGGAAAATATCTTTGAAGAGAAACCTGAATGACAAGGAGACTAGCAAATGAGGATGTGGGAAAGAATATTCCACTCAGTGCAAACTATGTGTTGAAGGATGCATTAATACTGCCTTTCTTTATAATTTTGAACTTTTAACTTTGGAAACCAGTTAACCTTAAAACTTTAGATACTTCAGAAAGTTTTCTCCTAAGTCTTAGTTTTCTGAACTGGCAGCTCTTATACAAACAAAGGCAGTTCTCTTTTATACTAATTACTCTCTTAATCACTGACTAATTACCTCTATTTGAAACAGATTTTTTCAGTGTTCATGTAGAAGTCAGTAGGAGGGCTGTCTGAATTATAGATGCTGTTTTTTAGAGCATAATGTGCAACAGAAGAACTCAAGAATTGTCTTTCTTTTGTCCAGACTCAAGTATTTTGACAGTTTTGGATTTTATTATTCATTTCGACTGATTCTGTATTGAAACCACTAGAATAATTACATTAAAATAATTCACCTTCATTTGGAGCATGGGAGTCTAACATTTTATTTAAAATTAATGGTGACTGTGATTTTTTACAAGTTCAAAAAACAGCTATCTGGGGAATAGAAAATCTAATCTATTGTGTAAGAAAATGAAAAAAAGCAACTCTGTGAAGGTATTTTTTTTCTTTTTAGAGGGTGGTATTAGAGATTGAAAGCAGTTACTTTTTAAAAAAAATATCATTCATATTTACTCATAGTTTTTTATTTCCAAGATAAAGATATGACTGCTCTGAATAAATAGATACCTCACCTATAAATAACATATAACACTTAAAATATAGATATATAAGAATTGCTGTTTTAATAGAATGTTAAGTGAAATTGAATATAAGCAAAACACATAACCATAGACATAATCATAAATTATGATATAATGAAAAGTTGTGAATGGAAAAATGTGTGGAATCATATAAAAACATATGAAAACTTCTTTCTAATAATGAATTTATCTGCCTTTGCCCCATCTTACGAGTCCTAGAAGACTTTTTGTTATAATAACGCTAGGCAAGATCAATAAAGAAATTCTGACGAGCTGATCTGTGAGGGTTATTTAAAACCACCCCTAAATCTTTTGTGTTTTCATTGAGACAAGCCAATAATACTATCTTAGAAACTTGGAAAACTGCTTATATAAGATGGAAGGTCGGGAGTCCTTAAAACATCTATCTTGCTACATTCCCAGGAATTGTATATGATGTTTTTTGAAACTTATCCACATTTGTGATTCATTTATAAAAACCTATTTTTGATGGAAGGTAAATGCCTGAAGAGAGCATTTGTTAGAGAGACAAATGAAGTTTAGAAGCAAATTGCCTCCTTTTACTTTTCAAGTAAGAAAAACACTGTGGTTGATAAGGGCAGGCTCAGATCGTGGCGTGGAATGTTCTCTAGATATAAACTGGTAAGCTGTGCTTAACTGTACCTTGGCCACCCCTGTGACCACATGATTTAATAAGCTCCTGACCAACTTGTAGTTCACTTCTGTTTTTGAGAAAGGAGAGGTTTCTGGTGCAAAAGAACACATGCTGTTATTAAGGCTCTGCCTGTTAGAAAAATCTGACAAACATCACGATGAGTGGTCTAAGCATATAGAATTCGAGACTGCAGCAGTGGCTCATTGATGTGTTCAGGGACCCAACATCTTTCTATCTTTCTGCTCCTCCATCCTAGAGAGTAAAACATGTTAACTTGAGATTCGAGACTTGTGGTGGAGATTTGCAGTGAACCTTCATGGGATTTTGAGAATATCATAAGGAGGTAGAAGATTCCAGGTAAATATTTGTCTTCTTGCAAGTTGAGTTCAACGCGGCTCGTTGCTTTGATATCTGAAGTATTGCTCTAAATGTGGCTTATTTATGCTCATAGGCAAATAAATTCTGAGGCATTCTATTTCATCTGTGCAATTTATTCCTTTTTAAAATTAGTGTTGTTTTACATATAACAAAGGAAACAAATTAAAAAGAGGGGAAGAAACAATTTCAGTGGGTAGATTTTAACATGAAAAAGTCCCCAAGGTTTCTTCTTTGCTTGCTTTCTTCTCTCTTACGTTGTCCCCCTTCCCCTTCCACTTTCTGTACAACTTGAAAATAAAAAGCAAAAACTCTCAACCATTATAAATCATGCAATTAAAGTTGATTACTTATAAATACAAACTGTAGATCACTGTATGGACTGTTAAATTTGATTTCTTATTACCTATTATTAAACTGTGTGAGACATTTAACTTAGCTCTTTATCTTTCACCACTAATTTTTCCTTCATATCAAAGTTATTGGCATTCTTTTGTATGTAATTGTTGTATTCCTAGAAAAGTAAAGAGAAGTGCCTTAATATCTTTTCAAAAGAGGTAACAAGCCAAGCATGCTGCTGTTAATATTAGCTAATATCCATTGAGCAATTATCATATTTGGCATATTACATTAAACATATTACATATACTTCATGTGATCCTTATAACAGCTCTCAGAAGTATATATTATCTTTATTGCTTTACAGAGGAAAAAACATAGGTGTTGAGAAACAACGTAATGTGCCATAGTTATGAAACAACTAAGATACAAACCCTGATTTGAAACCAAGAATCTGGCCACAGAGCTCTGCTTCCTGATATGGATGGTTAGCTCTGTGATTATAGATTGTTTTCTCCAACTGCTAATACCAGTGTCCCATCTCTAGCAAATTGTAGTCTGTGTATGTTTCATTTTATCTCTTTGCAATTCTCTAAACTAGGGTAATTATTGGAGTTTCCATTGGCATAGCATTTTATTCTCTCCTCAATAATTTATTAGTTATTTAAAAATTTTATTACCTTATTTGATGCAACATTGAGTCATCTCAGCTTTTGTGCTTTGTAATGATCAGACATATGTGATAGATATCCTGCAATGGAATCTTTTTTTTTTTTTTGGTCATGGACTTCTATTGCAATTGAGTTACCAGGGTTTTCTTCATTTTTCGTCTTTTACAAATATAACCAGAAAAAAGATAGAAGGCTTTTAAGTAGTGCCTCAGTGTAACTTTGTTACTGTTATTAGTTTGGGCTGCTGTAACAAATTATCATGAACTTGATGGTTAATCAATATTTATTACTCATGGTTATGGAGATTGGGAAGTTCAAGATCAAGGCACCAGCAGACTGGGTGTCTACTAAGAGCCTGCTTTTTAGGTCATAGATGAGTTGTATTCCCACATGGTACAAAGAATGCTAGAGAGTCTCTGGAGTCTCTTTTTATAAGGGAACTCATCTCATTCATGAGGGTGGAGCCTTCATGACTCATTTACCTATGAAAAACCCTGTCTCCTATACCATCACATTATGGATTAGAATTTCAACATATGAATTGGGGAGTGGTAGGGGTTTCACAAACATTCGGTTCATAATCTTAGTTTTAGGATTTCTTTGGATGATATGGATATTTTATACATAACAATGAGATACAAAAAAATCAGTTTTGTTCTTGGCACTTGATATATTTCTTTTGTCTGAAATTCTTATTTTTTTCTTGACTTAAGTCATACAGAAGCACAGTTTTGTGATAGAAAAATATCATGCATATAATATGTGAGAAGCAGATAGCATAGTGGATGAGAGAACAAGTGATGGAGGAAAATTGCCTTAGTTTGAAAACTGCTCAACTTAAAGGTTTGTCATTTTGGGCAAGTTTTTAAACTTTATCTTCAATTGAATCATTTGTAAAATAAAGATAAAGATAGTAACTACCAAATGAGTTATTGCAAAAATTAAATTATTTAATATATGCAGAACAAATAAGAGGAGTGTCCACCACAACGTAATTGTGCAATAAATACTGTTATTATATCTGGAAAATACAATTGTTGGCCTCTAAATCAAGGTTAACCTAACTGCCCTCTAGCAGCTTCTCAAGGTCATACCTTAAATCAGGAAGAAATGATAGCCTTCCTGTTGGTATATATTTCACATCTTTCTCTATGTTTTACTCATCCATTGATTTACCTCATGAAAATAGCATTTATTATCCAGAGTTCTCAAAATCCTGCCTGAAATGTTCTTGGACTACGTTTCTATAAGAGTATAATGTATTGGATCAAGACAAAAATAGATCTAAAACAACTAAGAGAGTGTTAGAATTTTAACTCTAATGCTCAGATATGGTTCGCCTAATGTAAATATCATTCTTGGAGAATTCTTTAAGTTGGTATTTACTGAGATAACAAAATGATTGAGATTGTTGGGATCAACACTTTTGTATGTTAATATTGGATTGAGGCTATTGTTATAGTAACTGAAATCAAATATCAGCTAAGCTTAATGAAAAAATTAATTAGTTGACATTATTAATTGCAGAATTATGGTGATGTTCTACAGAACCAAAATTTGATAGGAATGCAGCTGGGTCTCACCAGAGACCATTGAGAAATAGGCAGCTCTCAAGAATTCAAGGCACTTTTTCTCTCATACATTGTGTCTTCTTTCTGCACATTTACATCTGCTTCATTCTTCTGGCTTTCTCTGGATCTGAGGTTCCATGATGGAGGGTAGATGGTTACCCATGGTTCCCAAGTTTACATGCTTTATTCTGAATACACAGTATAACTATAATTTTGTCTTTTATCTTAATTCCAAATTCCCAGAGGAGGCAGTCTATTTGGCACAGCTTGGTCAGGACTCAGAGTTACCTTGTAGAAAAAAGATGTTTAACTTAAAAACTAGCCTTATAGAATTTTGTAGGAGGGTAAAGTTAAGGCACTTCTTTTGAGCTTAGAAAATAATATAGAAATGTTCTCTATATATGTTATAAAGTATAAAGAATTTACCACTATGTTGTGAGACAAACATCTAATAGATCTCATGATGAAATGGTGGGAAATCTTTGCTTAAAGTAGCTAAGAATATATTTTCTGAGTCAGTTTGAGTTTTCTTCTGATATTTTCACCATCCTGCTTATCTTGTTTGCCTTAAGTTCTTATATTTTTCTGTCGTTAAAAAAGTTAGGGTCCCCAGGTACTATTTCTAGGAAATTCATATCTTTTCTATATGTGCTTGTTCAAAGTTGATTTTACCTGGAATAATCCTTTAACATCAGGAGATATGCAGTTGGCAAAAGGAGAGACAACCCACATTGTGTGCTCTTCCATAGCCACGTAGCTGTAACTCTTGTACTTCTAATGTGAAGACTCTGGGACTGAGCTCTTTCTGCTGTTGCACCAACTTCATTCAATCACCATTCTTTGCTGAGGTAATAGAGGGTTATTGAAAATTCTCGTTTCTCCTTGGTAGAAAGACATAGTTTCCTTTTGGAGTTTAAAATCTGAAAACAGATCTACATTAGGCAGCACCATGGCACTTTCTGAATCATGCAGAAGGGCAGAGACATTGCTATTTAATCAATTCAAGCCGAAGTGTTTCTATGTGACACCGTTAAACATCCATTTCCTGCTTTTTCTACTTTACCTCTTAAGCAGCTCAGGGGAAGCCCTATTTAATCATTGTTATGCCGAACATTGTAAGAGCTATGCAAGCATTTTTAGCAGAGCTTTCCCCCTGTTAATTCAGATTGACCAGGAGATATATTGCCAGAAGTGTCCTTGTGTTTATTGCTTTAGTTTATGATTGGAATATGATCTCCAGTTATGGATATATGACCACTTTAAGAATCATTCAGGGGTCTCAGTTGAGAATGAATGGCTGGAAATCTCTAGGAATTATGAATGGCATATTCCATGCTATAATCTTCTTTTTTTTTTTTTAAGTTAGTTAGTAGTCATTGACTTTCTATTGTTAGAAGAAACTCACACAGTATGCTGATCTTTTTTTCTTTAGGAGAAAGTGAACACACTCTTCATAAGACCGCAGCTTAATTTTTCATGGGCCGCTGGTCATATAAATTGTTTCACGTTGTTTTCTGTGACAGGCACATTTAGTGAATTAATCAAGTAAAAAGGAAAGAAGTAACCTGAAATATTTTTCATGAATATACAAGATAAAACAGAGAAAAATCAAGCTGTTAAATATGAATTATATCAGTAATATTAAAATCCTACATTGATACATTCCCAATAATATGAAAGTGCATTTTTTAAAACATACCACACAGATTTTTAAAAATTTAACACTTAGTTATATTTATATCATGTTTTTCCTTGAAAAAATTATTATAGTTATCAGTGAGCTCTTCCCAATCCCATTATACTCTCTGCTTTTGGTTATGAACCCAGAACACATTTTCGTGCATAGCATGTTTTATGCTTTCATAGATTAGGAAAGTGATGTCATATCCCATGCATTCCTTACAAGTCCTCTGTCTGTCTTTCTTGTTTTTGAAATCAATTCATGTTCATACATGTAGCTCTAAGTCAAGTATTTTAATGGCTGTACAGTTTCAGTTATATCATTATATCACAATTTATCCATTCTCTAACTAAAGACATCCAGATTGTTTTGTTTATTTTATATCTCCCTTTAAAAAATTAAATATAATTAACATAAAATAAGTTTGGACAATTGTAGACACCTGTGTAACTACAAACCAGATCAAGAATTAGATCATTTCTAATGCCTCAGAAGATCCCCTCATGTGTATTTTTCTGGTCAATGCTCCCTACTCTTTATCCCCTATGCACCCAACACCGCAAGAACAACCACTTTCTGATTTCTATCACAAAGTGTTTTTTTCTATTTAGAAATTCATATACGTGGATTATACAGTGTATATGCTCTGGTGCCTGGCTTCTTTCACCGTAAATGTTTTTGAGATTTATCTGTGTTTTCACGTGGCATTAATCTATTGTTAAACAGAAACCTTTATAGCTGAACCATTTTTACATTCTTACATCAGAGTATGTGAGTTCCTCCAAATTCTCAATAATGCCTAGTATGATGAGTCTTTTTTAATTTTAGCCAATTTTATAGGTGTGTAGTTATATCTATTTCATTGTACTTTTAATTTGCCTTTCCTTAATACTAATGATGTTGAACATCTTTTTATGTGTTTATTTACTTAACATTTCTTTGTTAAAGTATCTTTTGCTCATTTTATTATTATTCTGTTTTCTTATTATTGAATTTTAAAGTTATACATTCTAGAAAAAAATAGTTTAGTAGATATATGATTTGGAAATATTTTCTTCAAATTTGTGTTCAAATCTTTTCATTCTCTTAAGAGTGTTTTAAGATCAGAAGTTCTTAGTTTGATGAAGTACACTTTTTCAACTTTTTTCTCTATGGATTATACTTTTGCTTGTCAACTACAGGAGATCTTAGCCTATTGCAAGGTAAAAATGATTTTTTCAAATATTTTCTTTTAGAAATTTTATAGTTTTCAGTATTACATTTAGGTCTATGAATGATTTTGAGTTAACTTTGTATCTGGTGTGAGATATAGATTGAAATTTGTGTTTTCGCATATTGATTTTAAATGCTTCCTGTACTATATGTTGAAAAGACCATCCTTTTTCTGCTTGATAATGTTTGTACCTTTATCAACAATCATTTTAATATATGTGTGGGTCTATTTCTGGGCTCTCTATTCAGTTTTATTTACTTATTTCTCTATCTTAATACCAGTATCTCACTGACTTGATTACTGCATCTTTATGTCTTGAAATTAAGTAATTTAAGTCTTTCAACTTCGTTTTTTATTTTTTTCCACAATGCTATTTGGCTATTCTGGGTCTTTTACATTTCCACATGCATTTTAGAATTTGCTTATCAATTTCTAGGGCAAAAAACCCAACATTCCCTGACTGTGGACCTGGATCTCACTATATCTATAGATCAGTATATGGAGAATTGACATCTAGATATTGAGTATTCTGATCCACAAATACATTATAGCACTCTATTTCTGTATGTCTTTGTGAATTTTTCTTAGAAATGTTCCATAATTTTAAGTGTGCAGGTCTTGTGTATTTTTATCAGAATTATTATATGATCGATTTATTCAATAATTTGATCCTATTGGAAATGATATCATTTTCCACACTTCAACTTCAATTGTTCATTGTCACCATATAAAAATAAAATTGATTTTCATATGATGATCTTGTGTCTTCTTACATTGCTAAACTCATTTTTTATAGCTCTTTTGTAGATTATTTAAAGTTCTCTAAACATGATAGCATGGCATGCCAATAAATTTTACTTCCTCCCCCGCCCACACTAAACTCAGTGACTTTTATTGCTGTTTCTTGGTTTATTTCTTTGGTTAGGAACTTCTGTGCCATGGTGAATAGAAGTGATGAGAGTGGGCACTTGCCTAATGCTTGACAATATGGGGAAGAATCTAATCATTTGCCTGTATGTATGATATTAGCTATCAGTTTGCTTTGTATTGATCGGGTTGTGGAAGTTCCTTTCTACTTACAGTTTGCAAAAAGTTTTTTAATCATTAATTGACATTAAATTTCGTCATAGAGTTTTTATGCATATACTGAGATAATCATATAATTTTGTTACATAAGTCTATTAATATTATATATTACTACCTTGATTGATTTTTAAATGTTGAACCAACTTTTTATTCCTGGGATAAACTCCACTTTATCATTGGGTATCATATTTTTAGATGCTTTTGGATTCTATTTGTTATTATTTTGTTGAGAAATTTTGCATCTATTTATGAGGTATATGATCTATTATTTTCTTTTCTCTCAATGTCTTTTTCTGATATTGACATTAGGTTAATTGTGGCCACAAAAAAATGAGTAGGCAAGTGTTTCTTTCCATTCAATATTCTGTATTCAGTTGTCATAGAATTGGTACCGATTTCTCTTTCAGGGATATTTGGTAGAATTTGTCAGTGAAGTTATTTGTTTTCAAGTTTTCATAGTTGAAAGGATTTTACTTACAAATTCAATTTTTTCCAGTTTATCTAGTATTCCTAATGCTTTTAAGATTTTTCATTTTAAGAATTTTTTCACTCATTATAAGAAAAGCCATTATTATGGGTTTCATGTGATTTCTTCATATTTCTTATACTTGGAGTTTATTAAGTTGCTTGAAAATGTGAGTTTAGAATTTTCATCAAATTTGGAAAACTTTATCTCATTACTTCAAAGATTTCTCTTTCTTCTTTTTACTTTCTGTCGATGACTTCAGTTACACATATATTATGTTGCTTATAAAAGTCACCCCACAATACACTAATGATTTTTATAAGTCTTTTCTCTCTTTCATTTTGATGTTTATTTTGCTGTCTTCTGATGCCAAGGAACTTTGAAAGATGGAATTATTTTTATTCACTAACATAAAGAAGATTAAAAACTCAGGGTGTTGGGTTCCTAACTGCTCCAATCTCCTCAGGAGTAAATTACTATACATTTACTTTTGCCAGGCCCAAAGCTGTTAATTTAAATGTAATGCATCAGGAAAGATGTTATCACAAGAGGAGGCCATGTATTCAACAATTATTTATTACATGTTTATTGTGTGTGAAGAATTAGGACATGTGATTTGTGATATACAAAAGTATATAATGCATCATTCTTGCTCTTCAAGAACTTATATTTAAGAAGGGGAAATTCAAATATATATCTCAGAGGAATAAATAGCAGGATTCTAAGATGTCTCTTAAGATTCCTCAGCCTTTTGGTATACCTGCCCTGCATAATCCCTGAAATTTTGGATTTAATGGATTTTGCTCCTGTTTTTATGTTATAATATATGTCACCTCAAGATAGATGATTAATCATCTCAAGATAGATGATTATCTGAGTAAATTTGACCTAATCGCATGAACCCTTTAAAGCAGATGGTTTTCTCCAAC
>NW_011888946.1:3945775-3947024 GCF_000151845.1 Pteropus vampyrus
AAAAAAAACACAATATGACTAGAATTATATATAGCACCAGTGATCATTTTTACACTAATTAAATTATTTGAAAGAAATATCTCTTAGCTTAAGGTCAATAATTATGATAACTGTCTTATATTGATAGTTTCCTAATAGTAAAGTCTATCTTTCTTCAGTTAGGTAACTGGGAGAATAGAAGGGAAACTTGTGAGTAAAACTGAAAATATTCATTTGACATATTAATGGGTTATGTGTTATATATGAATTAACTAATTTTCAGTATAATACAGTTCTGCTTTTTAATGTAAATTCCTAAATAATACTCTACAACTTTAAGGAGAAACTTCATTCTACATCACTCCTCTCTGATTAACAGAAGAATATATTTTGTAATTCTAGACCTGGCTGGTCAGCGACTACTGTGCTTTTATCTACACCCTGCATCCCAGGAAGCTGAGCTAAGCAGAGAGCTGCTCTTGCTTCCAAATGAGATATGTGTTCCAGATGTTTATGCCAGATTTACAGTCTCTATATTAGAAGCTAAAAGAGAAAAAAAAAAAAAAAAGAAGAGAAAAGCTTTTGCATGAGCAAGCTAGTAGAGAAAGTACTTCTGAACTAGGTAAGAGGTCACAAGGCTACTCACCTGGTGCAGGAGATTTAATCTATATGTTTATAAAACTAAATGCTGTCAGTAGCTTAGGGAAAGTGGAAACCCTTGTTACTCTAAAATGTAATTGCAGATTGTTTCAGAGGAAACATTGCAGTGACATTGAATTGGCCCCCAAATTAAATTACCATATCGATGCTATAAACATTTATGATCTTTTAAAATCTGTTTTAATATTAATGGTCTTTAAGAAGAGCTATATGCAGATTGAAATGGACAACAGAGTAGATTGGTAAATCTTAACATTCACACACACATACAAAATCAGGGCTTATATCCATTCCCCAAAACACACATATGTACACACACACACACACACACACACACACACACACACACACACACACCTAGTTTGATACTATTCATACATGTTTTATAGATCAGGTAAAAAGCCTCTATCACAAGTTACCTTCAGGTCTCTATACTAGGTCATATCCTTAATTTCCATGTTTTTATAGTACCAGGTCTTCTGAGTCTTATCATAGTTTTTAATTACAAAATTTCTTTTCTCATTATTTGATTTTGTCTACTCTTTCAACAAACAGTATATTTCAGAAGGTAGAGAGTATGGCTGCTTTTCCTAATATTTTATTAGCAGCA
>NW_011888946.1:3947678-3952014 GCF_000151845.1 Pteropus vampyrus
GCCATTATACATTTGTTGTACTTCACCTTTCTTTTCAAACATTTGCTGTTAATTAATGCACATAAACTAATATTCTATTCACTACAGATCTGATTCAGGAAAAAACTCTAAACCTTTTCACTGCACTATATATAAATGAGGACAGTTGAGTTAGAAGTTAGCAGAGCCCTTCATTCTGTACCTTTAAATAAACATTAAGGAAGAAAATGGCACACAATTTTCTTGCCAAGACCTAAAATTAGCACTAGACAAGCAGTTATGTTCATAATATGTAGGGGGAATGCCAGGCCAGTTCTCAGGTAGGTAAGAACCTTGGTTTCTGCATCATTATTGTTCCTAGAAAAATGCTCTTACAATGTGATTCAAAGCCATAACTCCAAATGCATGTTAGAAATAAAATATTTTCAGTGGTTCATATACACTGCTGTTATGCCAAAGAAATAGCCATTTTCATCCAGTCTTCATTGAATAAAATGTCCCCTGTAACTGGACTTGTAAACAAGACCTATAAAAACAAAACATTGTCTATGATACATTAAGTTTTACATGTTTGGTTACACCAGAAATCAGTCTCCAAAGTTATAACTAGGATGGAGCACAGATTGTGTGTAAATGATTACAAACTTATTTTTATATTTGGAAAATCAATTATCAGAAGTAAACACCTACATGAGAAACCAGGTAATGCACCATCATTGTGGATAAGGACACTTGGTTAAGTAGGATTACAATAAGAGAAATTCTTTAAAAGCAGCAGAGTAAAATAATTGATTACAATAAAATTCACATAGGTGTTAGTGGCCCAAATCAGCTTTAATTATTTTATCCCTCTGCTCAAATGTAGATTTATATAGTTAATTTCATTGAGATAATGTTTCAAACTCTTACTTGTCTATGTACCCATGTACTAAAACAATTATTTCTGGTATGTAACATCTCAAATTGGAATTTTCTTTACTAAGGCCTTATTTGAATTAAATCTGTCCAGAAAGATTGTTCTATGGATTTCTCTAGAAAAAATTTTCTAATAGGAAAATTTCTAATAGGATATCTGAATGCACCAGAACTATCATTTATTATAAGATGGTGGCACCACAGCTACTACACCAAGAATTGTCCCTACTAGAGGCTTTGTTGAATATCTGGAAACATGGATAAGCATAAGGTAGTTTTGAACATGTGCATGCATATTTAATGTGGAAAATGATTAGAACCATTAAGAATATCTAATTAAATTTAAAGGAAAGACTCCTTTAGTGCTTTTTAAAAACATACTTTAATAATGCTAAATGGCAACATACTGATTTGAGTTGAGAAGTCATTCTTTATATTTTGATTTCAGGAGCTAGTGTTAACAGGATCCACCATCCTAACCTCCTTCTAATTTAGTGCCATCTTTGAGTAAACTATTTTGTACTATGTTGAAAGTCATAATTTCTATATCATTTTAGCAGTTAGTATAAAATATATTTAGATTGGAGAAATTAGGGTATTAAATTAGCTGGAGTATAATGAAAAAATTTTTGATTTTATAAGCAAACTTCTGCTGTCTGAAGACCTTTTGAAATTCCATCTTGATTGCCTCAGGAGGGAAAGGCTTTCCGTTGTATCTCGCCAGTACTTTATTATCTGTCCTAAATGTCTCATATTTGGGCAAATGTGAGCTGTGTTCTTTAGGGTTTCTAGCTTAAGAAAGAATACCAGAAAGGAAAGAGAAACAAGCAAATGAAAATAAATGACTAAGTTCTATAAACAAAACTGCCTCAACTTTGTTAACACAGCTGAATATAAAATGGAATACAGATAAGGCAGCTAAAGCACCTGCCAACAGAGATTCAGTACCTGGTCCCAACTGTGCAGTTGTCTGTAGTTCACAGAGTAAACAAACCACTCTCATATACACTTCTGCGAGCTCTTATGCTAGAGACTTTCCTGAATTACTTAAAACAGACTGTAAAGCACATACTATGAGCATACAAAGACTTAATTCATGCTTTTCAGGTTAATGATGTTCACATAAAATTGAGTCTTCAAGAAAGCAGGAAAAATTTTCCTAAACGTTAATGGGTTATTATACTATCCTTGACGTGTTTACAAATAATAATAATAACTTTTATTGAATACTTACCACCAGGAACTGCACAATGCACCCCATTAATACTTAACCATAAGAATACATGGTAGTACATGTTCTGATTTTTCCACTCTATAGTGAGGAAGCTGTGTAGATGACAGAATTCTTGGGTGGACCAACCGGTACCCACCCCATAGTATAAATACCCTGTGTATTGTCTGGGACTATGGACATAATGAATTTACTCCTGTGATTAGGTTATATGACTTGGCATAATTGACTTTAAGAAAGGGAAATTATCTAAGTTCTTTCAACTATTCCTTTTATGAAAACGTTCCTGTTCTTATCATTACTTTGTAAGCTTTTAAATTCTTTTACCTTCATTTGTTGGGAACCTACTATGTGTTAGGCATTGCCATGTACACTGTAGAATGAACACAAAAGGCTGGCTGCTCAGGGCAGAGCCATAGCATTGCTCTGTGGCATAATGCAAACAAATAATCTCATGTGCTGAGTTCTCCAGGAAGCCTGAACTATTTTACTAATATCTCAATTTTTTGTTTCTGAAATTTATAGTTCTTCCCTTCCTAGAAATGTAATAATTATAGCAGAGATCTTTTTAATGATTAAGTCCTTTGATATGATTGATGCTTTATACATTTTCGATTAGAAAGAAATGTCTGTTAAGGAGTAAGTAAACTGATGGTATTACCTTGGATTATTTGTGATATTAACTTGAGAGGACTTGAATTGGAATATTGCCAGATGGATATGATAAATCTAAGGAAGAGAAAACAAAATATATATCTATGAATTTTTTTTTTTGTCAAAAGACAAGAAGAACAAAACAAAATAAAATAAAAATAGATCACAATAATTAACAACTTTGAAATTTTTACTCTGCAGAAGGGAGAAATAGCCTGGCTTCTCATTGAGGAAGTTCATGAACAAAATAATATTAAAATAAATGATTCTTAATTTTTTCTATCTTCCTTAGAAAAGAACACGAAGAAGAGTAATCTATATAATTAAAATATAATTAAAGCCTTGCCAGCTGTCTATTACAATAAGTAGGTTAAATAACATTTAACCTATTTAATATTAAATATTTGGAATATTTAAGCATATACAAATTTAAAAGGCAGGGTAATCACAGGAGGAAAACCACAATGAATCGATGTAATCATTTGTAATTGCTTTTGAAAGACTGTGCAGGACTCAAGAGCTAGTACAATCTTGAAATAGAACATATCACTGATTCCCATTTTTGCAAATTAAGCTAAATTATACTATTTTCTTTTAGCACAATGATAATCAAATAAAATTTATGAAAAAGGAGTATTTAAAAATACAGTGAAAAAATTTATAAACATTGCATAGGATTATTTAAAGTATATATTCCTTTTTAAAGTTATGTCACACTTGGTTTTTATACTCAATTAGAAGGACAGAATATGGCTCATGATGCAGTTTATAAATTAATTAAATCAAATTGTAACAGGGTTATCATGATGTCTATAACTTAATGACTATTTGTATCACCCCTTTAATTTTCTCATTATTTAAATCTTAGCTAATTTATTTAAAATATTTTAATTTCTTATTTTTATTTAATAATAGTTTCATCATTAAAATATTACTAATGGAAAATAAAACATATTTTCTTTGATTTTAGCTATCAGAGACTTAGAACTTAGACAGTGACTAGGTACATATTTGAGTTCGGCTTGTGTTTGAGCACAGTCAAATTTATTTATTCAAATAGGTATATTTTAAATGTATTTATTTAAATTAGTTTCAAGCATACAATACATTGGTTAGACATCTATATAGTTCATAAAATGACCTCCTTCCCTAATTGCTCCCTCCCTCTCCTGGCCCTCCACCTAGCCATCATATTAATGCTAACTGCATTCCCTCTGTCCTGACCAACTATCAACTACTGATGTGTACTTCTTTATCCCTTCACCCCATTCTCCCAGTGTCCCAACTCCCCTCTCCTCTGTCTGTCACCAAATTAATATTTTGACAAGTACTGACCATGAAAAGCAAATCTGTTAATGTTTTAAACCCCAGTTTCTCAGCATCTGGGATCTTCCTTAGGTTTTTGGAGGATGTCTCCAGACAAAAAATCTGCATAGGTTCTTGTTAGTAGGTAACATATGTTCTCCCTCCTTCACTCAGTCCCTCCCTTCCTCCCTTCCTCCCTTCCTCCCTTCCTTCCTTCCTTCCTTCCTTCCTTCCTTCCTTCCTTCCTTCCTT
>NW_011888946.1:3953956-3959666 GCF_000151845.1 Pteropus vampyrus
TTGATATTATCAGTTAACTCTTTTTCTTAATATAAGCCATTCTAATAGATATGTATTGATTATGCATCAAAAGTTTAAAACCTAAATGAAAATATTTTGAACATGCCATTGATTTTCATTTTGGATACTAATTTCTCTCTGTGTTTTCCTTTTTATTTTTCCCCACTTAAGAAGGTGGGTTTTTTGCTTTGTTACTTCAAAGAAGGTATTTGGGCTTTAAGCAGAAGGCATTGAATATTTACTGGCTTTTTTGTCCCAAATTTATGCCTCTTGAGAAAAATAGGCTTCTTCTACTTTAGAGGATTTTCACAGGATAGAGAGAAGAGTTATATGGTATCCTGAACAGGAAGAACTGCACTCTGCAGAAGACAGTTTGAAAGAGGGTTGTTTCTGTGATGTATTTAGAGAGGTGATTCCATACCAGGCTTCTCAATCTTGTTAAAGATTCCAGTTTCTCCAGTGTAGCATAAAGCTGTATCCTGGTAACATGTATGCATGAATAACTAAGAAAAAAAGAGGCTCCTTCTCAAGTAATTGATATTCTATGAGATTCTAGAATCTTAACAAGACCCAATGGGTACTGGGGTGGGTGTGCTTCATGAAAAAATCTGGTTGAATTTTCCACCAACCTGGAGATAAAAAATTAAGTTTATTTATAGAAAATAAATATAATATTTTTTTCCTAACTTGAGTTTCTATACTACAATTAATAATCCCAAAACACATATCATAAGAATAAGTAACTAACTTATTCTTAGTGTAGCCAATTGTCTTAATTTCTTTCTTCCTCAAAGAAAAATTTGCCTATAGATTAAATTTTATCCATTTTGGTGAAATGACAAATATACTCACAAGAGTGTGAGCCACTCATACATGGATTTTTTTTGAACATAACGCTTGGAATTGGTTTATTTACTATCATCTTAACTATGTCTTCCTCTCTGTGTCAGATTTGAAACTGTCAGAAATTTTCACAATAAGTGAAAGCCAAAAACTTACAGTCATGCCCCACTTATATTGAGAAATGTGTATTAAGAAATGTGTATTAGGAAATGTGTATTAGGATATATTGAGAAATGTGTATTAGGAAATTTCATCATTGTGCAGACATCATAGAATGTACGTACACAAACCTAGATAGTAGGTATATCCTACTACATACCTGGGCTATATGACAGAACTTACTGCTCCTATGCTACAGACCTGTATAGTGTGTTTAATCTCATGTATAAAATACCATGAGATTAAAACAAGCACAAGAGAGAATGATGCAATTAAGAAATTTCATCTGCTAGCAAGGAAGAGAGACCTCACCAGAAACTGAACTCAGCTAGATCTTGATCTTAGACTTTCATCCAGAACTCTGAGAAAATAAATTTCTTTTGTTTAAGTCACCCAGTGTATGATATTTTTTTGTGGCAGCCTGAGCTCACTAATACAACACCCATAAATCAATCATTACTCCTTTCATACAATTTTTACACATTAATTCTTATTAGTAATTCTTTCTGAAAAATGGCTCAGGCCAGTCAATGAATAATTATAGTTTCTGAGAAGTATAACATTCATGTTTAGTTGGCTCCCTTTGTCTTTCCCATTATGTTTTTCCATTTGATGCTCACTTTGTTTGTTATGTTAGAATATCTAAGGGTGATGAGGCCTCTAGGAATTGCCCCTTCCATTCTCTTTAAAGTTCTACAGGAAAATATTGAAGACACTGGGAAAATTTTTTATTGGGAAGAAAATTGACAGGTGATACCTATTGGGTCTGAGATAATATAAATGATAGACAATTCCATTTTATACACAAATAATTAACTCTTTGAACCAAAAATCTGATTTCAGAAAATCTATTGGGAAAATGATAGTGTAAATATGGGGTCAAATTCTACTGCGTGAAGAACTGAAAAAAAAATAATAAAGTTATTTAACTTAAATGAAATTAAAACAAATCCAAAATCCTTCTACAAGATTGGAAATAAACTTTAAAATGCTGCTCTTTTATGTTAGTAATTACTCCCCAATTTACTATCTTTTTTTCTTGGTATTTTTATGAAATTTTCATAGTACAATAGTCAATCTCCTTAATCATTTAAAACATAATAAAGCAATTATTTAATTTACTTCTTATTTGTAAACTTATTTTTAAAAAAGATTATAACAATTTACAGAATGATTAAAGAACTTACAACAATATGCCTTAGGAAAGTTAAAAACATGATATCTCAGAGAGAGAAATTCAATGAGAAAAAATTCTGATGCTTTTATCATATTTCAGATATGCATGTTTCAGAAGCCATACGAGTTATTTTAGCGATGGTTTTAGATTATTTATTTGCCTCCGGACAGCTTCAGCTGTTAATCTGCTGTTCACAAACAGTGCTGCTTTGCAAAATATTTTATTTTTAAAGAAAATTTGAAAGTATTAACTGAAAAAATTAATTATCTGCTTGAGGAGAATCTTTGAGACTAAAACAATACTACTGAGTGATGGTGAAAGAAAAATAAGACAATTGAATTTTTATCTTATTTTCTAGATGAAACATCAAAACTGTCTGTCAAAGGCAAAACATTATTTATTCAGAGATGTTATTTGATAAACTATTAAAATGTATGTTTGATGGCATTCAGTTCTTTTAGTTTTTTTTTCCTATGTTTAAACAAATATATGCTCATGAATCTCAATGTTGCAAATTCATTTCTGAGAGGAAGGCTTATGATTGAAAGGTAATAGTTATCAGATTTGGGTTAGAACTGAGATCAAATTTTGTTATACCGCTCCCTAGCTTGACATTAAGTGTAACTCCTATAACCTCCCCACACTTCATTATCTTGAAGTGGCACAGTATTGTGAGAACTGTATTAGGTAATGCATTAGGCTCTTAGCACAATATTTTACAAATAGTAAGCATTAGATTAGCTGGCTATTAGTATAACTAGCATTAGTTATTTTCATTAGACAGTTATGTTTTTCATGTCAGAAGAAAATTGTCTTTCTGAACAACAACAAATACTTTGATGGTCAGATATGACACTTGATATAGTGCTTTAAAAGTTTCCCTCAAAACAGGAAGTGTCCTATGGGAAGTGAAAGTTGGAGGGACAAAATTTGGGGAGGTGGGAGAAGCCTCAGTGCTAATCTGTCCTTTCTCTGATCTCTCCTATTCATCCCACCTTCTTTCCCGTGCCATTACCATTGATGTCTTCTCAAATCAATATTTCAAGAGCGGAAATATGAGAGTTTGAACATTTGAAAATACCTGGTATATTTTTAAACTTGTCAACTCAACATGGACATTACTGCTTCTGCCATCTTATAAAGTCAAAACCTTGTCTTAAGTCAGTGGCTGTGGGAGATATTTTATTTCAACAACTGCACAAAGGAAAGTGAATAAAGAAATACTCATATTTTCATGATATGTACTTATAACCTCTTTACTAAGATAATTGATTCAGTTAAGTATTTGTAGGTTTGCTATATTCATTATATTTTAGTTCACAGGAATTTACTATAATTTGTTCTCAGATATTTTTCAATCAATATTGAATGTTTTTGACTAGTGAGGTTTAAGACATTTTATGCAGATATCAGTAAAATGAAAATTTTATTTCCAATATTAGTTATAGACTTGGTGCATTTTATTGACCTTGTAACCATTTTTTTTTCTATTATTCTAAGTAAACATAGCAATCTTGTCTGTAATCTCTTTCTGCAATAGTTGTATGATCCATGCTACAAGTAGTATGCTTCAATAGGTTGGTAATTCTTCTACTTCGGAAACTGATTTTCACATGGGGACAAACTTGGTACCATAATAATGAATTTGCTATTTAGCCATCAACATTTCTAATGATGGATTTCATAGAGCATGAACTTCTTGTCTGAAATTTTCTTTATCAAACATATAATTTTATCTCTATATAATGTGTATATTTATATGTTAGTTGCCTAATTGCTTCATATACATCAGAATTTGGTGATGTACTTAACCTCTGAATTTCAGATTTTCTACTTGTAGTAAAGAGGAAATAATAGTGCCTATCATCTAGGGTTTTTATAAGTATTCAGTAAGATAGTATATAGCATTTATAACACACTTTGCACAATACTCAACATATGTAGCCAACTTCACAAGCACGCTGTTGGTTAATTATTACTGCCATTATCATATCTGGATGGCATTGACATGTACAGTGTTCAAATACGCTAAGTCCTTCGGAACCTTGTTTGTCAATTTCAGCATTTGAATCATCCTTCAGTCTAGTTCTGTTGACCATTTTTTTATTGTACACTAGACACTATGTGGTGCATTATAGGGAGTCTGAATTAGGTTATTGTTCCATTACTAATATTGGGTTATATTCTGGCAGATAGTTAATTTATTGACAAATTCTTTTGGTCTTGGTAAGATTAGTTTTATTTTTTTGTTAAAGTGGGTCTGTTTGGGTTTTGAATTTGTTCTTAGAGTGCATCCCTTAGCCTAGAGCACTCTAGAGTTCCAAAATAGTTAGGTTTTGTTGGTGTAATTGTTGTCTAGGTTCAAAGACAAGTTCCTATTGCTTTTTAAATTAAGAGATTTATCTATAAAACACCATGCTTACAAGCCACTGAAATAATAAACAGATAAGTTTGATTTCTTTATTTTCCTTTTGAAACAACATTTCTGTCTGATGATCTACTTAAGTATCTTAAATTCACATTGATTGAGATCTGTCTTTCCTTAACAGTGCTTTCATGTCCACAAAAAAATAAGTCAATTATTTTATTGATTACAAAGGAGCTTTGTAATCTTTCCGAGTCTGAAGAATGTATTTGTATGTCAATCTCTTGGGTGATTCTAAAATGACACTTTATTTTTAAGTGGACATATATTATTTTGCTGGTAAATTTGTCCAGTAATTTTAGAGGTGTAATTTCTGTTAAAATAGATTTTAATATATGAAGAATGTTAAATGTAATATCTAAGAGTGGCAGCTATTTTTCAATAAAATGTTGTAGTGCCTGATAGTCTTGTTTTTCTTTTGGCTCTGTTAAAATTTCAGCTTTATTGAGGTATAATTGACATACAAAATTTTCAGCTATTTATAGTGTTCATTGTCGATTTGATATACCTATACATTGTGAAAGGATTCCTCTCATCTAGTTAACACATTTACCATCTCACATATTTACCTTTTTTTTAGTGGGAACATTTATGTTCTACTTCTTTAGCAAATTTCATTATACAATACAGAGTTACTAACTATAGTCACCATGTTATACATTAGATCCTCAGACCGTATTTATCTTATAGCTGAATGTACCCTTTTACCAGTCTCTCCCTATGTCTCTTGTTTTTTTACTTTTGATGACTTCTGACAAACATTGGCCACATTTTATGATGTTTTGAATAGTCATAAAATGCTGCCTGGGGTTGGATATTCATTTACACATTTTGCATAAAGATGATTATTTTCCGTCCATACTTAAGTTTTTTATAATAGTTATTTCTTTTCCTGTGACATACCCTAAATTTAAAAATTGGCGTAAATTTATTTAACATTTGTTTAACAACTTTATTATTATCCTAATTTAGAGAATAATCCCAAAAATTCATGTGATTTTCTTTTATATTACCAAGTTTTGTTATGTTTGCCTAATCCTGAGTAGGCAAATTTTCTTTGGAGCTATAAAAGTATTCTATTGTTATCATTTGGAATCAGCCTAATA
>NW_011888946.1:3959716-3967286 GCF_000151845.1 Pteropus vampyrus
CACATTTTATGATGTTTTGAATAGTCATAAAATGCTGCCTGGGGTTGGATATTCATTTACACATTTTGCATAAAGATGATTATTTTCCGTCCATACTTAAGTTTTTTATAATAGTTATTTCTTTTCCTGTGACATACCCTAAATTTAAAAATTGGCGTAAATTTATTTAACATTTGTTTAACAACTTTATTATTATCCTAATTTAGAGAGTAATCCCAAAAATTCATGTGATTTTCTTTTATATTACCAAGTTTTGTTATGTTTGCCTAATCCTGAGTAGGCAAATTTTCTTTGGAGCTATAAAAGTATTCTATTGTTATCATTTGGAATCAGCCTAATAAAATCAATAAGCTCTAATATTCATTTCAAGAAATGTTTCCCAATTACAAAATACTATTATGAAGGGAATTTAAAAAACACATTGTTACTCCTTCTGTTGAATTATTACTATTTATAAAGTTAATACTGATAGAATTTTCTGAGTTTTCTGGTACTTAAATATAGAGATTTTTTTTTTTTTAACCTGGACTCACGAATAGGGAAAAAAGCTAATGGAAGAATTTATAGCAGAGAAAATAATTGGAATATCTAAAAAAATTATATATGGCACATGTGAGCACATCCACATACAATCTATTATTGGATACCATAAGAAGATATTTTGTAATTAAAGGTATGTTCCTTTTCTATACTATTTGTCAGTTAGACAAGTTTGTATGTGGGGCTTAATCTCAAATTTATTTTATTTGCTAGAAAAGTACAATACATTTTCACATATTGGGCATGGGTAAAAGACAAATTCATGAAACTGAGGTTGGGGCTTATATAACATAAACTCATGGAATTTTAGAACTAAGATATGTCAAAGCCAGTCCCTTCAATTTAAAGAAAAAAATTCTAAGGCTTAGAGAGCTGAAGAGAATTGTTCACTTATATTTAAGGTCAGAAGTTATTAAGGCTTAAGTTGAGTCTCAGAGAAGAACGGAATTTGATGACACTGGGTGAAAAAAGAACATTTCAGAGACATGGAAGCCTGTGAGCAAATGACAATGAGCATAATGTTTTTATTGGTGCCGATGGTGATAGCTATAGGTAAAGGTTATAGGGAGAAAGAGACTTGGAATGTAAGCTAGAGAATTTGTATAACTACAGAACACACAGCAAACAGTATAAATTGATGTAGTATGGACAAATATCATTTGATTACCTTCCGTTTTTGAAATCTATATAAAATTGCCTTTAAACACTCCCCCCATTTAGTGTCATGGGGAAGCCAAGAGTTCACCCTAACATTTCTGCACATTCCTTGAAAGTTGAATTTTATATAATTATCCTTGACTCTGTACACTGGATTCCCTTTGAATTAGTTTGGGTTATGGGTTGCCTTGCCATCTCAGTGTGCTGTCTCTGGATATTGTTGTTCCTTCAATTTCCACATACCTACAGACACATGCACACGTACATGTGTATTGAGAGCCTCATTTCTTGCACCCAAGTCTCTTTCCCTCAAGAAATCCATTCTGTCATTTTCCCTGTTTATTCAAGTGTAAACTTTTTCACATGTACATCAATTTAGATAGTATTTTATTATTCACTCAAAAGGGATTAGGCTCTCTACAGAGTTCTGCCTCTTGCAATTTTCCCTCAATAAATACAATTTTGTTATCAGTATACACCAAGCCACTTAATTTAAAAAATATTTTGCATATTATGTTATCTTACATATACATAGCTTGAATTTACTTACTGAGTAGATATTGTTGTGCAAGAACTTCTCTCTGTGCTTATAGATATAAATCCAAGTACACCTTGCACTTTTTTTTCTTAGCAAATTTTTATTGTTTCTTTAGGGTCAATTCTTAGCATGTTCAAAGAGGTGTGTAAATTTTTACAGGCATTGTCACTAAGTTTTGAAAGTTTGCACTATTTTCTGACTCTACTAAATGTATATGAGTGCAATATTACATACTTCATTGATGAGGTATTATCTAATCTCAGGTGAAAAATAGTGTTCAGTTGGTCATTTGTATTTATTTTTCTATACACTATCCCTTGTTTCTGTCCTTCACCTGTTTCTTAATTTGGTTATATTTATCTAATTCATTGATATAAGTCTTTTGTAAATTAGGGAGGTAATAGAATTTCTGCCGTATCTTTTAAAAATATTTTCTCAATCCAGCTTTTACATTTAGGTCTTTGATCCATTTTGAGTTAATTTTTGTGTATGGTGTGATCCTTATTTATTTTTAACATACTAATTTCTCATGAGCTGATAGTTGTAATGAATATTTTCCTATTTGTTTTCTGTTATATTCAGTTATTCTTGTATTTCTGTGATTTATGCTTTTTGAATTTTATTGATTGAATATTATGATGTTTATGCATTTATGACAGTTATGCACATTCTTGATTAAATCCTTTATTGCTGTAAAGTGAACCTTTTTGTGCTTTTACCATTTGCATAAATTGAAATTTGATATTAATGTCATAACTGTCTAAAATCTGTTAATATTTATTTGTCTACCAATTCTCTTTTCCTTATATTCCTGTTTATTTTTTCTCAGTTATCTGCTTTATAAATATCTCTTAGCCAATAAGTTTTTTTTTTCTTTTTTTGTTTTCACTTTTCTATTTGTGACTTTCTTTAACTAGGTGAGAACATTTAGTAATTGTTTATTGTCGCAATATTAAATCAGGGTTGTCCAGAGAAACAGAATCAATAGGAAATAGATATAGATATCGATGTAGAAAAATAGATATCACAGAATTAGATATCATATATATGGAGATTTATTATAAGAATTGATTTATCCAATTAAGGAGGCCAAAAAGTCCCAAATTTTGCTTTCTGCAAGCTGGAGAACCGGGAAAGCTGATAATATAATTGTTTGAGTCTAAAGGCTTGAGAGCCAAGAATGCTGATATCCAAGGGCAGAAGATAGATGTCTCAGTTCAACAGAGAGCAAATTTTCTCCTTCTCTGCCTTTTATTCTGTTCAGACTCTCATTGGATTGGATGATGCCCTTCTAATTGCTGAGGACAAGCCATTTTACTCTGTCCACTGATACATATGCTATTTTCTTCTGGAGACATTCTCACAGATATACCCAAAATAACGTACTATGAGCTCTCTGTGCATCTTTTAGCCCAGTCAAGTTGACATAAAATTAACCATCACCTTGGATGCTAATTCTATCAATATATATATTTATTCCTTTAACATTTTTCATTTTTATTTTTTAATTTTGATTATGCTTTGATCTCTTGACTTGTTTATGTACTTACCTTCTGGTAGTGTAGATTGGTATGTTGTAAATATTTAAATTATCTTTTTAACTTTATAATAAATTAACTTTATATTTCACTTAACTCAATTGATGAGCATCTTTGATATTTATTTGCAACTTTGAAAAATGAAAAAGTTAAAACACTAATATTTTCTATTACTTCCATTTGTTCCTCAGTCTTATATTTTTGTTAGCTATTTTCTTCCTTATTAAAAATTATTTGGTTAGTATACTTAAGACTTTAAATCATATGTGCTTAAATCTGTTTTTTGGTTTATCTACCTTATTCATCCTTATTTCTTGAAACTGTTGATTTCCTACCCAGTATCTATTATACATTTTCCATTCCCTTCCCTCATCTGCTTTTCTAACAGATCTCTGCTTTGTACAAGTGTATACCCTTTCCCCTCACAGCAAATAGCACAGGAGATGCTGTGTCTGCACTCAGGTATTGACCCTTCTTAGTCTATATAGGCCAATCAACCAATGCCTTTCTTTTTGATGGCATTTATTCTAATAGTGAGTAGATGAGTTATGTCACCCAGTCTCATGGGAAGAAAAGATTAATATTTTATCATTATGTGAAAGATTTGCTCTGACCCTCTACTGTCAAATGTGGTGGTGGGGGACATGGGGAGGCACAAGACTTGGATGGCTCTTAGAACAGCAATCTCCAACCGTTTCGGCACTGGGGACTGGTGCTCTCATGAGAATCTAATGCCTGATGATCGAAGGTGGAGCTGAGGTGGTGATGCTAGCGCTGGGTAGTGGCTTCAAATACAGATAAAACTTCACTTGCTCATCCACCACTTACCTCCTGCTGTGCAGCCTGGTTCCTAACAGGCCATGGATTGGTACCAGTCTGCAGCCTGGGGGTTGAAGGCTCCTGACTTAGAAGGCTACTTACCATTATAAACAGGGGTAGACTTAGAATTAAGCCAAGGCTGAAGATTGTAAAATAGACAAATTCCGGGTCTTTGATGGCTTTTTTGAGGTATGGGTTGTACTATTTTGGGGGGCTTCACTATAATTCTAGAATTCTAGGCATATGAGATAACTGTCTTTATTTAGATATGACCTTGCAAAAGTCAGTACAAACATATTAGAATAAAATGTTTATTTACATTTTCACCTTTCCTTCTCAATTTATATTACATATTTTCATTTTTACATCATCAAGATTTTAAATTTCAAATCTACCATTATATTTCTCACTTCTCACAGTTGTTTAGCCATAATTTTTCTTCCATATGGATTTGAGGCATACTACTCAACTTTCTGCTAAGATTCTCCTTTTCATTCAACTAATGGAGTTCCTTTCTTGAGTAATGCTTTTGTTTTGGTTTGCTTTTTATTTGTTTATTCTTTTTAATATGAAGAAACGCTCATAGTTGTTATACTCCTAAGAATTTTTGCCACTTTTATGTTTGAATAGAACATTTGTTTGAAATCTGTCTTTTCTTTAGCACTATAGTCATTGCTTTATATTGGATTTCAAATGGTTCTTCAAATACAGTGATGCCCCTCAAGGAGTTACCACTTAATTTGAATTCTCATTCTCTTTCTTCTGTCCCACTGGGAGCTTCTACTTTCTAAAAGAAGAAGGAAACATGCATAAATGAACATTTTGGTGCCTGTGTAAAGAGCTGACAGAGAAGGGATGTTCCTTGGGAACTCTCAGTATACCTCTCTTTCCACCCCCTGCTTCCCTCAGGTATTTTCTCATTTGTTTTCTGTTACTATATTTCTATTTAACGTTGGAGATAATGAGCTCTCATCATTAACGGTCCTCCTGTTTTTCATCTCATTTTCCTTTAAGCAAGGAATTCTCACAATATCAAATACCAGCATTTTATTATTACTATTATTTTACAGTGAGGCTTCTTCTTTCATTGAACTTTCAGTGTATTCTCCTAGCACTATACTTTGTATGATGTTTCAAGAAGGAAATTATTGGTTAATTTTTTCGTGATTTGTTTATTTTTTAGTGTTCTTGTGAAGAATGTATGTAGTATGTGGTTCTGTATGAAGAAAAGTCTTAACAAGCCATGGAAAACCTAAGAAAACTATTTAGTTTATTTATTGCTAACTACTTTCAATTGTTGATTTTGGTGTTTATTTCTTTATCATGTCAGTTGTTTGGCTTAGAAGAGTGTTATTGAAACCCGGCTCCACTCTGCCATCTCAAATAACAATATCAAGGTTTGTAAAGAGACCAAAATGTTTTGTTGAAATGACTTCCAAACCTGTGGAAAGTACTAAAGGGTATGCAGTGAATTCTAGTAAAAATGTTTGGTTCATTTTCTCTAAGAATTTGTGAGAATTCTCAGCCAAAATGACTAAGTAAATAGTAATTATTCTTAGCTTTTCTGAATTTTATTTCTTTTTATTTTATTTTAGAAAGGAGAAATCTAAAATATTTTTAGAAAGGAGAAATCTAAAATTCTTTTTTCCATGCTAGCTTTTTAGGGCTAACTACTTCATTGTTGTTGTTGTTGTTGTTGTTGTTGTTGTTGTTATTATTATTATTATGTCATTAATGTCACAGTAAATTTAAGCTAGAAACAAAGCATCACGTGTAAAATATCTAGATTGTCTAAATATTCACAGCCATAACAGCTAAATTGTTAGTGCTTAATATTTTTAGATGCTATGTTTAATGATTTGCCTATATTATGTGCTTTAGTCTTCAGAAAAACTCTATACGTACTGATATGTCTGTTACTACTATGTAGATAAAAGATTAGGAGGTTGGGATGTTGTCTAAGGCAAACAAATGTAGTTCAATGGAAGAGTCATGATTTGACATTAAGACCATATGATTGACCCCAAACAAACAAAGATCAAAAGATTTGGGGAGTAGTTTAGAGGAGAGTATGAAAAAATAGCTATTGCCAATAAAATAATTACAATCCTTTTTCCCACTAGCATTTTCTAGGTCTGAATAATGTGTTTGCCTCAGGTAGAGAGTAGGTTATGAAATTCAAAAGTCCACCTGGGAAACTTGGATTGGCCCATGAAACTTTAGGAAGAGTGATGGAATATGACTGGGTGAGGCCGAGAGGATTTCTTTTCTCCATCACCAAGACCAAGTGCAAGTTTTTTCTCAGCACTAGCCTAGAGGAATGAACAAGCTTGTGACACTAACAAAATTTTGTATGGGTAGAGGGCCAGATGGGCATCAGCTTGTTTTGAGAAACCTTGGAGACTGTATAGAAACATGAGTGCATCCAAAAGACTCATATGCAAGCTCCCTAAGGAATGAAGCATCTGTGCTTGGGTGATGCTAATGGGTTATGCAGCTCAGGCTTCCTCCTCACTATGAATTCTATACCCACGACATTTAATATTTGTGTTAATAATTCTTTTAGGTTCATTAAATTTCTAAATATAATTTTATAGATTTTTTTCTGTAAATCAGATATTTACAAAAGTATTAATTTGTAAGTGCTGTGATGGAAAAACACCACATATTATTAATCTACAAAACCAAATACCTGGACAAATTCATATAAATGAATGCATTTAGCCAAGTGGTCTGTAACTAGTAGTAAAAAAGTAGTTAATTTTTGCCTCTGCAAATGCTCCTAATTCCCACTTGAAATATAGAAATAATGAATTCATTTTAAAGGAATCTGCCTCCCTCTTATATGTTTGGCACATGCTGGCTGCCTACATTACTTATGCTTCAAGGAAAGTTTATGCCTCTATACTTAAATATTGCATTAACCATGTTTCAAGCTTCTATAAATTTGATGTTTTAACATCTGCCCTACATACATATGCTGGACAAGCCTTGTTCTGGACAACCTGATAATTTAACGGAGTTACTTTTTCTTAGACCCTTGCCACCCTTGTCACCCTCCTGATCCCTCAGAAGGAATCTTCCTTTCAGAGGAGTGCTTTTCAAATACAAACCAATTAATCCAGAACCTACACACCAACCACTTCCTTTATCGGTCTCACACTGGACCAATATCCACCTGTTTTAATCACCCCAGGGCCAGGTACCAGACAACTAGGGACAGCTGCTAGGTCCCAGAGCTCCCTGAAATTATTCAAGCAAGCCAATTCTAAACCTGTTTAACCTGCCTTGCGTGTTCCTTCTCAAGGAGACTATAATAAAGAATTCTTATCCAACTACCCTGCCTTCCCACCTCTCCTACTAATTGGCTATGACACTTCCTCATGTTGTCTCCACACCCTCATCCCCACCTTGGTGCTCCCTCTTCTTGGGAGCTGTAACAAACTCTCTTTTCAATGAAAGTGTTTCCTGATCTGTT
>NW_011888946.1:3968041-3972122 GCF_000151845.1 Pteropus vampyrus
GCCAGGTACCAGACAACTAGGGACAGCTGCTAGGTCCCAGAGCTCCCTGAAATTATTCAAGCAAGCCAATTCTAAACCTGTTTAACCTGCCTTGCATGTTCCTTCTCAAGGAGACTATAATAAAGAATTCTTATCCAACTACCCTGCCTTCCCATCTCTCCTACTAATTGGCTATGACACTTCCTTATATTGTCTCCACACTCTCATCCCCACCTTGGTGCTCCCTCTTCTTGGGAGCTGTAACAAACTCTCTTTTCAATGAAAGTGTTTCCTGATCTGTTGTCCTTACTATACCTTAAAATTTTCTATTAATATGCTGTATTTTAAAATATTCATGAAGCAGCTTTTTCCTCTAGACTCAGACATTTTTTGATTTATCTCTGAATTCTCTGCCTCATCAGCATTTTCTCTGATACACTGTAGTGAAAGATAACACGTGTGAACTCTGTTTTAGGAGAAAACACATTTTATATGAAATTTTCATTAATTGTTAAGTTTATATAAAGTTATGAAGAACAATTCAGAAGGATCCCTGTACCCATCCATCATCCAGTTTTCTGCAGTGGTAGGTAACATTTTGCAATATTACAGTACAATATCACAAACAGCATTTAACATTGATACAATCCTCTGATCTTATTTTCATTTTGTAAAAATATACTTTCTGATCATTATCCTAGATCAAAATAGATATCTCAATATGGATATCATTGACTATTAGGATTAAATGATCAATATGTGAATCGAACTGCCATATAGAAGGACTAAAATATTTGAAACTATGTTCAGACATAGTTTAAATTTGTAATTCACATTAATTGGGGAGCAATTCCAATTTTGAGCATTTGTTCCCATCACATCAATTCTCGAATCTTCAGGAAAGTGTTTTGACATCTTGATTGCATATCTGATTGAGTCTGAATTTTTTGCTGCCATAACACCTTACTATCCATAGTTGTCTGTAATTCCAGGAGTCGAAAGAGAACTGATATTTAGTGAAAATGGAAGAAAACTCCATTTAGTGCTGTTAACTAAACTATACTCAGATGTCAATGCTAAAAACAAATTCCTCCTTCCTTAGAGACTTTGTTTTCAGTCTGTACTTTTATATTTTGCTTCTTCTTTCCTTTTGGGCTATTCACTCACACAATCATTGGCATATTTGGTCTCATAGATTTAGGAAAACAGAAACAATCTCTGTTTTAAATTGTTTTTCCTTTGGCTTGGTGTAAGATGTAACAGTAAATGCAAATCTAAAGGCTGAAATTCCTTGTTATTATCAGTTTTTGAAGATTATTTATTGAAATGAGTTTTTCTTTGCTTTATATAAAACACAGAACAATTAACACTAGCAATACTTATTTTCCGAAAGCTGTGATAATTGTCTTTTTTTCTATACTGAATGACAAATGAAAAGTTATATAAATGTTTTTTTTTTTCCTTGTGGATTTCTAAGCATTTCATTTAAATGTACCAAATACATAAATTGAAAATATATGATTTTGGTGTGCTGAAAATAAATGTATGTATTTTGGTAGTCTAATATACTTATAATTCTACTCAAAAGCTAGATCAAATATTCCTTTTTTTTATACTACCTTTGAAGAGAATTGGTTATTAGCATTGTTTGATGTAAAGGAAAAAGTATCTTTGAAAGAAACAAGTCAAAACAAGTAGCTTACATTATTCATCCTTCAAAGTAAATAAGTACCTTGGGAAATATTCTCTTCCTGGAAAGCTTTAAAATCAAAAAGAGCCAGGTTTAGATGGTTACTTCTTCTGAGTTCATTTATGGTTTCATGACAGTTCATAGTTTTGTTATTTGTGTTTTAACTTATTTTGGGAATTGATAAAAATATCTATAGGATCTACACATCCAAAGCCTACTTGTCACATGCCTTATGGAAATTACTCCTTATCCAGCAACACTCTTATAAACCTGGCTAGTGTATTTAATTTAGCACCTTACAGCAATTCGACTGAAATGTTTTCTTAGATACATAAATTTCTGCAAAAGTTTTGTACTATATCTGTGCTGCAACTTTCTATAGTTCAGTTATGATTTATATACCTTCCTTATACTGATAAAATTATTTTTTTAAATTAGATGCTTAAAGTAATAAATGTATTCTATTTATTTTTATATAAATTAAAAAAAAAAGGAATATATATTAACTACTCAAATGTCCTAGCTGCTACACTATCTTCTATGTGATGGGCATATCTTTTGAAGGTAATGAATACACATTAATAGTTAGCTGAATTTTTTTTATGGCTAAAATATTTTGTGTAGCATTGAAATGCCATTAAGCCACTTGGTGTTTTAAATGGAGTCATCTTAATGGATGTCTTTCAAAATAGTAAAACAATTTTCCTGCTTTTATAAAAGCCTAGATGGAGGAGCACAACTGAACTGAGTTGTTTGAGTCATTTTAAAAGTCTTTGAACATGGATCATTTTAGCAGACATGACAGTTTGAAATGATGCAAAATAAATCCCTATTACTTGAAGACAAGATGTTTGGTAAGTATCAGAGAAATCCTTTGTCCTAGATAAAAAGAAAGCTATATGCACCATTGAAAGTATGCTCTCCATTTAGTTCCTTTCAAAAAGGGCTAAATGGATTTAAATAGCCCAAAGTATTGACTACTTTTAGAGACGACTGCAGAGATCATGCTGATCTAATTAGCAAATTGCATGCTTTTTATATGCCATTTTCCTTTTTATTAGCCAATTGGAAATAATATATTATCAAAGGGAAGCTCACATTTTTTTCTTTTTTTTTAATGTAGTACTATTGTCTAGTGTGCTGCCACAGTTCTATAATAAGCTTTTTGAATACGGACGAGTCTCCTAATTCTTTGCCCCAATTCGCTTCCCTGGGTAGGGGAGATAGCACCCCACCCTACTATTTAGTAAATTACTACTCAAAAAAACTGAGTACCATCCTAGAGCATTTAACCTCAAAGACTTGATGAACTTTCAAAGAACTAACCGAGAGTTATTTGCATACTAGATCTTTTAGGCAAGTTAGAAAGAGATAGTTAATGAAAATGTTCATAAAGTATACTTACATTGTAAAATATCAGGATTCTTTTATGCAATATTGAATGATTGAGTGTTTGGGGTAATTTACTTAAACAGAAAAATTTAAACAATTATCTAAAACTATTTCATTTTGACCCCTTGCTTTGGGACATTGCTTAGCACTGTTGATGAGCCATCTGTGTAATGAGCTCTGTAGATCTACTACAAGTCTTGCTGATCAGACTCAACTGCTCCATGGTACCCACTGGCTTTGCTTTGTCCCCTCTGGTCTTTACTAAGCCCTTACTCCATCCATGTCTACTTTAAACAATACCTTGCTTATGGACTGTTCTCTTTTGCATATAAGATTCTTACCAAGCCATTCCTGAAAAACACTTCTTCGTTCTGATTATCCTCCTCACTGTGCCGTCAGAGTTCCTGCCTTCATTATGTCACTAGTAAAAAGACGAATAACTATATTTGTTAAGGAAGTTCAATATTAGGATTTGGGCACATGCACAGTCTTAATAGTGACTTGGCCTGATCCATAAATGTCATCCTTTTCATTTAGATGACATAAGTCTAAGGCAATTACCTATTGATGAATCTTATTAGCCAGATGTTGTTGAATAGATAGATGAATGAATGAAAGATAAACAGGACTTAGCTTCATAAGATTTGGTGTTGTGTCATGACCACAATAAGAAAAAAAAAAACAAAAAACAACTTTTAGCATATGTTCGAAGGCAGAGGAAGCTAGATGCAGGACGTTACTTGTATTTATCACATTTTGGTGTGTAACTTGCTCATAAAGATGTAGCAGAGAAATTGAGTTGATTTATTTTTCTATCATAGCAAAAATGTTCAGCTATCACTGTAGAGGTCCCCTAACAGAGCTTATCTTGGTACAAGATGTGACTCACAGAAGTACTTGGGATCCTATATTTAAAAGACTATATTTCAGATCAGATTTGCCTAAAATACTATTTTTAGACCAACTTTGCCTCACATTCAAAGTCATCCTCTGAATTCTGTCCTTGACTTCTGCTTATTA
>NW_011888946.1:3972172-3974876 GCF_000151845.1 Pteropus vampyrus
TGAATCTTATTAGCCAGATGTTGTTGAATAGATAGATGAATGAATGAAAGATAAACAGGACTTAGCTTCATAAGATTTGGTGTTGTGTCATGACCACAATAAGAAAAAAAAAAACAAAAAACAACTTTTAGCATATGTTCGAAGGCAGAGGAAGCTAGATGCAGGACGTTACTTGTATTTATCACATTTTGGTGTGTAACTTGCTTATAAAGATGTAGCAGAGAGATTGAGTTGATTTATTTTTCTATCATAGCAAAAATGTTCAGCTATCACTGTAGAGGTCCCCTAACAGAGCTTATCTTGGTACAAGATGTGACTCACAGAAGTACTTGGGATCCTATATTTAAAAGACTATATTTCAGATCAGGTTTGCCTAAAATACTATTTTTAGACCAACTTTGCCTCACATTCAAAGTCATCCTCTGAATTCTGTCCTTGACTTCTAATTATTATAGGCTTGTAGAGCTACATGGGCAGAAAGGGGAACTTAAGACTCACTTATTTTGGTAGATTGATTTAAAAAATGTTTTGAAATCTTCATCTCTTCCTCTCTGATCCTTTCCAATGTGACTGAAGATTCTTCCATCAAGAGATAGAATCTATTACCTCATCATGAATTAGGATGATCCGTTGTCTTGTTTGACCAAAAGTGACATCTGGTAGAAGTGACATAGTGCGATCTCTGGAATTGCCTCAAGAGTTCTGCACATTTTTTGCTCATTTTCTTACAACCAAGTCACTGTCATGTGAACAATTCCAGCTGGCCAAGGCCATTATAGATGAGACTATAGACTATGGAGTTGGTGGATAATTCTTCCCTTCAGTGAATCCTTATGATGTTCAGTTTTATCATCTAAATTTGATGTAATAATAATCTTAAAGGATTTCTCTGATAATCAAAAAATTAAAAACATATAAGCACCAGCCACCAAATAGGCATTCAACAATAATTTATGTTATGTTACTTTCCATTACTGTTCCTAGTCCATTATTCAGTTCTGCTAAACCCAGTAAAACATGAATGTCATCGAATATCATTGCCTGCCTCTGGGCTGAGTTCTGACATTCCAAAGATTAATAAAACTCATGCTCAATAATCTTACAACTTTTAACACAAACTATTAATTAGGTCTCTATACAGGCTACTTCACCAGGAGTCTCTCAGTTTCCTTTCATTGCCAGCTCTCCACTCTTATTTTTTATATTGTCATGAAACTATTTTATCAAAAGTCAAAACTGACCCAGTCATTCCTCTATTTAATAACAATAAAATAACAAAGAAGATGATACCAATCTCTGATTTTTCATGTTTCTAAAAATTATTCTCCAAATTTCTTATAGAACACAGTCTTTCACAATCTTTTAAGTTATCCTTTATCGTCTCTAAACCTTGGGTTCCTTACCATTAAAAAAAGACATAAAATCTACTTCATACATTTGATAATTAAATGTGATAAAATATCAAAATCACTTAGAATGTCTTATATAAGTGCTCAATAAAAGGTAGCTGTTTCTACTGTCTATTCTAATCTATTTGTGTTATTACTTCTCTCCCCACTACTGCATTACTACTGCTTCAGCTGACTTTATTATTTGTTATTAAGGCCTTCCTTCTTCCATAACTCTCCATAATCTTGTTAATTATCTTTAATTTTGTTTAAATTTTTTCCCATGTTAGTTCCTCTGAAAATTCTTTTCAACCTTCTTTCTACCATGTATTTTCTATTCTTCTTCAAGAATTTGTTTAACTATTGCTTCCTTGGTAAAGTGTTACCTTATTCCTTGAGGTAGATAAAGATATTCTATTTTTTTATGACCCTATAAATCTTTATCTACCTTGAGGTAGATAAAGATATTCTATTTTTTTATGACCCTATAAATCTCTAAAATGTCACTTACCAGGCTCTATTGCAATTTGTTTATTTTCATATATTGGTTTGTATATATTTTAAGGACATGTGTTTTTACTCAATAATTTTATTTCCCTAGAGACTAGAACATAATATTTGTTCAATAAATATAGTGATAATTAGATAATTAACAAACATTCACACTCAAAGATTATTCTAAAAAAACACTAATATTCTTATACTAGTATTTTAATTTAGGCTTAATTTTTTAATTGTATATCTATATATATAGCATTTTCATATCACCCTCATTCCTAGGTCTTCTCTATTTTAAGAAGGAACATACTCATAAACTAATTCCAAAACTGTAAAAATATATTTGCTTTGTAATAGTTCAAACAAAAACCACATTCCATTAGAAATAATCGCTATTTATGTTTTAAGACTTTAAAGTGGCAATTCAATTTATTTCTTTTAAAGTATTTTTATGTTAATGGACTACTCTTCATTTATTATTATGACTTTAAAACTTCTAGATTTTTAATGTAGAGATAAACAGATGTGATTGATGTATATAACAAATTCTACTAAGATAAATGTCAGGTTTGGTTTTGACTAAGAGTTTTTTAGAAGGCATTGATAAAAATGACTGTAATGTTCCCCTCAGCTTCATTAAACTTTAGACAGACTTCTTCCTGACTATAGGTCACTGACCTCCCTTTTCTGAGAGCATTTATTTTAGAACTAACTCTAACAATTATAAATTATTTCTCTGCTCCTTTGAGATTTTAATCTTGCCAGGATTACAACCCAGAATGTAAGCATGTAATCATCAAGAAAAATAGGGCTGCCAT
>NW_011888946.1:3974926-3985652 GCF_000151845.1 Pteropus vampyrus
TATATTTTAAGGACATGTGTTTTTACTCAATAATTTTATTTCCCTAGAGACTAGAACATAATATTTGTTCAATAAATATAGTGATAATTAGATAATTAACAAACATTCACACTCAAAGATTATTCTAAAAAAACACTAATATTCTTATACTAGTATTTTAATTTAGGCTTAATTTTTTAATTGTATATCTATATATATAGCATTTTCATATCACCCTCATTCCTAGGTCTTCTCTATTTTAAGAAGGAACATACTCATAAACTAATTCCAAAACTGTAAAAATATATTTGCTTTGTAATAGTTCAAACAAAAACCACATTCCATTAGAAATAATCGCTATTTATGTTTTAAGACTTTAAAGTGGCAATTCAATTTATTTCTTTTAAAGTATTTTTATGTTAATGGACTACTCTTCATTTATTATTATGACTTTAAAACTTCTAGATTTTTAATGTAGAGATAAACAGATATGATTGATGTATATAAAAATTCTACTAAGATAAATGTCAGGTTTGGTTTTGACTAAGAGTTTTTTAGAAGGCATTGATAAAAATGACTGTAATGTTCCCCTCAGCTTCATTAAACTTTAGACAGACTTCTTCCTGACTATAGGTCACTGACCTCCCTTTTCTGAGAGCATTTATTTTAGAACTAACTCTAACAATTATAAATTATTTCTCAGCTCCTTTGAGATTTTAATCTTGCCAGGATTACAACCCAGAATGTAAGCATGTAATCATCAAGAAAAATAGGGCTACCATCTTCTAGTATCTCCTAGCAAACACAGATGACCTAATCACATTGACCATCCTCCCTTCGTACTTTTCTACTAGCTCACTCCAGAGCTTAAAAACTCTCCATAATTTTTTTTTTTTGGTATAATTCAATTTTATCTCTCTTCCCTATTAGAATAGCTTTGACTACTATTTCAATTGTCTTGAATTAAGTCGTCCTTACATCTTTAACATGTTTGGTGCAATTTTTCTTTGATAGTTATTCCATACATTATAAAAAAGGAAACTTTAGATGTCTATTTCCAGTGTAGACGTACTCGATTCCTATCATTGCTGTAACAAATTATCACAAACTTAATTGGTTTAAAAGAATGTAAATTTATTCTCCTATAGTTCTGGAGGTCAGCAATCAGTTTCACTGGGCTAAAGTTAAAGGTGTTGATGGAGATGGTCCCTTCTAGAGGATCTGTGAAGTGTATTCTTATGATTCCCTTTTTCAGCTTCTAGAGCTGCTTTCCCCACATTTCTCACCTCGTGGCCCATTTCTCTGTTTTCAAAGCCAACAATATAGTATCCATAAATCTCATTCTGCTCCCATTATTACATTATCTTTCTTTTCTGATCTCCTTCCTGGATCCACCTGGAAATTCAACGTAATCTCCTCATCTCAATATCATCAACTCAATCACACTTGTAAAGTTCTTTTTGCCACATAAGTTATATTCACAGTTTCATGAATTAGAATGTGGGTATCTAATGAGGGCTATTTTTTCATTTTAGCACAGTGGGTTAAAAAGTCCGTCAGCCTATAAGCAATCTTAAATCTGAGAAATATTTCATGCTTAATTTTACCAAAAGAATAAAATTTTAGTTACTTGTATTCTGAGTATTTCTAGAATAAGTATTTCTAAGTAAGAAGACCAACAATTCATATTAAGAATTCAAACTTTTGTTTGTTTTATATATTGGTCAAACACTTGTACCTGTACCTAGAAGACACATGTACAGATGCAGATCTCTTTCATGATACTTAGGATTTTGCAGTTTAGATTTACCATTTGGGCTTATGGGGGTTTTAGGATAAGATTACTTTTTTTTATATGACATTCTTTAGAAATATTGATAAGAATGATGGCAGAATTGCAGAATTACATAATATTTTTAATTGTTTCCATCTTAATACTTGTTGACTATAAGAATGCTATTGTAATAGAGGTTGGACCTGATAGAGCTCATTTAAATTGTAACTAAATTTACAATTTCTTGTTTAATTTTATACATGCCAAAGTAAAAGGAATCTATCTAAATGAAATGTGACTTTATAAAGCAATCTTTTATAATGTTAGTGCAGTAATGTGAGTCCTATACTAAAACACTGTAGGAGCTCCCCATAAAACTCAGAATGAGGGCAAAAGTTCTAAAAATAGCCTACGAGTGCTTATGTGAACTGTGCATTAGCTGTTCCAAGCCACACCAGTCTCCCTGTTCTTCCTCTCACATTCCAGGCATGCTCCTGCCTTGATATACTTGTTCTTATTCTTTCTACCTGAACACTTTTCCCTGATAGCCTCCTGGCTCTCTGATTCTTTTCCATTATATCTTTGTCAAAAGTTGTTTTCTTAGTGAGGTCTTCCCAGGCCAGATTACATTATTTAAAATTTCACCCCACTCCTATATTATTTGTTTGCTTATTTATTTATTTATTTATTTATTTATTTATTTACATGTTTACTTATATACAGCTTTATTTGTTTACTTAAATGAAGTTAGGTTCACATTGTAAAATGCACAAATCTTAAATATTTCCCAGTGAAGATATAGAATATTTTCATCATCCTGAAATCTCCTTTATCTTCCTACCAATCAATGGCACCCTCTGTGTCACCTTAGACAACTACTGTTCTCATTTCAATCACCATAGATTAATTTTCTCTGTTCTTTAACTTCATAAAATAGGATCTACAGAATGTACTCTTTTCTGTCTGAATTTTTTATTCAATGTAATAATTTTTAATTCATTCATGTAGTCTCTTACATCTGGAGATAGTTCTTATTTATTGCTGAGAACTACTTATTGCATAATTATATCGCAGTTTAATTATTCATTCTCTTGTCAATGGAGTTATGGATTGTTTTCAGTTTGAGACTATTTAGAGCAAAGCTTCTAAAAACACTTTTGTGTAGTCTTTTTGTTGATATAGGTTTTCATTCATTTGTGTAAATAAATAAATACCTGTTACTAGTCATAGAACAAACACAATTTGTATGTGTGTGTATATGTGTATGTGTATACCTATCTACATAAATATACATGTGTGTATATATGTATATACATGTGTGTATATATATGTGTGTATATACATATATATATATGTGTGTGTATATATATATATATATATATAGAGAGAGAGAGAGAGAGAGAGAAAGAGAGAGAGAGAGATTGTGAGACTTTATGGTTTCAAGGTCCAGTTCCTCCTGAGAAATTGCACTTTCTCTCCTTGGATTTTATAAAATTCCCCTAAAGCTTGTAATAATCTCTCTTTTATGGGACACTAGGGGTGAGGGAACACTAACAAAATATTTGGTCGCCATTCATGTATCTCTTTATATTTCTTATTAAAAATTGGGTTTCAATTTGGAAAACAACTTGAAGAGCGAAAAATTCTGAGAGGAGAGAATGAAACTAGAAATACTAAGGCTGACAATTATTCTGGCAGCTTGCAGTAATTAATTGATATTCCATATTTTAAATCAAATGATTTGAAATTATTAGGAAAGCTTAATTAAATTTTATTAACATTACTATATTATGTGTAGAGTTTGCTTTATTATATAATATATATAAATTTAAAATGTAAACTTTGTGTTTCATAAGTATATTTTTGTTCCTAATGGAATCTTATAACAAAATGCTTTAAGGAGCTCTGAGATTTCTGGCTACTCAAACATCTTTAAGTTTAAATTAACTTAGAAATTGATTTCCTCTTCAAGCAATGTTTTACTAAATGCAAATGTATGGATTGGACCACTTTTTAAGAGAGAATCTTCAAATAGATAGGTCTAAATTTTGCCCTTGAACACTGTTTAAACTTATATTGTTTATACATGAAAAGCTCCACGACACCTAATTTAGTGGTAAATGCAATTTACCTAGATCTCTAAGGGAATTTCTTCTCCAGCTGCAGGCAAATAGTGAAAACTGCCTCTTAATCTGGTGACTGTTTTCAACCCTCATCATCGGGAATGGGCAAGGATTTAGTAAAAAAAAAAAAAAAAAAAGATTGTCCCCTTTATATCCCAGGAGAGAACAGTGAGAAAGAATTAAAAAAAAAAAAACTAAAGTGGGGGCATTTATATTCTTGAATCATGAGTATCTCTTCATTGTTCATTTGTGATTTCATAAATAATGACATTTCAGGTTAGCATTGATTCTGCAGAAACCCTATTCTAAGTCTTTTCCCTTTATTGTCCTACATACCCTTTCTTGATAATTTTATGTTCTCCCATGGCTTGAATAGCCTGTGTTATCAGGACTATTAGACTGATTAGTTTTGAAATTATACACACACACATATATACATACACATATGTATATATATATACATATCCATACATTAGATTTTCTTTTAAAACCTCTGAGAACTAATACTTTTTATACTTAATATTTTCAAAAATTCTACATATTGTTGTAAAAATATGTAGAAAATCATTGTCAACCATCTTTCTAGGATTTACGTTTAGAAAAATTAGATTCATAAAATAGTTGCCAGTGAATGTTCCCCAGAAGAATAACTATTGAATTTAGAAATACACTGGATATTATTTTTTTAAAAAATCTAGTGTTCTTTTTAAATTCTTTCTACTCCATATTTAAGTCCTTTAAAAAAAATAATAATAAAAAGAGACTCTGATTACTGGGAGTTTGGATGGAAGGGCAGTGTGGTTTTTGGAACCCAATTTCTTTTCTCATTTCAAGCTTGAGTAAAAAGTCCACTACTTATTCTTTCTTTTCAGAGTAAGAATGGGAGGTGGGAAGTGGCAGCCTCTGAAACCAGAGTATGCTTTATACCTACTAAAAGAAAAAAGGCTCCACCTTTTTGCCAATTTAACAGAAGGCCAGTTAGACTGATTGGGAATGTTTCTGGTTGTGTTATCTCTGGGAAGCTTAGACAGCAGAACATTACCAGAGGGTTGCAATTGCAGGAAAACATGACTGGTTCTTATTTGAACTTTGATCCATTTCCTCCCCAGAAGGAATTTAGACTCTGTCCAGGTTTCTACTTCATCCTCCATCATGAAATGAAAAAATGTGTGCCCTCTAAGGAGTCAGAAAACAAAGATATCATATATAACAACTTTTAGTTTCTTTCATCAGACAATTTTATCTTTAAAACAAGTCCCAGAGAAATTTAACATTCAAAAAGTATAGATTTTCGTTCTTCATAGAAAGCACAAATCTTCCATACCAATTTGTTCATTTTTTTTTTGAAAACACGTATTTTGAACTAATTTTAAATGTATGGAAAAGTTGCAAATGTTGTATAGAGTTCCTATTTAGTGCTCACCCAGTATGCATTAATGTTAACAGCTTACATAACATCATATTGTCAAACCAGGGCATTAACATTCCTTATTTAAAAATGTACCAGTTTTCTACTAATGTTCTTTTTCTATTTCTGGAGCCTATCTAGGATACTGTCTTGTATTTAATGTTTTGTTTTCTTTTTTTTCAATTAACAAACACTTTTTTTAGAGCAGTTTTAGGTTCACAGCAAAATTATGTAGAAACTACAGAGTTCTTCTCTACCCTCTGTCCCCAACACGTGCACAACCTACCCCATTATCAATATCCCATATCTGACTGGTACAATGGTTACAATCCATGAGCCTACAGTGATGCTTCATTATCACCTTAAGTCTACATAGTTTGAATTAAGGTTTACTCTTGATGTTGTAAAGTCAGTCTGTGGGTTTATACAAATGTATAATGACTTGTATCATAAAGAATATTTTCACTGTTCTAAAAATCCTCTATGTTCTGCCAATTCATTCCTTCTTCCCCTTAACTCCTGGCAACCATTAATCTTTATGCCATCTCTATAGTTTTCCCTTTTCCATAATGTCATATTGTTGGAATCATATATTATGTAACTTTTTCAGATTGGCTTCTTTCATTTAATAATATGCATTTAACTTTCTTCCATGTTTTTTTTTTTTTTATAATGTGATAACTCATTTCTTTTTAGTGCTGAATAACATTCCATTGTCTGGATGTACCACAGTTTATTAACTTACTCTTCTACTGAAAGATATCTTTGTTACATCCATGTTTTGGCAATTATGAATGAGACTGCTATAAACATCCACATGTATGTTTTTGTATAGACCTAAGTTTTTAATTTATTTGGATAAATACCAAGGATCATAATTGCTGGATCATGGTGTCTTCTGAGTCTCTTTACTATAAATTACTGAATTAATCTTTGTAGCAAAGAAATATATCCTAAGAGAAATATCGTGAGGCTATTAAAATCATGTTTTTCTTAAAACTTCTACCCAATTTTAGCATCAATAGGTGGATCTATACATTAAAACTCAATATTATCAGTATTTATTTTGTTGATAGAATTGTTTAAGCTTTGGCCCATTGTGAACTCCTTAATTTTGACTCCAGTGTTCGTTCTTTCAATACCCGCCCCGTGTATTTTTTTTTTTTAATTACATTTATTTTTTGGTTCCACAACTTGTTCTGGGCTTATCATATTTTATCATCCACCTTTTCCTATTGGTAAGGATATGGACAATAGATTGTACTCAGAGAAGACAACTCTGTTTTTGTCCTGAGGAACTGTGTGACTCAAAAGGTCTTTTTATTTTTTCTTACCTTACTCTTTTCATTTTTTTCCCTTTTGGGGGAGATGTGGGTATAGAAAAGATTGATAATTGGGAATTCATTTTTGGACATTGGGTATGCTTAATTTTAGCTTACATTGAACAGTCAAGTTAAGTAGTTCAGCAGGGGGTATATTATTAATCAAATTTTCAAAGAAATGTTAGGGCTACAGATAAACCTTGGAGTTGTCAGCGTATAAACAGTACTAATTGTAGGATGAGATGGCATCACTTAGGGAGGCAGTATTGTTAGAAAAAAGAAAAGAATTGTGGATTAGGCATAGAGTAATCCAATATCCAGGAACTAGGGAGAGGAAAAGAAGGAGACAGCAAAAGATGATGAGGAGTTACAAGTGAAGTGGTAAAATGAAGAGTGCTTGATGTACCAGAGCCAAAGGAAGAAAGAATCTCAACAGGGAATGATTAGGCTATTTTGTCAAATGCAGTGGAAATGCCCAGCAAAATGATGATCAAGAACAGACCACTGGATTTAGCAAATTGATATTCATATAACTTAGATAATATGCTGCAGAGCTGATTCCAAATGACTTTTTCTTCTTCATACTATCATTCTCATGTCCTGGTTCTTGAAAAGAAAATATTCTTATATTTTCATTTTTAGCTCATTCTCTCATTCCTAGGTTTCAAGTGGACTCAGGGACATGATGATAAGAAATTCATATCCATACCTCCTGGGTTGATAGATTTTGTCCTTGTAGAAAGTACCTTCTACTTTTGACAAATGTCTTTCCTGAAACCTTGCAATGCATGTCTTCTCTTAAACATCTACATAAACCAGATCCAATTTTCCTGCAGTGAACAGCCTTTTTTCATAGATTTTACTTTATGCTTGTTTCTATTTCCTATTTCATTGACGATTCAGTTTGCTTTTCTGTTTCTTTTTCTTTACTCTTTTTTTTTTTTTTTTTTAAGTAGACTTCCAAGAAAAGACAGTGGCAGAGTTTTTATAATGTACCCTAGGAAGGATAGAAGAAGCAAATGAAATTGCACATAGATCCTTGTCATCCTCTACCTGATGTTTTTCAAGAATTCTACACTATCTATAGCCACCTGACATACCACCTGATGTGACAGGTCTGATCATTTATTAGTCTTAACATATTTTATTTACAAAGATATTACAATATATTTTAATATATGATTAGGAAAAGCACCCATTTCTCCCATCTATTTTATTATCCTCAAATTTAGTTGATATTTTATTCTTCCAGAAAATAATTAAAATAAACTTTTCAGCTTCAAAGTAAAAGATATAAGGAAGTGTTGGGATTTGATGAAGCTCCATAAATATCAGCACTAATGGGGAAACACATTAAGCAGATAAAGTTAAAAATACCACCTTTATTACGGATAGCGAATAGATGGGAAAATATGGCTTAGATGGTGTAAAGTAATAAGTTTACTAAATCTAGTTTCAAGAATTAGACTTAGGTAGCCAATCATTGCTAGTGCTGGAAAATTATAGGTGCCCCAAACACAGCAAACTTGCTTTTTTAATTTATTGAAAGTAACACATCAGATAGCACACTCTTTAGACAAGCAGATTCCTAAGGGAAAAAAGGGGGAATATGAGGGGATTGTTTATGCTTATTTCCTTAGTCTAAATTCATTCAACAAGAAAATGTACTCCTCTTGCTATGAGTAAGTGAAGTGGTGAATTGATAGCAGGCATGTTAAACTAATGAATATTCCCTCCATATTGGAAAACAAGGGATCAGGAACTATGGTTTCTCTTCTAATATTGAAATAAAAAATAGATATATGTGATATTCATGTGTTAATTTGAGATAACTTTAAAATTTTCTATCCTGGTTTTCTATGAAAAATTGTACTTCCTAATTTTGTCAAGTTCTAAGACCTTGAAAATGAACTGCAACATGTTTGTTAAACCATTTGGGCCTGCCACATATTTTGAGTTTCATTTTTTGACAAATTGTAATCCTTTTATGATTAATAATGGTTTAGTACTTTTTTCTCTATGAATAATTTATAATTTATGTTTTTAAAAAATTTCCATTCCATCTTGATGTTAAAATCTAATGGCATAGAGTTGTACATAATATTTTTTATAATTCCTTTAATATTTCTATATCTAGGTGCCGTTTACTTTATTCTATTTTAATTTTCCAGTGTTCAGACCCTGGCACATGGTAGAAACTAAAATATGTATTGATTATATTTGCTTTCAGAACTATATTCCAGTATTAGTTAAAGGGAATGACACAAATTTGATCTACATGCTTTGGCATTGGCAGAGTTCTCATAAAAGAAATATGAGATTTCACACTGATTATTTATCCTACATTATATACCTGCCAAGTATTGTTGTTAAAGGCAAAAATAATTTTAGCAATAGAGATATGAGAAAATGGAGTTTAATAATTATTTATGAAACCAATACAACTGTGACAGTACACATAATTTATTTTACTGTCTACTTTATGTATTGGAGATAAGTATTGAGAATAGATCCTGGATACATGTGGTACATTTTTTTCTCTATATTCCATTAAGAATGTTAAAAGTCATCTAATATTTTATCTCGAATACGCAAGTTGTTTTCTAATTGTAAAGTCTAAGCTTACTAGATAAGAGAATATTTTTTTGCATTCTCCCTTTTTTCTTTTTGAATTTCTATCTTACTCTCCACTTCTTCTAAATCATAAATTGGTATTCTAGGTAGTAAAAGATCAAGATAAGAAGGAATGTATTTAAGGTATTAGAGGAATAAAAAGTAGAGATAGAGAAAGGAGGTAAAAAAGAGAAAATTAGTTTTAAAAATCCCAGATCACTTAGATTTAAGCACAAAGTTTCTTCCATAGACACATGGGTGTATGAAGGCCCCTCCTAAAGTAGGACAGACCTGGGAAAGCAGATGATGTCCATCATTTTAACATGGTGCCAGTTATTAAAATATTGTATTTCACATCCAAAGTCATCTTCTAATCTCTACTTTCTGAAGTTGAAGCTGAGGCTCCTCATTCCTTCGTTACTTGTTGGCTCTAGGTAAGGCTCAACTGATGAGGATAGAAAGGCCACTGCAAAGCTGCAGAAGAGAGAGAGGACTTGCTTTTTCCTGTCTGTTTCTTATATGATTCCCATGAATATCACACATCAGCTGTGTTTCTTCACTGCAGCAACAACAGTTCCTTCCCATAGCGGTAGGTGAATCCAGTTTGCAGTTATTCCAACACTCTCAAAAACTAGCCTCATTGTTCTCTACTCCATGGAAACCAGCACCAGTCAAGAAATATCTTCTCTTCAGATGTCTGAGTTTCAGCAATATGGGATCCCCTTTCTACATTTTAATAATTCCAATCTCTTCTTTTCGTTTCCTACCTTTCTGTCCTTGACCATAGGAGTTCTTGCTGCTTCCTGCAGTTGCTACCTCCATGATACTTTATATTTCTCTTTTAACTTTTTTAGTTACATAAGCAACAACTTTATATGCAGCTAATATTTTTTATCTTAAGTTCTCCCTTTTTTTATGACTGCTATAATCTGACCAACAGAAATACTTTTTCAGCTGTCAAGAGAACCATCTTGTTGTAGAAAATATGTGAATTTCAGAGTCACATAATCTAGGGTCCCAACGAGGTCCCACTACCTCCTTGTGACTGATTGGAGATTAGAGACTTAAGGAATTTTGAGAGAGTTACTTTAACCTTTCTAAAATGCAGTCCCCTAAACTAAAATTACCTACTCAAAGGTTTGTGAAGATTAAATAAGATAATGTTTACAAATCATGTAGGATGTGCTCAATGGATGATATAAATAATGATTATGATGAATATTCTGATGAAGACACAGTATAAGTTTCAATTATTCAGAAGTAAAACTTTTGTATTTAGTTTAGTGGCCTTATTTTAAGACCTGAAATTCTAAAATCTAGACTTAGCAACTGATATATCAAAATTACAAAATTTGTGAAAAATATTGGACTCTTGTTTATACCAAGAGACTTTGAACATGCTCATCCACAAGAATCTCCAAAAATAACATTATTTTATTTATATTTATCATTCCATAGTGGAATCCTTAGAGATAACACTAAGTTAAACATTGACTGACTTAATATC
>NW_011888946.1:3986617-3989170 GCF_000151845.1 Pteropus vampyrus
AACTTGATTGATAGCTAGTGTTATTTTCAGTGTAACTCTCCATCAATATAATTAAATTAAAAGTGAAGAGTTGGTTTGAAACTTTCTCATCACTCTTCAAAATCACAAGGGAGTCTGTTAACAAAGTTGCTTTCTTACACATGAGAAATTTCAAGGGACTTGAAACAAATAAGGCCAGAATCATGAGGCTCTCTGGCTCTTTTGTCTTCATTATATTTCATCAAGTCTCTGATATAAAGCATGTGAGTAACAATAGAGAGGCCACATTTCATATGACTAAAAACTCTAAGGGTTTTTATTTGAGTTTGGATTTAACTAAAGAAATTTACTTGCCAGTTAGAAATTAAACTCCCTGTATTCACTCAAAAAACATTGATCGAACACCTACTATGCTTTAAGCTAAGAATTGTAGGTAGAGAATAAGACAAGATCTTTAGAAAATTTACACATTTTAAAATGAGATATCTAGGTGGAATTTTTTTTTTTTTTTAATATGTGAGTTTCTGCTCCTGGGTGCAATGAAACTGTAGAAGAACAGAACAAGAGAATAAAACAAAATAGCAATATTTGGGAAAAACTTATGGATATTCACTGACTACCATTAGCATTAGTCAATGGTAGGGTGATATTTCACAAAAGGTAATGTGATTTTAGGATGAGTTAAAACATCAAGAACATATGGAAAATAGTCATCTCGCTGTACACGAGGCACTGAGAACACATTCATGGTATTCATTCAATTCCATATTTCATCTTTTAAGAGGAACTATGTCAATATACAATGTATATGATTGCAACCATCATAAATGAGAAAATGTTAGAGACTTCTGAATAGTAAAAATGTGTGCTCTAATATTCTTGGCCTATGTGGAAGATAAATTGAAATTTTTCATTGGTTCTCAAAGGCAGAAAAGAACAATAGGGAGAAGTTATGAGTAGCAGTAAATATTAAACTTAGGTGCCCTCTAGAGAATTAAGGCAACACTTCCAGCTGCTGGGGGTGATGGTGGCTCCTGAATAATAGACTTCGACTGAAGAGAGCCTTCTTTTGCAAGGGCATATCCTCTCTAAGGGATAGCCTAAATCTAATGGCTGGTTGTTGAAGGGGAGTAGAATTCACCTTTCTTCCTTTACTTAAGGCAGGGCAGTTTAAAAGGGTTAGCTCTAGACTTCCACAAGGAATCAACTGAGGCTTCATGTAACTACAGTTAAACTCCCCTCTTTGTCCAATCTTACTTCCTTCATTTCCCCAGAAGTGTTAATTTAGGGGGCATTTTGCCATATATGTGTAGACAAATCTTCATCTCAGAGTCTATTTCTGGGATTATAGCTTAATGCACAGAGAAATTTGGGTTCAACATTAGAGAAGAGCTTTATCATGAGTTGAATTATCATGTAATAGTTTAACTACCTCTACAGGTTGTGAGTTCTCCATATATGGAGATAGTCAAATAGAAGCAAGGGACTATGAGCTAGATTTGGAGAAGAGGGAATACTTATTTCATGAGAAGTTGGAGTAAATTATTTTTAAAAATTCTGTTACCACTTATTGTATAATATGATTCTAAAATGTAAGAGCCATTCTATAAAATCTGTACCAATGGTATTTCACTTATTAGGAAAGACAATTTTTTATATATCTAGGGTTCCCACTTGACTCCTGGAAAAGATAGAATTTATAGGCTAATCCAAGTTTTCCTAAATTCACAGCACAATGCTACAGAAAGAAGGTTAATTTAAAATATAAAAGTCAACAATAAGAAAACAAACAACCTGATTAAAAAATGGACCAAAGACTTAACTGACACCTCACCAAAGAAGATATACAGATGGCAATTAAGCATATGATAAGGCGCTCCACCTCAAATGTCATCAGAAAAATACAAGTTAAAACAGCAATGAGATACCACTATGCAGCTGTTGCAAACCAAATTTCAGAATACTGACAATACCAAATGCTAGTGAGGATGTGGAACAATAAGAACTCTCATTCTTTGCTGGAAATGCAAAGTGGTACAGCCACTTTAGAAGACAGTTTGGCAGTTTTTTACAAAACTAAACATACTCTTAATATATAAGTTAGCAATTGTGTCCCTTGATATTTACTCAGAGAAGTTGAAAATTTATGTACACACAGAAACCTAGAGCTTTATTCATAATTCTCAAATGTTGGAAGCAATCAAGATACTTTTAGTAAGTTAATGAATAAATAAACTATGGCACAGCCAGACAATGAGATATTACTCAGTATTACAAAGAAATGAGCAAACATGCCATGAAAAGACCTGAAGAAAACAAATTTACATTATTAAGTGAAAGAAGTCAATCTAAAAAAGCTACATACCATATTATTCCAACTATATGACATTCTGGAAAGGGCAAAACTATGCAGATAGTAAAACAATCAGTGATTGCCAGGAGAGGGATAAATAGGCAAGCACAGAGCATATTACAGGCAGGAAAATAAGCTGTATGTTACCATAATGGTGGATACATGTCATTATACAGTTGTCAAAACTCACAGAACGTACATTACCAAGAGTGAACCCTAAT
>NW_011888946.1:3990535-3991864 GCF_000151845.1 Pteropus vampyrus
AGCCCCTCTTTTTGTATGCAACTAATTCAATGGTAATCACAGTATTTGTGATAGATCTGGGTACTGTATGGTGTCTTGTTGCAGAATTATAACAGAATCATAATCATAATGTAAAATAGTCATAGTCATACTCTTCTTACTCAACTGTTTTTTTTTTTTTTTTAATTGTAGTTACTATTGCCCCTATTAAAGACTGAAGACTTGATTATGGGACACAGTTCAATAGGCAACATGGATATATTCTATTTGCTCCACTAATCCCTAGAATGGAGCATTTCCAGACAGCTCCATCATCAAGTGACAATGGTCTTTAGGAGATGAAGCTCCTGTACATCCTGAAGACTCAAGAATGGGTGTGAAAACAGATAGTTCATACTCAACATATTTATATCTGACTCACATTGGAAGTCCCAAGATCTCCCTCAGACTAGTCCGAAATAAAAATGTTGAAACCTCCCTCAGACCAGTCCGAAATAAAAATGTTGAAACCTCATTTACACACAGCTCTACACAACATTTTGGCACCAGCCCAGGAAAAGAGGAGAGAAACATTAGAGCCCCACACATTAGTGATCCTACATTTCTCCTTTCCTAATTATAATCATAGCTTCTTTTTAGATGTTTCTGTATTTATCCACTAGAACACACAATACAGGAGGGCAGAGATCTTATTTGTGATATTTTCAGTGTCTAAAGCAAGATCTTGAACAGAGTAGGTATTAAATAAATAGCTGTTGAGTGATTGAAAGAATGAATGTATACTTGAATTAATGCATCTCGGTTAAAGGAAAATATATCAAAAAAGAATGAAGATGAAAATAATAAGATGAGTTAAAAAATAAAAGATGAGAAAATACAGTATAAAAAATATGGCAGGGTATAAAAAACAATCTTTGAAATAGGTACCAGATGTTATGGGGGCTGATGCTATGGACTCTATATTCTCTAGTCTAGCATCTGTCTGCTCTTGAAATAACTTCTAGTCTAGCACTGAGTGGCTAGGAAAAGTTGTAGCACTGGTTTTATAGGAAATAAATTGCTTTCATATCTAATTTTTACAATGAAAAAATATATAATGATTTATGAAAAATAGATATAATTGGTTATGAGATTACATGTTATTTTGTCATTACTTCATCCTATGGATGGGCTGCATTTAAGAAATGTAATTTCCATGAGATATAGCAAGTGGTCATACTATTTTCCTGTTCAGTATTGCCTTTGAAAATATGTTTGAATTGCTAATAAATGACTGACTCTGGACCTGAACAAAGAAAGCCAGAGAATGAATGATATATCCAAGCAAGTCACACTTGGATATGGTGTGCA
>NW_011888946.1:3993959-3996059 GCF_000151845.1 Pteropus vampyrus
CTGTTAAAATAAAGGGCGTAGGTATAAAAGGAATCTATTCTAACTTATTTGAATGAATAGCCAATGGTTGCTGAGTTGAGAAAAGCATCTAAAATAGAAATCAAAGATTCAAATAGACAAAGAGAAAAATAATCAGGTGAAAGACAGAGACAATAGAAAGAAATTTAAAATATACCATCATCAGTATCATCAGAAAAATTAAGGATTTTTTGAATCCATGAAATTATAACAAGATGCTAGGAATAAAAGGACCATCCTGGAAACAAAAAAAATAGTTCTTAGAAATCGATTACACAAGGACCAAAAACAAAAGCTGAATATTAAATAAAAAGGCAAAGATATATCCTCAGATCAAAAATAATTAAGAATAGGAAACAAAAAAGAAAGGTTAAGAAAATTAAAAGACCTGTAGGGGAGACTCAACTTCCAAATAATAATTCTAAAAATAGTAATACAAAAACAGATATTATCCAACTATTTAATTGAAAGAAAATTCTCAAGAAAGAACAGTTTCCAGATTGACAAGGCACGTTTCTATGCCCTGCAAAATGGGTTAGTACAGATCAACAACAAGATATTTATTTGTGAAATTTCAAATACTGGAGAAAGAACTGGCTAAAATTTCTGAAAAAGGAAAGTGAAATGTTCAAAACTGGAAGCCAGAAGTCACTAAAAATGTTTTTAAAAATTTAAGAGAACCTCATTTCTAATTAAAATATTAACCCAGTCACTTTTTAAAAGTAAATTAGCATAGATAGAATGCAGATCATTTTTAGACATGCGAGATATCAATAAATTTCCCTCTTATACACAATGCAAATGAGGAATATTCCCCATCAAAAGCTGCAATAACCCAGACATACACAAGCAATTCAGGAACTCGTGTCCAACACTAGAAAGAGGTGAGGCAACATATATATTAGCCTCATGTGAAATGTGATCAGAGTGCCTCCAAGAGAAACTTGGCCAGATTGAAGCAAGTGAGGAAGCTCCATTGGAGATTTCATCAAAAAATATGAAACTGTTTGAAGAAAACTGTTTGAAATAAAAATCTGACAGCAATAGATGTTCAATATTTTACATATAAACATTACTACTTTGTAGGCTTTGTATAATGTAGCACTTTGGTTTCCTAAGGATAAAAACACCACATATAAAATTACTGAGAAACTAGTATCAAAGATACTAAAAGAGATCAACTATATCAAAGGGTTTATCTGAAAATGTTTCTATGCAAAGCAGATCACCCAAGTAGCCCTTTCCAATAAAATTATATCTTGACATATTCAAGAATTGGTTGATAATATAGAAAACCAACCTATAGAAAAGAAAAATAAAACTAGCAAAGTATGTTTTATTACAACTTGATGAATTCATAGCATAACATGGTAATTATTTTAGAATTTATGCAATTTAAACATCATGGTGATATGATTGAAGGATTATTTTCAGATTAATTGCTGACAAATGCAACTAGCCCTGCATTGTGCAAAACTATGAAAGATAACATTGTCAAAAAATAGGGTTTAGAATTTAAGTTTTGTATAGGAGCATATTCTGCAGAGTAGTGACCCAGAATAAGAAGCTTGGACCAGAAGTAAATTGATGCACCACATCTTCACAGAAAAAATATTGCCAAAACAATAGCAATAGCAAATCAGCTGTCAACTATACAGTCTTTACAGTTGGTTTAGATGTAAATTTTGCAAAGGCTATGTGTTATATTTTAAAATGTTCTTTTAATTATATGATAATATAGAAGATAATCATAAACAACTGGTATTCCATGTAGAAATATGCTGGTTGATTGGAATTAATGTTTTGTTGAGTGCTTGAAATATGGAACAAACTCTGAAGTCTTTAAGATAAAAACTAGCTTCGTCGCAGCTTTTTAAGGAAGTGAACTAAACAGCTAGATTTGCTTATCAGTCTAATATATTTGGTATTTTTCATTATGTATTGCCTCATGAATAAAAGAAATTTCACATATTTTCAGTGACAGATAAAACCAAGGACACATACAAAAGCGTAAAGTTTATAATAGTGTCCACAGATTGTTAGAATACATTTCATAATCTAAGAATTACAAATGAGGCGGGT
>NW_011888946.1:3996489-4002310 GCF_000151845.1 Pteropus vampyrus
TTTATTCAAAATGTGTATAGGCATTTAATATGAAGAATTGCTTTTAATTCAAAACTTTTCATTTACTCATAATATTGGAATAACAAAAATTATATATGTAATAGCAAGTCTTAATCATTTATATACATACTTTCAATAAATAAAATATAGTGTTTGTAATTATTTTCTTTTTCCCTGTTTTACCTATTTTGTTTACATTTATAAAACTATTTGTATAACTACTTAATATAATAATAATATTAGAACATATATTATGTAAGTTTTAATTTTTATTCCATTTATATGTTAATTTCTATTATGTTACAAAAATATTGGTACCTGCCAAATTGGAAGCAAAAAGTAACTGGCCCTTCACCACCAATAGTTTGAGAAGCACTGGACTACACTGTTAAACCTTTCTGAGTTTTAATTTTCTCATTTATATAGGGAATATAACAATGCCTGATTTTCAAGATGGTAATTATGACAAATAAGGGAAGAACTACAGGAAGCTAAAGAATTTTTAGATTGATTTTTTTTTTTGCACATTCTAATTTTTCTAGTGCAGATATCCTTTACAGCTGAGTCACATAGATTCTATTACCAAAGGCTTTCCCTTGATCATCTTTCCATATAACATATGCAACAAGTGAATTGCTTTTGCTTTTCATTGATATTCCAATATAGATTTTTTCATATTAAATGAAAGAATAATTAAGTGGTTAGCATTTTCTAAAAACTATGTTGTTTGGGGGCATAATCTCATATAATTCCTACCATACTCCAATAAAATGTGCATGTTATATCATCATTTTGTAGACAAAGAACCTGAGAATAAGAAAAATTAAGCAACTTGCCCAAAATTGCACAACTAGAGAAAAAAAGTAAATAAAATTTGAATCTACTTTAGTCTAAATTTTGATATTGTTTCAATATATTCAACTTATCTTTAACATATGATATAGTGACCAATATATATTATTGGTAAAGAGATACTTAATAGAATGAATCATTAAATAAATGTAGGAATTAATACATATGATTTGAAGCTGTAGGAATTTTTGCTTTGTACATGCATAATTAAATCAAAACTGATATTTTCAATATTTTTCAAAATTATTTGTTTTCTTTAGGTATCATGAACACAGAAAATTATTTTATTAACTTTAAATAAGTACATGTAATCAGAGTAAATGGAGCAGTCCTGTTGTTTAAGTTAATTACTACATGCTAAAATATTTGGATAAAGAACAATGAGTTTTGTAATTTTGTGGAGTGGAAATAAATTTTGCAATACTTAGTTAAGAGGCTTTGATCCTATATGTTGGAGATAGTGAACACAATAGTTCTGGTCCCAATTCAGATACCTTTTCTATAAATGTCTTGCCGGCATATACGTTATTTTTTTCATTGCTGTATCTTGTAGAGTGTCTTCTCTGAACCCTTAAATCAAAAGAACTGACCTAGACTCACACAATCAAAACCAAATGTAATATAAATGCAAACAAAATACTCTTTTCCTTCTCACAGCCTAATATCTTTATTCTAATGCTGCTTTATTTAACATTCCAAGCCATTCCTGATTTCCTAAGCTTCCAGTTTTCCACCTTATTTTCTAATGTATGTCCTCAGAACTGATACCTGATTCTGTTTCTACAGTGAAATTGTTTCTCTCCTTGAACAGCAGTCACACTTGCTATTTGAATTATGCAGTAAAGACCTATTTTAAAGCCCTAGAATATCAATACTCTTGAAAAATTTCTAAACAAGAATCAGAGGAACATTTTCAATAATAATTATAATTATTTGTTAAGAAATAAGAAAACTGATGCTTAGAGCTAAAGTCTCCTTGTTCTTGAGCAGCAAAACTATAAGTAGAGAACAGGCTATTCACAAGTACACTCAATTCTTTAATTCATTTGTTTTTTAGTTTTTAACTCGTAAGTATAAGGTGGTTTGCAGAAGCAGACAAATATTTAGATTAACTATATATACTCTTCTAAACAGAACCTGGGCAAATTCTTCCCTAAATGTGTAGGCTTGTTTATTTTCATTTAAAAATCCTGTCAAGTGCTTAATAACAAAACTGAATGGAATAAAATAAAATCACCTCTAGGCACAAGTAGAAAATCAAAACATTGGTTAGAAAACTACAGACTAAGTATTAATTGAAAACACCCTTTTGTGGTCTTTTCCCTACCTCAGAAGATTTATTGTCAGCTTTGGAATATTTTTTTTAATAAAATTTATTGAGGGGGGACAATGTTAATACAATTATGTAGGTTTCAAGTATACAATTCAACAATATGCCATCTGTATATTGCATTCTGTGTTCACCACCCAAAGTCAAATTTCCTTCCATCACCAAATATTTGACCCCCTTTACCCTTGTCTGCCTCCCTCACCCCACTTTCTCTCTGGTAACTACTAAACTGTTGCTTGAGTCTATGAATTTTGCTTGTTTGTCTTGTTTGTTTGTTGCTTTCAGTTTTATATTCTACCTATGAATGAAATCATATGGTTCTCAACTTTTCTGTGACTTATTTCGCTTAGCCAGAAGAAAAGATAAAATACTGCCGTTTGCAGCAACATGAATCAATCTTGAGATTATCACACTAAGCTTTGAAATATTTTGTTTCTACTGATTGTAGAGACAACCCTCAGCTTATAAAATAGAACTTAACCACTATTATCCCTAAATTTTAGATTTCCTGGAGTAATTTTTTAAAAGAGGTAATTCACATAAAAAGCCTACTAATTGATTTTTTCTGTGTTAAGAATATATATTAAAGGCGAAGGTATTAAATATATACCAATTGCAATCCCACCAACAATGTATGAGGGTTCCATTTTCTCCAAATCTTCACCGACACTTGTTCTTTGATTGATCGTAACTATTCTGACAGGTTTGAGGTGATATCTCATTGTGGTTTTAATTTGTATTACTCTGATGATTAGTGACCTAGAGCATCTTTTCTTATGTCTATGGACCATCTATTTTTCCTCTTTGTAGAAATATCTATTCAGGTCTTCTGCTCATTTTTTAATTGGATTGTTTGTGTGTTTTTTTTGTTGTTGTTGAGTTGTATGAGTTCTTTGTATATTTTGGATATCAACCTCTTATCAGATATTCTCCCATTCATTAGTTGTCTTTTTGTTTTGTTGATGATTTCCTTTGCTGTGCAAAAACTTTTTAGTGTGATGTTGTCTCATTTGCTTATTTTTTCTTTTGTTTCCCTTGCCTAGGGAGATATATCTGAAAAGAAATTACTAGAGAGATTATCGCTTATGTTTTCTTCTAGAGGTTTTATGTTTTGGGTCTTATATTAAAGTCTTTAATCCATTTTTTTCCCTACATCACCCCTCCCCCTACCCCCTACCCTCTGGTAACCACTAGTCTATAGTCCATGTCCATGAGTCTCTGTTCATTTGTTGCTTTTAGGTTTATATCTCACATATAAGTGATATCATGTGATTTTCAACTTTTTCTGTCTGGGTTATTTCACTTAGCATGATTATCTCAAGGTCCATCCATGTTGTCGCAAATGGCAGTATTTCATCTCTTCTTATGACTGAGTAATATTCCATTGTATATATATACCGCAGCTTCTTTAGCCAGTCATCTATCATAGGACACTTCAGTTGCTTCCATATCCTGGCCACTGTGAATAGTGCTGCTATGAACATCGGTGTGCAAATATCTTTTCGGATATGGGTTTTCAAGTCTTTGGGGTAAATACCCAGCAGAGGTATTGCTGGATCATATGGTAGACCAATTCTTAGTTTTTTGTGGAACCTTCATATTGTTTTCCATAATAGCTGTACCAATTTACAGTCCCACCAGCAGTGTATGAGGGTTCCTTTTTCTCTGTATTCTCTCCAACATTTGTTATTACTTGTCCTATTGATCATAGCTATTCCAACAGGTGTGAGATGTTATTTGCATTTCCCTAATAAGCTAGCAATATCGAGCATCTTTTCAAAAATTTGTTGGCCATTTGTATGTCCTCTAGGGAGAGGTGTCTGTTCAGGTCCTCTGCCCATTTTTTGATTGGATTGTTTGTTTTTTTGTTGTTATTGAGTCGTATGAGTTCTTTCTATATTTTGGATATTAGGCCCTTATAAGAGGTGTTGCTTGCAAATATATTTTTTCATTCAGATGGTTGTTTCTTTACCTTGTTGACAATTTCTTTGCTGAGCAGAAGCTTCTTAGTTTGAGGTAGTCCCATTTTTTCTTTTTCAGGTTTTTAAGATGAAGCGTTAGGTTGTTTATTCGGGCTCATTCTTGTTTTTGGAGATTGGCCTGTAATGATATCAATTTTTCTCTTATGACCGCTTTTGCTGTGTCCCAAAAGTTTCGATATGTTGTACTATCATTATCATTCATTTCTATGTATCTCTTGATCTATCTTTTTTATTTCTTCTCTGACCCAGTTATTCTTCAGTAGTGTGCTGTTTAATCTCCATGTATTTGTGGTTCTTGCTTTCTTTTTACAGTTGATTTCTAGTTTCAAAGCATTATGATCAGGGAATATCGTTGGTATGATTTCAACCCTCTTATATTTGTTGAGGCTCTCTCTGTGTCCCAGTATGTGGTCAATCCTTGAAAATGTTCCATGTACTAGACAAGAATGTATAAGCAGCTGTTTTGGCATGGAAGGTTCTGCAGATATCATTTATGTCCAGTTGGTCTCATGTGTTTTAAGGATGTTATTTCCCTACTGATTTTCTGTTTGGATAATCTGTCCATACCTGATAGTAGAGTATTTAGGTCTCCTACTATGATAGTGTTTTAGTCTGTTTCTCCCTTTAGTTCTGTTAGTAATTGCTTTATATATTTCTCAGCCTCCTGATTGAAAACATAGATATTAGTAAGTGTTATGTCTTCTTGGTGCATGATTTCCTTTATCATTATGAAGTGTCTCTCAATATCTTTCTTTACCTTTTTTATTCTGATATTAGTACTGCTACTCCCGCTTTTCTCTGAATGCCATTTGCTTGAAATATCATTTTCCACCCTTTCACTTGGAGTCTATATTTGTCTTTGGAGCTGAGATGTGTCTCCTGGAGGCAGCATATGATTTTTTTTATTTTTAATCCATTCTGCCACTCCATGCCTTTTTATTGGTGAGTTTAGTCCATTTGCATTTAGGATAATTATTGAAATATGAGGTCTCCTTATAGCCATTTTATCTTTTGCTTTCTGGTAGCTTGGTGTTTCCATTGCTTCTTTGTCCTTGTGTTTCTGTTTTATTTATTTTGGTTGGCTTTCGTGGTTTTTACCTCTGGTCTTTCTTGTTTTATGTTATATACTTCAGTTCTGAATCTTCAGTGTGCTGTTACCATCATGAATATGTAAAGGATAGTTATATTTATACAGTCGCCCATTTTCTTCTGCGCATGCTTTATCTCCATTCCCCTTTGCGAATTTGGATCTTTGAATACTCTTCTTTTTAGTTATTTTTGTCTCAAATTGTCCCTATGTATGCTGAACATTCATTACTATCTTGCTATAGCAATTCCCTTCTTATTGTTTAAGCTTGTAATGCTCTGTACTTAGTAAGAGTTGCACGCCTCTGCTTCTATTTACCTGATAGTCGCCTTACTCCTAATTATGTTTTGTTTGTTTTTTTATTTTTGTCATTTCGTTTTAGGTGAGCTCACCCCTTTCAGTATTTCCTGTAGTGCAGGCCTCGTAGTAGAGACTTCCCTCAATTTTTGTATGTCTGGGAAGGTCTTAATTTCTCCTTCATATCTAAAGGAGAGCTTAGCTAGATACATTATTCTAGGCTGGTAGTTCCTTTCATTTAATACTTTGAATATTTAATTCTACTCCTTTCTG
>NW_011888946.1:4002360-4002844 GCF_000151845.1 Pteropus vampyrus
TTTATTTCCAGAAAATCTATTCTGTTCTTTTTGAGGGTTTCAGTCTCCTTACTAAAGAACTCATTCTGCTTATCTAGTTGTTTTCCAATTCCTGAATGTGTTGATATGACCCATTTTGGAAGTCACTGAGTTTTTTCAGAAGTACCCTCCTGAATTCTTTGTTATTTAAGTCTCATAGTTCTGTTTGTCAGCTTATTTTCTGGAGATTTTTCTCTTTCTTTCCGAGATTCCTTGTCACCTTGGTTGTATGGTGTTTAATGGACTATTTCTCCTCCTGGGCATTAATGGAAATTTATTCTTTTTTTCCCAGAAAGATTTATTATATAAAAGTCTCTGTTTAGCTTGTTGCAAAGAAGGCAGTTTTTTTTTTGTTTGTTTGTTTTTTCAGTAGGTAGTGTCTAAGTCTCTTGGATCCCTGCTTTATATAAAAAGCCTTAATAATGCCTTTTTATTTTTTCTTATAGATGTTTAATCTCACTCACTA
>NW_011888946.1:4004209-4007317 GCF_000151845.1 Pteropus vampyrus
TTTTTATTTTTTCTTATAGATGTTTAATCTCACTCACTACTCTCAACCTCAGTCTCTGTCAGTGCTAGCAACAGTTTTGGTAGCAATTACTCAGATTCCCTTGGGCTCCATGGTGTTTGGTCTTGGAGGATATGGGAGAGGGGCCTTTTGGGTAGAAGGTTGAGGGCTGTGGCTCAGCCTCGGTTTTGCAACTGTGGCTGGTAAAAATCAACTATTGTTTCTCTGCCATCCTGCTTCTCTGCTTTCTGTCCTGGTGACTGGGTCCTGCCTCAGGCTGCGGGGAACTCACAGCTCTCTCAGGCAGGGCTCTTCAGGGAATTTGCAGCACGTTCTCCCCTCCCCCTTCTCCTATGAGAGCTCTGGTGGCTTCGAGAGGCAGTTTCTTTATCTCTCTCAGTCCACCACCCAACACCCAGGGTTCTGACCTGTGGTAGCTCTTATGCACAGATCCCATGCTCAGATGTGCTGGTGTGCAGTTTGGGTGTTTTTGTTCAGTTTTAGATATTCAGCTTATTGTTGTTTCACGGGGAGAGATCTGGGGGCATCTATCACTCTGCCATGTTTCTCTAAACCTGCTTGTCTTTAATCCATTTTGAGTCTATTCTTGTATAAAGTATAAGAAGGTGGTCCAATTTTATTTTATTTTTCCTTATATCTGTCCAATTTTCCCAACATCATTTATCAATGAGACTGTCTTTACCTTATTGTATATTTTTGCCTCCTTTATCATATATTAAATGAGTGTATACATGTGGATTTATTTCTGGACTATTCTGTTCCACATATCAATGTATCTGTTTTTATGCCAGTATCATGCTGTTTTGATTACTGTAGCCTTGTAGTGTAGTTTTATATCAGGTAGTATGAGACCTCCAACTTTGTCCTTCTTCTCAAGATTGCTGTGGCTATCAGGTCTTTTATGGTTCCATATAAATTTTAGGATTCTTTGTTCTAGCTCTCTGATAAATGCCATTGGTATTTTGATAAGAGATTGCATTGAATCAATAGATTGTTTCGGGTAGGAGGGCCATTTTAATGATGTTGATTCTTCCTACCCATAAACATGATTTATGCTTCCATTTATTTTTATCTTCTTCAATTTCTTTTTTCAATGACATAATTTTCTGAGAACAATTCATGTACCTCTTTTGTTTAATTCCTAGTTATTTTATTGTTTTTGATGCAGTTGTAAATGGGATTGTTTTCTTATTTCTCTTTTTGAAAGTTTGTCATAGGTGTATAAAAATGCAACTGAATTCTGAATATTAATTTTGTATCCTGCTACTTTACTGAATTCATCGATCAGTTCTAATAGTTTTATTTAGTGTGTAATCATTAGGGTTCTCCATATATAGCATCACATAATCTGCAAGTAATGACAATTTTACTTCTTCCTTTACAATTTATTTTTCTTTCCTATCTGATTGCTGTGGATAGGACTTCCAATACAATGTTGAACAGAAGTGGTGAAAATAGGCATCCTTGTGTTATTCCTGAGTTAAAGAAAATGCTTTTAGCCTTTTCCTATTGAGTATGATGTTAGTTGTGGGTTTGTCATATATGGCCTTTATAATGTTGAAATATGTTCCCTGTATTCCCACTTTACTGAGAGTTTTTATCATAAATGGATGCTGGATTTTGTCAAACTCTTTTTCTTCATCTATTGATATGATCATATGATTTTTATCTTTTGATTTATTAATGTGGTGTATGACATTAATTGATTTGCAGATATTGACCCAACCTCGCATCCCAAGAATAAATCCAACTTGATCATGGTTTACCATATTTTTAATGTATTGCTAAATTCAGTTTGTTAATGTTTTGTTAAACATTTTTGCATCAATGTTCATAAGAGATATTGGCCTATAGTTTGTGTGTGTGTGTGTGTGTGTGTGTGTGTGTGTGTGTGTGTGTGTGATGTCTTCGTGTGATTTTGGACATATTAATGGTGGCCTCATAAAAGGAATTAGGGAACCCTCCCTCTTCTCGAATTTTTGGAATAACTTGAGAAGAATAGGTGTTAATTATTCTTTGAATTTTTGGTAAAATTTGCCTATGAAACCATCTGGTCCAGGACTTTTGTTTCTTGGGAGTTTTTTGATTACTGATTCAATTTCATTCATGGTGATCGGTTGCTTAAGATTTTCTGTTCCCTCTTTGGGGTGAAATGCTCTGACAATATCTATTAAAACTATTTGGTCTAGTGTGTCTTTTAGGCTCATTGTTTCCTTGTTGATTTCTGTCTATAAGATCTGTCTATTGGTGTCAATGGGTGTTAAAGTTCCTTACTATGAGTGTATTACTATTGATCTTTTCCTTTATGTCAGTCAATAATTGCTTTATGTATGTAGGTGCTCCTATACTTAAATAAGTATATGTTTACTAGGGTTATGTCCACTTGATGTATTTATTTCTTTATTATTATACAATGTCCTTCTTTGTCTCTTATTATAGCCTTTGTTTGAAAGTTTATTTTGTTTGATGTAGTATTGCTACCCTGCCATTTCTTTTTCATTTCCATTTGTGTGAAATATCTTTTTCCATCCTTTTACTTTCAGTCTGTGTGTGTCATTTGATCTGAAGTGGGTCTCCTGTAGACAGCATATGCCTGGGTCTTGTTTTCTTATCCATTTGGCTACCTTACGTCTTTTGATTGGAGCATTTAAAGTGATTATTGATAGGTACATAGTTATTTTATTATTTGTATTAATTTTTTTTCTCTTCTTATTTTTACAGAAGTCTCTTTAATAGTTCTTGTAATACTGACTTATTGGTGATGAATTCCTTAAGCTTTTCCCTGTCTGGGAAGCTCTTTATATCACCTTACATTTTAATCAAAAGCCTTGCTGGGTAAATTATTCGTGGTTCTAGATTCTTATTTTTCACAACTTTGAATATTTCTTGCCAGTCCTTCTGACCTGCTAAGTTTCTTTTGAAAAATCAGCAGACAATCTTATGGAGATACCCTTGTATGTAGGTAACTAGCTGCCTTTCTGTTGCTGCTGTTAATATTCTCTCTTTGTCTTTGATCTTTGGCATTTTAATTACGATGTGTCTTGGTGTGGGCCTGTTTGAATTCCTCCTGTTTAGGACTATTTGTGCTCC
>NW_011888946.1:4010472-4010856 GCF_000151845.1 Pteropus vampyrus
TCCCCTCTGCTTTTTAAAGTCAGACTATTTGGGAACGCCTCTTGCCTGAGCTGGGGAGGCCCCATTTGGGGCTAGGACCCCTTTCTCCTTCAGGGGGCCTCTGCAGCCTCACTCTCCATATTCCATTGCCACCAGCAGGTGTGAGTCTAGGCCAATTCGCAACATTGCCCCTTCTACCAGCTTCGATGTGGCTTCTTCTTTCTGTTATCAGACCACACGTTATGATAAGCTGGATGACAGGTGATTCTCCACGTTGATTATTTCGTAATTTGGTTGTAATTTTAATGTGGACCTGATAGGAGGTGAACTCCGCTTTTACCTAGTCTGCCATCTTGACCCCTAACCCATATTTTTTTTAAAGAAAGGACACCTCTATCACACAAA
>NW_011888946.1:4010906-4019602 GCF_000151845.1 Pteropus vampyrus
GATTCTCCACGTTGATTATTTCGTAATTTGGTTGTAATTTTAATGTGGACCTGATAGGAGGTGAACTCCGCTTTTACCTAGTCTGCCATCTTGACCCCTAACCCATATTTTTTTTAAAGAAAGGACACCTCTATCACACAAAGAAAACATAGTGGCAAAATACAGTAGATATGTCTAATTTGGTTAAATTTAACCATATTAAAATTTAATTATATGGTCTTTGTATTTCAGATTACAAATTTTATTTTTTTTATTTTTTAGGTTAATGAGAACTTCTACATGGACTTTGTATTACCTGAGCAGGTAACTGTCACTTCTTTCCTAATCCATTCTATTTCCTTTTCACTGACTTCCTTGCCATTCTCCATCCTTATTATGTCATCCATTAAGAGACAGCTTTAAAAACAAACTAGATTATTTATTTCCAATTTACAATATTAAAAAAAAAGACACTAACAAATTTTTTTAAGGATGTGTTAAGGAAAAGGTAAACTATCCCATTTCAGCAGACTATATGAGCATAAAATGAGTAGTGAGAAATACAGCTATAAAGAGCTAGCATAAGAATTTGTCCAGTCAATAGGAAATATCACAAGTTTTGGAACATAATATACGGAAAGAACTGGAACAACAATGAAGAAACGCAATGGGATATAGGAAATAGAAAGATTATAATAAACATTTGTTATTTGTGAATGTCCAGAATCTAAAACTCTTTTTTTGTTTTGGGAGTATATCCCTCCTTCTATTCTGAAGTGAAGAGGCCAGGTTCTCTTTGGTCTTACTGTCTTAATGGCTATTACTTGGCTACATGTCAGAACTTTGGCATGTCCCAGACTTAACTTCTACTCCTGAACAGACTCTCAAAGACAAATGGACCGTGATTATTCATTACTCAGTAGAATGACTATGAATTCTAACACCAAAATTAGAATGGAGTTATGCAAAATTATCTCAATGTAAAAGTTTCTTAGAGCTAGAGAGTCAAATGTGTACTGCAACTGAAATAGTTAATAATATTAGGGATAATTTTACTATAGTTTGAAGATTTATGTGGCTTGAATCTAAGGATATGGATTCAAACTTATCCCCTTTAAAAAGATGAGATTTCTTTTTTATGATGTTTGTAATAGGTTTTAGAGTGGTCCTTTTTGTTGGGAAAAATATCTATAACAGTGCTCTAGCTGGGGTCTTTCAAACTGTTACCAAACCAATGCAATAGATGGAAACCTCAACTTGCTTATCATAAGAAGACAAGATATTATTTTTCCCTAATGGTAAGTGTATATTAGCCATGAAAAATATAAAATCATTGTTAGAAGGATGAGATAAATCCAAATTATAGCATTATTATTATGTTACTGTGTAATCTGTGCATATTGGTATTTTAAATACTTTTATGAAGAAAATTTATCATACCGAAGAGTCTAGAAAATACATCTCTGATTTTAACTGAAAAATCAATAACTGATTTAGGCTTATAGTTTTATATTTTAAATTGTTCTAAGTTTATAAACAGTGTTGAAACATTTAAGAAAACCTAATCAGCTTATTTGTAAGTTTAATATAATTAGTTTATAAGATTTACTTTAGTCTTGGGAAGATTTATTTTAGTAGTCAAACAATTTAAATAATTATAAAGAAATTTAATATGTTAAATTTATAAAAGCATTTAAAAATGTTAATTGGACTTTGTTAATTAAGTTTCACAATGAAACCAAACATTAATCAAAGTTTCTTTAAAACTGGATATTAAAATTCCCTTGATTTTAAGTAGAGCAATTCAATTTTTAAGTTAAACTTTAAAGTTTTACAAAAAAAAACTAGATTAAAATTTTAACTTAAAAATTGAATGGTATTTTAAAGTATGATTCTAACTACTTTTTCTGTACTTAAACTCAATTTCAAGTACATCAGACAGCATTCATTGACCTCATTCACAGCAGCTGTGATAGTTGTCCTTGTCCCATGTTGTATCAAATCAAGGCACATCATTTTGCCTATTCAGTATTTTCAAAAGAAATCCAGTCAAATTTAACAACTAACGACTTTTAAAAAACAAATGGAGAGGTCATATTATTTGCTGTGCTATCTTCTATTTTTGGTTTTATGGCCTTTATATTCTGGCCTTTTCTATAGCCTACACTCTGCCATATCACCTTTTTGCCATGTACATGAATGTTAATGTTAGCTCTGTGGTATTAAAATGATTGCTTACTTATATCCTACAGTGAATATTATTGCACTGGCATTATTTGTTTTGGCTCACTGCATGGATTTCTAAAATGTTAGTAATTTGATGACTCAGAATATTTCATTTTATTTTGGGAGAAAAGGAGCAAACATTTGAGTTAATTGTATTTTTTTACTTCAAGGCAAATTATCATCATTGGCCCATACATGGTCCCCTCTTGATTTGGTTCGTAAGTCTGGTTTTCTTTTATTCATTCATTTTGTTTCATTACTATATTCTACCCTGCTTCCCCCTATGCTGGTTAAAAACAACTATTATACATTCTAAGTTGTCTTATATTGTTTTATATGCTATTGCAAAATTTATATTGCTGTTTTGAGTGCCTATAATTCATATATATGTATACACACATATATTATAATTTCTTACTATTATAATCTCAGTATCACAGTGACATATTGTGATTTGTGCATGTGTATATATGCATATGTAGTGATGTGTATCATTGTGTTTCTTCTTTAACTAAGTTTTAAGTTTTAAAGATCCAGTTATATTATTATGTATTGTTATGTGTATATGTGTATAATTTATCATCTAAATGTTACATAATATTCCAGCATGTGTAGGCAACTCATTTTGACTAATTTTTTTGTTTTCTTATAGCATTTCCAAATTATTTTTATTGCTATGGTTTTGTTGTAGCATGTCTTAATAGTCAAAACAACAATAATCCCTCTTTATTCTTTTCTAAGGTTGATTTGACTATTCATGAAATTTTTCTGAACATAAATTTAAAATATGTCTAATTTCAAAAAATTTAAACTAAAATATTGTTATTTATTTTCATTTAATTTTTTAGATGTTTTGCTAATGTGAATGATATCTTAACATATTTTAACATATATTCTAGATGGATTGTTGCTGGTAGAAAGACATGAACTAGAGTTTTTAAGTCTATTTTGAAACTTGAAAAATTGTAAATCTCATTTCATGATGTTTATCCGTTGATACTGTTGGCTTTTCCTTTGAATTTGCAGATTTTATAATATGCGAATAATGGTATTTTAATATTCTTTTCATTACTTTCCTTTTTCTTATTGTGATGGACAAGGTCAACTAAATTTATAGGTATACAGACAGTAAAGAACTATATTAAACTATAATAACCTTATCTGGCTTCAAGCTTTAAAAAATGCATGTTGCGTTTCCAATGTGAGATTGTGAACTTCACACTAAGGTTTCTAGTGAAGAAATATAGGAAACTCAGACAGGTGATGTCCACGAAGAAAAGGTAGGTGTTGAAGGTGGGAAGGGTCATTAAATTTTAAAGGAGAGAGAGAAGTTTGCATTAATTTGAAAAAGTCATTCTCTTGAAACATTGATGGGACAAAAGAATGCCACTGATACTACTATGGCTTGTTGACATATGGGATTAGTCTTAGTCTTGTTTTAGTCCTCAAGTAGATATTTTCTGGACTTATATTACTCTGTTGAATATTAACTATGATTATTAAAGTTATTGGTTTAATGATATCTTAGAATATTTGTAGCTGATTTTTAACAACATATATGATGTTAATCTGATTATAAAAACAAATATACTGTAGAACAACTAGAAAATAGAGAAATATCATGTATATTTCAAATCTTCATAATATCAACTAAATAAGACCCATGTCACTCAGAAATTTTCTAGTTACAGATGACAAAAACCTATGCTCCAGAAGTTGAATTTAATATGTAATAAATTTAATATTATATATATTTTTATATTTTTATGTTTATATATAATTGTGTATATATGTGGTATATGTATATATATGTGTGTGTGTATATATATATGTATCTTATTTTAACATGCATATGTATGTGTGTGTGTGTATATGTATAAAATTTGAGACACTCTTTAACCTAAGGTTTTCAACAAAGTCTTTAAGGTCCTCTCTGTTTTTCTCCATTTATAACCTCTGATTCCCTCATTGTGTGGTTCTTACTTGCATAGTTCTCTTTATGTGTCATGAGCCATAAGTATATTCTAGCTCTCAGCTTACATACATACAGGTCGTTATTTTAGAATAACGATCTCTCTTCAGAGATCTATCTATCAAATCTCAGGGCAAACTTCTTTTTTTAATCACGTATCCAATTTTGTACTCAGTGGTGAATCCTAGAAGTATTCTGTGACTTAGGACAGAAAGGAGAGATGGATTTATGAACAACAGGGAGTGGGGGAATAGGGTTTCTGTAGGTAATAATGATTTTATCATCAGACAAATGATGAAAAGGGGTGCAAGAAAGATGAAGAAAAGTCATCTTTAAGTTTTTAACATTTTGGTGTTTCTGGAACTGTATATATGTGCCTGTATATGTGGAATTGTTATGACAGTACACTGCTTTCTGTCTTACATTATCACTTAGTATTTAGATATTAAAAATGTTCCAGTTTCTTTAAAAATCTGTAATTAAAAATAATATAATAGTCATAGCATATTTCTCATATTTTGAAAATCATTATTGAAATGATATACGATTGTTTCTAATTTTTTAATAATCATCAGAATGAATATTTAAAGCATGTATGTTTATGAATTTTTTTCTTAAAATAGATTCCTGAAAGTCGAATTACTAGATGAAATAAACTTCATAGTTCTCAATCTTATATATCATGACATTGTCACTGTACCATATTAGTGCATATTTCACTGCATGTTTCCAGCATTAAATTCTAACACCAAATTATGTGCTATTTTGAATAGTCAAAAGTATGTAAATCATTTGAATTTGAATATTTAAATTTTGGCACTTCTCTTTGTGATTTCTTCATGCATGCTTTCTATATATTCCTGAATATTTTAATTTTCTACTTGTAGACTTGTATAGACACTTTCTAACACTTGTCCTATTAAATCTTACTCAGATATCTGAAAAAGTGCTTGAATATGGGCTTATTTATGTCTTCCCTTCAAACCTTGTTTTACTTAAGGGTTCACAGACAAAAGAGACAGGACATGTGGATAATAATAAAATACAGATTCAAGGAGCGGTATTCTCCAAATACTTTATATTATCTTAATTTATGGTTGTTTTTATGTTTTGGCTCTACCATAGCCCTTCCAGAGTCTTAAAATTTTTTTTACTAATAACCTTAATGTAATCTCCTTGCCTTTGCAGTGAAAAATTCAAGTTTGATTATTGCTCAGCATTAAGGTTATTAGCTGATTGAATCTGTATTTAAGGTTGATTGTGTAATTGCCTGGCTATACAAATCTCCTCATAGCCTGTAGAGATTTCAAGTGTTTATAAGACATTGAAAGAACATTTATAAAATTTAGAAAATATCAGGCAATTTAAAAGTCAATAATTTCAATGTGAATTTTTAATGTTATAGTAAAACTCAATCTTATTGAAATAACTTCACTGTTCTCTATAATCTTATGGCTCGTTTTTCTCCAGGTTATTAAATAATTAAAATGCTTATATAAATATGAATAACATGCTCAAATATACATAGAACATTATATTTGTGCTAAGTCCATTTGTTGGACTTTGCTATGTCATGTGATTACACTTATGGTTCTAGGGGAAAAATCAGAGGTAGAAATTGGAAATGGTAGAATCATGTGCCATCTTTGAAAACTGTTAGTACATTTTAAAGTGAAGACAGAAATTTCAAAAAACATGAAAACCTCTTCTAATTTTGCTTCTAGATCTTCTAATTTCACTTCCTTAAATTGCTATTAATTTACTTGAGTCAGCAAACCACAGACCCTGGTTGAAATAAGGAAATAGTAGAATGAAAGAACTTATTTTACTATTTCATCAGAAATATGCATAGTAAAGAAACTTAAAAAGTTTATTTTGAATTTTTCTTCTCTGAGGTACAAACTATGTGTTATCAATATTTACAACCACTAATACATTGCGTACATATTAGGTATATACTGTACATATATTATTGTGAATGGAATTAATTGGAGCACTTTATTTGGAGGGACATTTGCTACTTTTTTCCCCAGTAAATTGATAGCTTAAGTATTAATTAGTTTTATCATTTAGACCAGGTGCTAGGTTTTAGCTTAATATTTCTCACAGAAATCTTATGATTCTAACCAATAATACTTAGATCTTACTATATTAGTGAAAGTGGCCTATCTCTTCACTTTCATTCTATGATGAACGATTAATTGGAAGGTTATAGAAAGCTGAGGTTAATGTGAAAGATAATCCTATACATTATATTTTAAGAATATATAGATGCAGTCCTAAGTTATTTAAAACTGCATAAATACTTGCTTAATGATTTATTGTTCCTACTGGGGTGTGCCCACATATCCCATTGTTCCCTATTTTCTACCGTACTATACAAAATGGGACACATTTATTGTACTTCACTATAAAGTTTAATAGAGAAGCATTGATAATAATGATTTTTAAAAAGGAAACTGTATACTACACAGTATTGATACCATTAGCATTTGAAATATTCATAAAGATAATTTATTAATATTTGAGTAGCATTTGTAAATTTACAGTTTTCAAAACATTTGACATATGTCAACAAATGAGTAGCATTTGTAAATTTACAGTTTTCAAAACATTTGACATATGTCAACAAATAATTTAATCAGCTATATAAATTACAAATGTAAAACATAATTATTTCAAATGCCAATAACAAAATCCAACTCATACAGGCATATATAAAAAAGGGAAGTTATTTCAAGGATACTGGACTAGCTCCCAGAAATGAAAGAAAAGCTTCAGAAATTAAGGCATTTCTGGAGATTATAAGACCAAGAACCAGATACTTATTGTTGAACTGTCTCTCTATGGAAAGCCCTGCCTGTGTTTAATTTACCTGTATGATTATTGTCACTCAGATTTCTTTGTTTGCTGAATCTGCCCCTCTTCCCATTGTTTACAGGCTCTCTGACCACAGGTGGAAAGCTTAATTATTTGAATCTATAGTTGATTGATCTAGTCTAGAACTTACTTTGTATAATCTTTAGTTTTGATTTTCCTAGTATGCATTTTCTATTAGGCTAGGTACAAAAGAGCATAAAAGGCCTCAAAATGTAGCTTAAGAATTTTATAATTTTAGTGTTAGTAACTCCAAACCTGTAAATTAATTAATTGGTTGCCAAAAAACAAACAAAAAAAAAAAACAAAAAAAACAAAAAAAAGAAGAGCAGGTCAAGCTGCAATACACTGAAAGTCATTTTTACTGGTATCTGTAACTGTGTGCAGAATTAGAATGTGAGGCCAAGTATTTTTCTCCCTGAAATCATCATACAATCTAAGACCATCTTTCTCTGCTCTCTTAATATCTGTTCTTAGACATTTTCATGAAAGAATATAAATTAATGAAACTCTATTTGGTTTATAGTTATATTCTTTCAGCTCTACTGAATATTACATTTGCTAAATTAAAACATTTTTTACCTCATTTTCAATTTATCACATTTTCTTTTCACAGTTGAATTCTAAGTTTATTATGGTGATCAATAGGAATATTGGTGGTACATGTGATGGTGTGCTTCGTTTACCCTGAAGAAGTTTCCAGAAGGTGAGGAGATATCATAATTTGAATTAACATAAGCTGGAGAACATGTGCGTTTTATGTTTCTTTCTCTTTTGGTCTTCCTTGATTGGAGGAAAATTCAGAAACCTCAGCCTGTATCACTGTATGAAAAGGATAAAAATGAGAGAATTTTAAGAAATCATCTTTAAATTAAAAAGAAAAGGACTAAAGTTTGGGAAAGAGTTATGCAGAGTGTGTTGCTAACCATGGAAATCAATGTAAGAGAAATTGAGGAAGGAAGAAATTAGAGGGATTTAAAACCACAAGTAAAGCTCGTTCCCTCTCACATGTCTTTCTTAGGAAAGCTCTTGTCCAGTACAGATTTATGCCCTACATATTTGATGTTAGTGACTCTTAAATACTCAGTAATATTGATTTGTTATGTTGACTTATGATTATTTGCTCTTTCTCTGCCATATTCAACACTGGTTAGCCATGTGTCCTTCAGTCTCACAAAACAGTAATCCTTTAATTTTTAAAGGCTTTTATTCCTCTATTCAATTCTTAGTGGGTTATGATGCTGTATATCTGGTTGGGGCTGTGTGAAGGATCCAGGACATGGTTTACAATCACAAATGCATTACTCTATAGTGATTCAGTCTACTTCATCATTTATTACTAAATCTTTGATGTATTGCAAAGGAGAGATTGGGCTTTTGAAGAAAAATATACAAAATATTTGAGGGGAACTTTAGAGATCAGCTAAATTCCATCCAGGCTGAAGAACAGTTGACAACAGAGGCTCCAAGAGGCACAATGTGTTTGTCAAAGATAATACCGTGAAATAGGATGGGAGCTAGGATTATTCAGAATTAATTCTCAGTTATCCTAATTCCCCCACCTAGAGCTTTTAAAAAAATAGATTTATTTATTTATTTATTCATTTATTTTCTCTCTCTCTCTCTCCACTTCCCCCCGCCC
>NW_011888946.1:4023467-4025657 GCF_000151845.1 Pteropus vampyrus
AAAAAAAAAAAAAACCTTCCTGGGAGGTACCTATCTTCATTTGTAGGTATTTTGTAAATGATGAACATGGGTGGTAAGAGGCTGTGCTGGCATTTGAATATACACATGTGTAATAACAAAGCCTATAATCTTTATATTTTAGGAGAATTAACTGAAGTATATTACCTAATATGTTCATAGTTTGGCATGATAATGGGTTACCATGTTCCAATAAGTTTTGTTTGAAATAAATAATGATACAGCAGACTTTTACTGTTGGCCTTCTCAGAGCATTTACTATACTTATTGTCAAAGCAAATGTATTGTCAGGGTCCAGGTATGCACTATTTCCTAAATTTACTTGACCCCACAGAATTATAGAAGAGAAGTTATTAAGTTGTCATTTCTACTATGCTTTGAAAACTACACAAAGGAAAGTATACAAGGGAGCATGTTGCCTCATGATTATCCTCCTCAAGTCATAATAAATGTTCTCAATAGACACTGAATAACAAAAGTTTTCTGAGTGGTTCTTTAGTATCCACCTGCGAATCTCATGTATTGAGCATATGTGAATATAATCTTTGTCATGGAACGCTCTTAAAGGGCTTGTTTAAAAGCTATGAGAAAAAGTTGTGCTAAACCTACTAGTTTGATTCTTAGATATTATGAGCTGTATTTGACAGAATTGGCCAAAAAGGAAGTAAAAATCATGAAATTATTGACCAGGGTCTTGATATTGTCTTTTAACTTAAACTAGGGTAATAAACTCTAACCAAATGTCATATTTCTTCCTAATATGTTGCTCCCAAGTAAATTTATAATTTCAAATTCCAAACTGTGAAAGTGCCAACCCAAGAAGAAATAATCATTAGAAAAATGTCTTCACTCAACTCAGTGTGCTCCATAGTGTTGCCTTGTATGGGTTCAGAAATATGTCCTTCATGTTCTTTCACTAAAATTGGCTTAACCACACTACTGCCTCTGCTGCTTCTTTCTCATAATACTGCTTCTCTGCTGGGCAAGCACTCTTCTTTGGTAGTTACTGATGCTTCCTCAGAATTCTTTCCAGGCCAACTCTCTGGATAACTCTCAGACTAGCTCAATAGTAGAAGAAAAATGCCTTCCAACCAACAGTTATTTGAATTATTTCCATATTTTAAAATCAGGACAAATCAAGTCTTAGAGAGAGGAATGCATCCCCTTTTTCCCCAGTCCTCATTTTCTACCTTCATTATCCTCTTCTTAGGATGACTGACTGTGGAAATAGCTCTTCATTTAAAATGTGGGATATGGTCTGACTCTATGAACCCACCAAGGCAATCAAAGTGGACTAGTTTCTGCACTTCTCTAACATTTAGGTTATTTAGTCTTACCATCATGTGTAGGAATTAATAGTGTGATTTAGATAAGAAAACACCAACACCGCCATAAAGCGGTTTTGCTTTTTTGATGGTTTCTCTTCCATTGTAAACAGAAATTATCAGTTGTATATTACTTTCTTGCCCCTTTAAAGGTGCCTTTAAACTCCTGTGTGTCAAAGCATAAATGAACTGCTTAAATAATGACACATATGTGTGGAAAAAATTTTCCTACAACTCCTTAAGAAGTAACAGGGATATCTTAAGCTATATGTAGCGGAAAAAAAAGAAATCCCAAAGCTGAGTGGTTTGAATGCACATTCATATCTTTATGAAAAAACTATCTTCTATCTTTCTTAGTAAAAAAAAAAAAGTAAATTCTTGGCCTCCACAGACAGTGTCTGATTTAATAAGCATGAAGTGGGCTTCAGGAATCTACTTTCAAGTATCACCAAGCAACTTTCAAACTGGAGATCTCAAAATTAAATTTTAGAAAATATAGTCTTAAAAAATAAAGTAAGTTTCTGGAGTGCTGAAATAAATACTCAAGGAAAAGTTACATCATTAAGGAGATCATAAAACATTTTAATCTGAACCATCTTTATTCAGATTATTTTACCACATATTGACATTCTTCACAAACAATAGGTTGGTACTTGTTTTGCATTGGCATAACCCAAAATACCTGTTCTGATGCCTTTACAAATTTTCCATTTTCAAAATTTCGATAATGAAAAAAAAAAAATCCTCTCTTCTCAAACAAAGAGAATGCATTCTTAGAAAAATGAATACAATGTTATAATTAGACTACTGCAGTAGTGTTTTAGTTGCTATGCCAACCTCAGTTCTC
>NW_011888946.1:4026121-4034488 GCF_000151845.1 Pteropus vampyrus
ATCCAAAAGAGTTCTAGAGACTGGAGTTCTATCAGGAAGAGTACCAAAATGGTTATTCAGAGAGAAGTTACAGTGTGGTGAAATTAACATTGGTGATAATATAAGAAGTTTTCAGTGGACATGATAACCTACACATAGATCTATTATCTGCAAGAATTCATTATATGCTACAGGAGGCAACAGAGAACAGAAGAATTATCCTTTAAATGGCCTTGGGACAGTTATTAGCAATGTTGAAGGAAAAATATATTCTTTAGTACAAGATATATTTTAAGGTTAGTGTATGTGTATATGTAAGTATATATAAAACTTGAAAAATCATGATTTGGAGATGATGTTTTTGTGAAAATTTGAAAAGAGAACATCTTTCTAAATTCCAGAGATAGGAGACCAAAAGATAAGACATTTATCTAAATTAAAATACTTTTGAAGTTCATAAAATAATAAATGCAAGGTACAAATATGTCCAGCAAATGTTTATACTTATTATATAAGAATTTTATTCAAGTTTTTAAGTTCTTACAACCTCAATATTTAAATGAATATAATAACAATAATATGACATCTAAGAAAATTTCAAAGAGTCACATATTTGATCTTTTCCTCAGAAAAAGAAATTACATTAGATTAAAGGAAAAGTGTTAAGCAAATCTCTTGGACCTGAAAATACATCAAGGTTTTTATTCTTACACTATTGTATTTATTTTTATGACTAAAGAATATCAGAGAATGTAGAGTTCAGGACATTAAACAAAGAACTTATTTTTGAAAAAAATCAGGTTAAATTGGTTCTTAAATAAAACCAGACATAAATATTTTAATATAATGGTATATAGCTTCCTAAACATTTTAATGTGTAAATGTATACATAAATAAAGTGTGTGTTTGAGTTAAAGAGAAAACACAATTCTTAAACATAAAAAAGTTTGTTTGTTCTGTCATAACCTCTGTATTTTCTCTCTAATATTGTCTTCATCTTTAGTGTTAACCTAAAGATGGATTATCAAGCTGTCAAATTTTACAGCTAAAAATGAAAAATATTATTTTTTCATATTTATGAAATATGTTTAAGATGATTATGTGATGCCATAAAGCATGGCTAGTGTAGGAGTTTATGTTATAAAAACCTTTTTTATTCAAAAGTTTTAGTTTACCGTCTCACGCCAACTATAAAACCCAGATTATTATTCTCAGTATTTGAAATAATAGCTTTCTGGTGTTAACTTGCATAGAAATTTAAAAATAACCTTAAATATTTCTGATAGTTTATAAATCTAAATATTACTTGGATTTTTATTTACACATTAACATGAACAAAGGTTATAAACCTAGAATTCACTAAAGAGAAGTTATACTTTACACAAACATGTGGAAAAAGATGAATTATATTTGTCATAGGAAAAATCCAAGTTAATATAAATTGTTAAATAGTAAAAAGCAATTTAAAACTAATAATCAACATAGAGTTCAATTAAGTAGAGTTGAGCATTTCCTATATTTTTATGAAATAATCCTTTTTAGAAATTTTAGAAGGAAACATCATTAATGGCAATCCTACCACTCAGAGATAAACACATTTAACATGCTGGTATAGAGCTTTCTAAAACAATGAATAGTTAGTTATATAACTAGGGTGAATGTATCTGGTGTGAGAGATGAATTGGTTGATTTACAACAAGAGAAAACAAAACAATACTAAAACATTAAAAAAGCATATTGTTTACTTAACTAGTAGTTTGTAAATAAAGAGTTCCAGTTTTGGTTAAGAAGATTTATAAATCAGGGATTGGATAAGAGTCTATGATTTTCCTGAATTTTTTGTGATTTCAACTTCAATGCCATATCTTTTGAATTTCAAGTAAAGGTAGAAAGGGAGCAGGTAGCCAATGTCGTGAATGAGCTTTCTTCCTTTACTCTTAAGATACCATAAAATGCTTTCTCAGAGGTCCCAATTATACTTCTCTTCAAGTCTACATGCCAGAACTAGGTCACACAGACACACTGTTTTATAGAAAAGCCAGGGAAACTAAATGTCTGAACTTTTTAACCTTTGTAAGATGGGAAGGCAAAGAAACAAAGAAAGGTCTTGGGAATTGCTTTGGGGAACCCAAATGACATTATCTGCCACAATGGGTATATATGTGTGAACCTAGATCCTATTCTTCATATTTGAGTATTAACATATATCTTATACTTAAAACTAAGTGAAGATCATTCTAGGTAATTCATATTTTCAGCATAAATATTAATTTTTGACTAATATTTTTTGTATGCATTATTATTTATTTAAAACATTCCCTATGAGGTTAGTTTTTTTTCTTTTTCATAATTTTTTTCTCTTACAAACATTTTGGAAGACATTCTTAATTACTCAAGGATGAATTACTACAAATTACATTCAATTTCAATACAAACACACAGGTAAAAAGTAGGGGTTGTAAATTGGTACAGCCACTGTGGAAAACAATATACAGGTTTCTTAAAAAAATTAAGACTAGAATTGCCACATGACCCAGCATCTCTTCTGGGTATCTATGCAAAAAATTTGAAAACATTTATCTGTAAAGTTATATGCAGCCTGATGTTCATGGCAGCACTATTTAAGGTAACCAAGACATGGAAATAACCCAAATGTCCTTTGATAGGTGATTGGATAAAGACAATGTGCCATATATATACAATAGAATATTATTCAGCCATAAGAAAAGTTGAAATACTGTCATTTGTGACAACATGGATGGATCTTGAGATAATCATGCTAAGTGAAATAAATCAGATGGAAAAAGTTGAGAACCATATGAGTTCAATCATATTTGGGCTATAAAAAAGCTACAAACAGACAAGATAAACAAAAACTCATAGACACAGAAAGCAGCATAGTGGTTCCCAGAGTAAAGTGAGAAGGTAGTAGATAAGAGTAAAGGGGGTCAAATATATGGTCACAGAAAGAGATTTGATTTTGGGTAGGGAACACAAAATGCAATATGCAGATAATATATTATCGAATTGTACACTTAAAACCTATATAATTTTATTAACCAATGTCACCCAATAAATTTAATTAAAAATTTTATTTAATTAAAAATATTAAATAAAAAATATATATCATTGTAATAAGTAAGCATACAAAATCTGAAGGAGTTATAATATCACACAAAATAAACTTAAAGACAGTAAGTATTATCAGAGAAAAATTGGTACACATGTAAAGATATGTCTCAATTCTTCAGGAATAATAGTCATATCTGTATATATATTTAATAACAGAACCTGAAAAATACAGGAAGTAAAACAGAAAACTAAAAGTAAATACATGCAAATTAATTATCTGAGTTAGATATTTTAACACCTCACACTACTTGATAAAAACAAGTACAATAAATGGTCAATAATGATATAAAAATGTGAACACTGTTAACAATCTTGAACTAATTACTATTTATAGAACACTACACACAATAATGACAAATGCTTGTCCTTTCAAATTCATAAGAAATGTTCACCAATATTAATCATATAGAGGAGCATAAAATATGTTTCCATGAATAAGCCAAATATTACAGAGTATATATATTCCAAGAGTAGTATGTTCTAAATCAGAAAAAAAGCATATTAATGTAGGAATCAATAAAATCAATATGCCAAAAAGTCTTCAAATATAAATATAAATTAAACAACACAGTTCTAAATAACTTATGGGTTAAGGAGAACTCAAAAATATTAGAAAATATTCTAAACTGATTGGTAATTAAAATTGAACGAACCAAACTGGGAAATGCAGTTTATGCAATAGTTAGAAGAAAACTTATTACTTTAGGTGCATGCATTTCTACTTTGAAAAGAAAAACAGTTTGAATTTAATGAACTAAGATTTTGCTTAATCTGCTAGATTAAGCAGAGAAAATTAACCACTAAGTAAATAAAAGAAAAGAACTAACAATAGGAATAGAAATAAAAAAGGCAACAAATAACAGACAAAAGTTAGATACAAGTTGGTTCTTTGAAATGATGGATCAAGAAATATGATTTCTTAATCAAGAAATATAATTTATGTAAAATATAAAATTTGGTTGTATATGGAAATTAAAGACTACTTATTACAAAAACATTGTGGATAATACAAAACAAGATATTAAATAGACTATTAACTTAAAATCTATAGGGAACAATTTTTCATGTACTGAAGTGTCTTCATTACCATAATTTAAAAATGATTGCATAGAATTCATTATACAGCTCAATCACAACTACTTTTTTACAAATTTTGTAAAAAGTAACATGTCCTCTTAACTCCTTGTTATTATAGTAAATAGTGATATATCATGCATCTTTCTTTCTGTATTTGTGTATACAATCTTAATTTTCCTTTGGGTTAAATTACAGAAAAAGAATGCACTGATTTAAAGACTTAGATACATATTGCCAAACTGCCAGTGAAAAAATACTATAACTGTTTAAAGTTGTGTTAGTACTATATGAACATGCTTATTTCCCTTAAATAATATTGACTTTGCTTTTTATTATTTAAAAAGCCCTAGCCAGCTTGATAAAATTGATAGTTTGTTACATTTAATTTTGCTACTCTCTGATTATAAAAGAGGTTAAAAATAGACATAATATGGTTATAATAGAAATACTACAAAATGCAGCTAAATAATATATTTTTAAAATAAAATCCTACTTTTCATTCTCAGCATTTTGGTGTGGGGATTTCCATATATTTTCCCATAAAAGTGACAACTACATCAGTATTATTTAAACTACTTGAGATTCATCTCCTTCCCACTCTCCTCCTACCCTGCAACCAGACCGAAGTAAACACCTAAATCAAGCTGTGACAAACCTATTCTCTTCACCAACAATTCAAAATTAGTGCTCAGCAATGAAATTTGGAACAGGGGACAATTTTTCCAATATGCGCATCGTAATTAAAAAGGAAATGAATTTTTAAAGAAAAAAATGATTAGGCAGAGGTGATAGAGGTGTAGAAACTAGTGGTCAAAGAATAATGATGGAATCAACTTGGTTTTAAGGTCTGTATAGGCACCAAAACTAAGATTAGATCAAGTCAAGTGTATCCTAGGGTCTTATGTTAATCATTCTTCATAGTCAGATTTAGAGCTACGATAGTTTAGCAATAGCCTTAAGCTCCCAGAAGATAGTTATATATGACCATGCACTGTTTCTCATTGTAGCAGTTCACCTGCACATAGTAATTGGTTCTATAATTAGTTTTGCCAGTTCTCCCTAGAGATATTGTTCTAGTATTATATCTGTCTCAAATTATCTGGTTTCACTGAATTTCCCATCAGTATTAGTTAAAGGAATCTTTTTTTAAGAACAAATTCGATTGAAATGTTTATATTAAATCATATTTAAAAATGTGTAAACTATAAAAATAAGTACTTTTGTTTAAGCATAAATGGAAAAAAAAAACAACTAAAGTTACACTGTTTGGATAGCGATGTCTATAGAAGAAATAATATAGTTTGGTACCTAATTATTGAAGGCATTTATTTGTCTCAGAGTTGCCATACCTGTCCTTTTAATATGGAAAATCTAAAAGAACTGAAAATCAATAACTTTTCTTGTACTCAAACAGAGAACTGAACTTGTAGGGTAAATTGCCACTCTGAAATCTGGAGCAGAAGCCACTGGGACATAAACTGGTTGGAACACATAAACGATAAATTTGACCACTTCTAAGGGAGTGAGCGCAGACTAGCATGAGCGTGAGAAACTCATGAGACCCTCAGCCTTGTGGGGGACTCACACTTTCTTGGTTTTACTCACCAAATTCTCATAGTAAAGATCCCGGAAAGATCATCTTAAAGCTTTGACACAGGATGAAGAAGAGTAATCATTGTAAAATATGGCCACAGAGTTCTCCATAACAATGGCCTACTCTCCAAGGAAAACACATTGCCAGACTATATGATTTCAACTATATTATATTTTGGAAGGACAAAAATATAGTGGTGATAAGATCAGTGGTTACTCGGTTTTGGAGAGTGATAAGAAGCGTTAAATAGGTGAAGCATAGGGCAATTTCTAGGGTGGCAAAACTATTGTGTATAGTAATATAATTGTGAATCCATGACATTATGCATTTGTTAAAATCCATAGAACTTTGTAGCACTGAGTCAATCTCACTTAATCAAATTTAAACAAATCATTTCAGAAGTCAGAGGATCTAGGGTTAGAATGTAAACTCTAAGAGAATGTAACTATATTACAAACATATAAAATAAGCTCATTGAAGGGAAGTGGAGGAAAAATATAGACCTAAGTAACTTTAGAAATAAGCAGAATTTGTAAGACTAAAGGCAAGAGACACTGTACATAAGTAATGTACTCTGTTCGATCATGTTATTTCTCAAGGGAATACAGAACAATAATTATGATACCATTATACCTGTTTATGGGAACTGAAAACTTAAGTAAATATACGTCAAATTGTGAGAGCCGGATTTTACACTGCTAGAGTAGGAGGATACAGCTAGAGAAGGAGAAGAGGCTAGAATTGTCCATGTACTAATAAATGAGTTGGGGATATTTGTATAAAATCACATTTTAGCTATATATTGATACAGATGTTTACATATTTGTAAATATGTATACATGTAATATTATATATACTTATAAATATATTTGTCTGCTGAGAGGGCTTAAAACCAAAAACATCCTAGTACAAGGGATCCCACCAAATGACTGGTCTTAGTTTCTAATATTATTCAAAAATAAAAGAATTGGGGAATTCTCACGTAAATGGCTGATTCTAGGACTGGAGATGGAAATATACAAAATGAGCATGAAGCATCATGTGGTACTTGAAAGTAAGGAAATTCTCACACATAAAAAGTCATAATGATAGGATATGTCAAAAGAACCAAGAAATAAAAGAGTAGTTAATGGCTGAAGATGGAAAAACTTAAGCAACAAAATAAAGTATATTGGATTATAACACAAAGTATAAAATAAGTATTCACAAATCCATACTATATAAACCAATGAATAAATAAAGAAGTGGGGAGAAAAGACAAATCTCCCATGTAGAACAATTACAAATAATTTATGTAAGTGCTCCTCCTTCAATAAAGTGGAGCATAACACCTCGCTCTCTACATGTGGGCTGTGCATGGTGACTTTCTTCCAAAGAGTACAGAAGGGAAAGTGAGGAAGTAACTACAATGCAGAAACCTAAATAAACACAGAACAGGTGATCAAGGTCAGCATCAACGGTGATAAGTCATGTTGATACGATGTGATGAAATGGAACTTTACCTTTTTACTATGTTCCTCTCAAAACTATATACTCCTAAACTAGTCATGAGAAAAAAAAATCAGAAAAATCTATATTGATAGACATTTTATAAAATAGCTCACCAGTGCTCCTCAAAACTGTCAGGTCACCAAAATCAAGGAAAGTTCAAGAAACTAGAATAGTCAAGAGGAGACATGACAAAAAAATGTGATGTGGTAACCTGGCTGAGATGCTGTACCAGAAAACAGACTTTAAGAGAAAAGTAACAAAATCCGAATAAAGTACAGATTTAGTTAATAATAATGTATCACTTTGGTTCATTAATTGTGACACATATACCATACTAATATAAGGTGTGAATAATAGGGGAGACAGAGTATAGGATGTATGAGAACTCTCTGTACTATCTTCTCAATTTTTCAGTAAATCTAAAACATTTTTAAGATAAAAAGTTTATTTAAAAAATTAAATGGAACATATGGATGTCCCCTAAAGTATAGACATTTGGAATAATATAGACAAGCCAAACAGCTAATGTGGGGTTTCCCAAGTTATTTATTTTCATCGCAGATATTCATTTCAGTTTTTATCATATAGAAGCAGGATATGTTATGTCTCCAGTGATGTAGCAATGTAGAATTTATTCTCCTAATATTATATCTTTTTTCACAAATCATTATCAGGTTTTTTCAGTGGGTCAATTTGCTATTTCACAATGTAATAGACATTACCAAAAAAGATTATTCCCTGTCTACTTTTCTGATCTTATACTCTATTTTTACTACATTCAAGTACTATTGAATTCTTTATCTAAAACATACCAAGGTTATTTGTTTTTTGGGGCATTTTTATTTGCTGTTCCTTTTGTTCTGAATGCTTTTCCCACAGATTTTGGCATCTTTTTATAAGTCAGGTCTCAGTTTAATTGTTATCTCTGCAGAAAGGCTTTTTTTTGTCTGATCAGTTAGTCAAAATAGCAACCTTCTTTAGCCACTTGCTGAATTCTATCACTTTAATTTTTTTCATAGCATTTGCCACTAACTGCAATTATTTTATTTGTTCCTTTGTGTATATTTTATCTACCATTAAAATGTTAGCTCCTT
>NW_011888946.1:4034538-4041499 GCF_000151845.1 Pteropus vampyrus
AATGTAATAGACATTACCAAAAAAGATTATTCCCTGTCTACTTTTCTGATCTTATACTCTATTTTTACTACATTCAAGTACTATTGAATTCTTTATCTAAAACATACCAAGGTTATTTGTTTTTTGGGGCATTTTTATTTGCTGTTCCTTTTGTTCTGAATGCTTTTCCCACAGATTTTGGCATCTTTTTATAAGTCAGGTCTCAGTTTAATTGTTATCTCTGCAGAAAGGCTTTTTTTGTCTGATCAGTTAGTCAAAATAGCAACCTTCTTTAGCCACTTGCTGAATTCTATCACTTTAATTTTTTTCATAGCATTTGCCACTAACTGCAATTATTTTATTTGTTCCTTTGTGTATATTTTATCTACCATTAAAATGTTAGCTCCTTTATTATCAGAAGTGTGTTATCTAGTTCACCAATATGCTTAATAAATGTTTGTCAAATGCATAAAGGAATGTCATTGTCCCATAGGATAAAGACATATCTGCAAATTTCAATCTCAACTTTAGAGAGAATATAACTTAAAAAAAAAATGCGTGGAAACATCAAAGGGGCACCTGCCCTGCTGTTCATTTAGAAATGTTCTGATCTTCGAGAAGACTTTGTTAAAAAGATGAGATGGTTAACAAAATTTCCCTTAGAATATTTCCAAAATTCAAATATAAGGATAACATAGGAAAGATGGAGAAACCCTCTTTTCTAAGACTAAAAACAGTAGAATGATGGAGAGAAACAATCTAACGAGTTTAAGCCCAATAGGTATGTACCCCAGGAAGGATATCTATAACTTTCATGCTTAGGTGATTTCAAAAGTGTTGCTGAAAGCTCTACCATTCCTCCCTGAACTGGACTCACAACCTCATCATCTTACTATTCTGGGAGCCTATAAGTCTTCAGAGAGCTTCTAAAGTCCATTCACACATTTTGTCCATATGCCCTGTCTAGGGCAGTACATTTGGAGAGCATATCTCTACACAATCAAGGAAAGGAAGCCAGAAGTGCTAAAGGGCAAAGAGAGAATTTTTTTTTTTTTTTTGCTCTTATTCTATTTGTGTATAGTACCAAGAATACAGGAATTTTGAGTACTTTAGACTCAATAGCTGCAAATTCTTACAGAAATTGCCTATCTGTTCAAGAAAAGGTAAACAGTGACACTTTAGTGTGTCTGGCGAATGGGTTTTATAAAGCAGGATTGCTCAAGATTTCTGCATTTATATTCTGTGCATGTACTTAATAGTTGATATATGTGACATATAATTTTCTGTTAATTAAATCTTTTAACACACTTTTGCGGCAAGGATCTTTGCTTTAATTTTAAGATATGCCCAGGAGGGAAATAAAGAGGGAGTTGGCGACAGGATTTTTTTTCTCCCTAATGGCAGTCTATTTAACTAAGTGGAGGAAATCAGAAATGATTACACAGATTATGATGCTGCTGATACAACAGAGTTCTGCGTCTTAGGAATTTCCTTCGTCTCCAGGGCTCAGTTTTAGCTGATGTAAATAAACCAAATCAATAAAGGTTTTATTTTCCTGATATTACCTATGAATGCAGCCTTGCTTCAGAAGCAAAAATATTGTTTAAAGTTCAATTGTAAAAGATAGTGAATGATTATACCACTTTGATACACAAGAAATAAATAAACTTTTTACTCTACATTTATATCCCAATTATTACCATTTATTTTTTCTCCATTTACATATACATTTCTCAAAAGAGTTTGCCACACACACTTTCTGCATTTTCTTCCCATTTTTTCTTGAATCCACTGTAATCAGAATTTTGTTCCAGACACTCCTCTGAAACAACTTTGGCAAAATAACCACATGATTTTAAACGAGCAAATCCAATGTTGAATTATCCAGCTATTGCCAAATTAATGCTGCATAACAAACAATATCAGACTCAGTGGCTTATAAAACCAAAAGTTAGTCCCATGCTCATGTGCTGCAGATTGACCACAATCTAGGATGAGCATGCATGGGTGGCTCTGCTTTAGGTTGCTTGCTTGTTTGAATTACATTCAAGCTTGCCACTACCTTTCTCTTATCCTCTCTAGCCCAGCTGTTATCCAGATCACTTTTTTCATGGAAAATGTTGAGATGTTATTGTCAGGTTGAGTAGCAGGGGCAAGAGAGATCAAGCCACATTGTGCAAATGTTTATGGAAATTTGAACTTGTTATTTTGTTTCTCTAAGCTGTCCAACAACTATTAGTTTTAGCCCTATCAGCTCATAAGAGATTGTTTTCTATGTCCTACACATTCTCTTATAGTAGTGGCAATTCCTCACATCTATCCTCAGAGCCTGATCTTCATAGCTCATTATAGATACGTTTATAAACTGTTCTACCTTGCAAGTAAGTTATAGGATGTCAAATCCAGTTTTCTTAATACTAACTAGACTTTACTTTTCATTCTCTCGTAGAACAGTGACCAATCCTAGATTTGAAGTCTGTTGCCTACAGCCCATTCTAACATAGTGTTTTCAAATTCATGATTTTTGAGACAAAGGAGGGTTAATTTAATGGATTAACTAATTAACCTGATTAATTTAAGCAGATAAGGAGTATATTTCAAAAACAGATTTCTTAAAAAATTGGGGGGGATTTCTGAAGCAAAGTACATTAAAATGAAAATAATAGCGACAAAGAGATCAGAACCACAATTAAAAGTATGCTTTGGATCCAAATAATGAAAGGTTTTCCAAACATACAACGAGTTTCAGATTCAGAACATGCAAAACACAATAAATGTCCATTATTCCAATTGTTTTTCTTCTCCTCTTTCCTAATTAATTAGATATTCATATTATAAAATTAACATTAGTGTCACTTTTTGTTTATATCAAGCAAAATTGAATGAATTGTTGTTATTTAAATTCTTTGAATTGTCTCAGAAATAACTACAATATCAGGAATCTTGAAACATTACAATTCTGAGAATTACATTGGCATTCTAATTTTTTGGTGTTTAGAGATTTCTCACCACACAACAGATAAGAAATCTGTTCTGAAATATATACCACAGCTTAGTAAATTTCCTATTTATTTTGTTCATTTTCAATTGTTTCTTATTTTGAGACATAAACACATACCTTCCTAAATGTTTAAAAATGTTAAAAATTAAATCATAAATTAACATTATTCTTTCCTAAATACCCCAATGTCTTTGTTTTCATCATGGAATATATTGCTCAGCGTTTCCCTTCGACTGAAAAAAAAATACAAATCTCTCCTGAAATATTTGTCTTAAACTTCATAAATGGCACTGACATTTTGCAGTGAGAAAAGCATTGTGTTTCTGGTCAAAGTTAAATAGTACTAACATTTCTTTTATTTATAGAGGAAAGAAAAGACAGAACTGCCATATGCTTTAATCATTTACGTGAGTTGCTTAACAAAAATTTGAAAGGCCTTCAGGCTCAAGAAGTATTTGCTGCTGAGCATTCAATTGCAATTGCATACTTTCTAACTGAGCTGAAAACAGCCTATGTCTAAATTTCCATTTCAATTTCCTAAGCTTGGTAACTTAGAGTTACGTTTTGAGTAATTCTCTAGCAGAGCAAAGGAGATGGGTATTCTAGAAATATTAGTAATTTGGTTTGAAAGTCAAATTGAAATTTACTTAATGATATTTGAGAAACATATTTTACCTAAAAATGTTATGCCTGATATAACTAAAGCACTGAATATATTTTCTTCTCAGACTGTGTGTCTGTGGAAAAATAAACTATTAAATTAATTATTCTGGTTAATTATATCAAATAAGTATTTTTTGCTTTAGACCATTGGAATTGTTTTTTTAAATTTTAAATATGATTCCCTCTGTTTTCTACTTTATTTTTTGAGTAAGTTTTTACCAAAAGAACACATAAACCTTAATAGACTCACTGTACTATGTAACCTATTAATCCACAGGCCAAAGCTAATGACATTGAATTGAAACAATCGGTAGCTAAAATATAAACTGGTTACATATATTCTGCTTTTATTTTATATTGTTTCATGAATTTGGTTAAAGAATTGGGGATATAGGTTTTTTTTAGGATTTTAGGTTTGTTATTGTATGTCAAATTTAACACAGATATTAATATTTTCTTTTTAAAAATAATTATCCATGAAGTCAACCACTCTAACTCAGTTTATATGTTTTACATATATATGTATGTAATTATGCATATATAAAACACATAGTGACAATAATATATACTAGCAGTTTTACTCAATGTTACCTATTTGTTAAATATTTTCTCTTTGAACAACATACTATAATTACTGTTTTAATGGTACCTAATAATCTTGATGTTAAATGATAATTTAAATCATTTCTCCAAAATTTCTTTTAGTTACTCAAAACAGTTTATTATTAATGAAGGACATTGTGTTGAATAATTTCTTTAGGATTTGATTTCTTAGGTGTGGAATTATTAGTATATAGTGACATTTTCCTTATCCTTTCTGTGTATCGTCACTCCATTTTATACACGTTTACCATTTTACCTAAGCAAGATGTATATTCAGCATTGAGTTTTGCCATTTAAAAATGATATTAATTATGAGATTATTTCTCAAGTGGAATTTTTCCTCTCTCTCTTAAACCTATCCCTACTTCATTTATCCTCTTCTGCTCTTCTTTTTATGTGAAGAGATTTTTCTAATTGGATAGTGGCATAGCTAATGGGTTACAGGGTTACTGTGTATTAAAGTTAAGATGACATCTTCTACCTCTTACAATTCTTTTTCTGGTGTTTTATTTTAGCTCTTTGTGTTCTAATGTTTTATCATGGCTCTCTCTGTTCTAATACAGCTGTGAATATGTGGTCTTAGGGTGCTACTTTTTTTTTTCTCTGCTGTATACTTAAGCGTTCAGTTCCAAATATTTAAATTGAAGTGGAGAAGAAAAGAAAAAGCTTGTCTTAGGATTTGATTCTAAGTCATGTGTTTCAATTCTACCTTTTACCATGAGTTTAATGAATCAATATTTGAATAAATTAATAAATGAATACATAAACATGCATGTATTAACTAACATATTATTTTGGTTCAACCCAGGGCAAAGTAAAGATCTGATTTGCTTGTATTTTATTAGCAAACCATTATTCCAGGTTTACAGATTGTAATAGCAATAGCCCCAGGCTATTAACAACTGTCTATAGCCATGTTCTTGGAAAGACTGAAGTCTATTTACACTTGGTGTGACCATGTGACTTGCTTTCAATAATAGGACAACAACATTGTGATGCATAGAGGAACTTGAAAAGTGTTTATGCTTTGACGCTTGCCTTACTTTGTTTTACTTGAGAATTGTGACCACCACCATGGAAACAAGCCAAGACTAGCCTGTTGGGTTATAACCCCAGGTGATAGCTAGTACTAAGTCCAGAGCACTTTAGGCACATCAGCCCCTAGATGACTGTTGTTGAATGTGTAAGCCCAAGCAAAGCAATATCAAGAGAAAAACTACCTAACTGGTTCAAACCTATACTTAAAATCCACACTATTGTGAGCAAATAAACATTTTCAGCAATTGAGTTTGGAATGGCTTATTACATAGCAAAAGCTAACAATAATATCCAGATTTTAGCCTCCTTATATTTGATTTTTATAGTCCTGCTTTTAAGAAAGACCTGGAAAAAAATTTCCAAAATCACTGCCAGGAATAAAGTATTTTTGTATGAGTCATGTATTTGTTATTGTCTCATTCATTCTGTTGCCTCTAGTGAACCAATGTGTTAGCTAACGTAAAAGAATAAAAATTATACTGGAATAAGTGATCACTCTACAAATCATATATAATATCAGCAGGATGTTATTCTGTGCAGGTGTTTTAGTGATTGCGATAAATTAGGGAACCTTACAGTTTAATGAATCTGAAGCTTGAATTTTCTGTTTTATGTTTATGCAGATTTTGTATATCAGAAGGTAGCAATGATCAGTATTTGACCTAAAGTATATCAAATTTTTTCCTAGATATTTTTTACCCTTTTTTCATAATTTCAGTTAAAATTTTAAAGGCAATCAATAATTTTTTGTAATTAATTCAATAAAATAAAATGAGGCCCAGTAAAGATTCACTTGTGTGAAAAAATATTTCTTTAGGGAATTATTTTAACTGTAATTGTTTGAATAGTTGAATGCAGCATTCAGTCTTAACTAGAAAGAAATGTAGTATTTAGAGATAAATTCTCAATTTGACATGGCTAATGAATTCCAAAGTTTTGAAGTTTGTTTCCAGATTGTCAAAAACCATTATTGAGTGCCTGCTGAGCATAAAGCACCACACTGGAATTGGTGAATGAGAGTATCTGTCACACAATTTCATGATAAAAGCTGCTAGAATATAAATGTTTCCCATGTGATTTTACATTTCTTTTGTTTCTCCTAATCGCTCAATATGCTTTTTGTTCTATCTTATCCTCCTAGACTTTCCTTTTCTGTTTCTGAATACCTCAAGGTGTAACTAAACATTTCTTCTAATGAACGGTAGCTCAATTATAGATATGTCTAGCCCATTCTTCTATGTCCTGTTATAGCAATGTGTTAAATCAGTTAAAATGGCATAAGATAGATTGTGCTTCTGAAAATGATACCAGGAGATACCAGGATGGTTGAAATTCTTTGAAATACACGGTATGGATGAGAAATCATGTTGATTTAAGAGTACCCCATGTCACACAGAAAGTAATTTCCCCCAAATTTTATGGATCTTTATTTACCATTTTCAGGGCATTCATTAATGTTTATATTAATTACAAATACAATATGACAATTTACTCTTTTATACATGTCCATTACACAGGGACTCAAGAATGTTTGTCTCTTGGTCCAGGATCCACAATCTTGCAACTGCTCAGGAGGCATTTTCCTAGAGTAGTCTTGAGAGGAAATGCTTTGTTTCTCTACATCCATTCAGACTTTTATTTGTGGAATTGAAAGAGTGGTATTATTATTGTTCTTTT
>NW_011888946.1:4042114-4060381 GCF_000151845.1 Pteropus vampyrus
ATATTTTATTAAAAAGTAGAAATAAGTACTTTCACCTTTTTAAGGTCAACACATTGAATTGAGGATAAAGATATAGAGTCTTAGAGTTTTACTTTGGCTATGAATGATACATAATCATAATAGTGTAAATGTTCCTAATGGATTTCAACTTTAGAACCTATAGAAGAATCAATATTCAAAACACTTAGCTATGGTTGCAATAACAAAGTAAATGTGAAATACCTTAGCAATTTAACATGAGAATGACAAAAATGAGAGGGGTGAAGGAAGACATGAAGAACAGGAAGAACTGATACAGAAGTACTAAAATCCTTATTTTCCAGTAAGAGGATGTGATAAATTAAGAGATACTGTCATAAGTTAATGAAACAATTAAGATTAGTGAAATGGTTTATATGATATTATAACATAACATTTTTCTCAAGGTTCAAAGGAAACCTACATAAAACTATACTAAACATAGTATAACTATAGTCTATGAGAAGATGTCAAGGGAATATAGGAGTCAATTTGACTCAGGTGTTTTTTTAATCTTTAATTGTTGTTATAGTTGATAAATTAAGAAATAGAGATATTAACATATGATGGTTAAGGGACCACCAGAACTATTGAAGTTACAAATATTGAAAGAGTTGCCACTGTGGAGTGGAATTGAAGGTGCTTTGAGATGGACTGTGATATTTGATTTGATACTATCTGCATTTATTACTTTTCATATCAGATATTATATTTAAAGCAAAAAAACTCCAAAACAATAATATTAGTATTAAGTATATTTTTATGATTTCACTTTTCCTAAATCCTTTCTTCAGTTTTCCCCAGCCCTTTCTTCCCAGCAACATAAATATGCAAGACAAATCTGTCATATGATCATTAATTAGAAATATTATCAACAAAACTTTGAAGCATCATTCAAATTCTCAATTATTCTAACTAAAGTAAATACTTAGATTTATTTGAAATGATTATAACAGTATTTCTAGGAAAAAAGAGAATGATCCACCTCAATTAAAAAATAGAAAGAAATGAGTGAAATTAATTTTAATAATATATTTTATTTAATCCAAAGTATCCAAAATATTATTATCTCAACATACATTCCATGTAAAAAATTAATGAGACATTTTACACTCTAAGTTTTGCACTAACTTTTGAAACATGATGTGTGGTTTAATTATAGTACATCTAATTGAGACTAGCCATAACTCAAGTGCTCTGAAACCATATTTGACTAGTAGCTAATCTATTGGACAGCACAAATATAAATCATTTCTGTTTCTGTATGGAGGAGAAAATGGAAATAATGTAGGCCTTAGTTATAAAATATGATAAATGGTATACAAAGTAGAGGCAAAAACCCAGCCTTGGGTGTTTAGGGAATATTCTTACAAGTGACATATCCCCATTCTCCATACATGATAATATACATTGGACATAACTGATTAATTTGGGATTTTAATATTTGTGTTCATTGGCACAGAAATTATTTATTCAAGTGGTTATTAACAATAAGAATTTATATTTATGAATTTTCCAGTATAAATCAGTTTTGCCAAAACAAGCACTAAGGCATCAGAAAAGCAAGAAATACATGCGCAAAACTGGTGTCAATGCTTCAAGATGGTTTTATTTAAAATGTGTAAAGAAAGTCAGTTCTGAAATGATTGTTTGTCCTTAGTATCAGTCTGACATATTGTGTCAAAATTAATACAATATAATATACTGTGGCATGTTCCCATAGTATACGTTTGGGAATTTGCATACGCATGTATGTGTGCCTGTTTAAGTTCTGAAAAACCAATTTCAGAAACCAGTGTTAAAAGTAACGATAAAATAAAGACTTGGAAATAATCACTTACTGTGATTATTATTCCCTACTAAACAGAGCAGTGCTGGCAAAACTGGTTTTTATGATGTCTATTAAAGGTGTGCCTGTCTAAAGGACTTAGATGACTAGTAAATCTCATTGTTTTTATGTTCCTTGTTAAACCAATGTGCTTGAATAGAGGCTGACATATCTACTTTATTTTCCTTCTCTAAGAAAATGATCATTATAAAACAAGACAGTAAAAAATATTGCTGATTTTTTAATCTTCTTGCTCAAATTACGTCTTTCTCTGAATTTCAGAAACAGGATAGATAATTCTACTTTCACAATTCTTACATTATTTTGAGATGCGAGGAGCCGAATTACTAAATAACTGTCAAGTAATATTTACCTCTAGCTGGAGAATTCCCCCCTTCCCGCTCTCAACAATATGGATGCAAAAAAGAAAGGAATGAATAAAGAAAATTAGGAGAGAAGAAGAAAGTGTGTGTGTGTGTGTGTGTGTGTGTGTGTGTGTGTTTGCGTGCATGTGCGCAAGCGAGTAAAAGAGCCAGCGAGAGAATACAGCACATATTTTGAATGTGGTGACCTTACAGTAGAAGTTTAAATGCATCTTGGCTTCCTTGATTACTCCAGTCCTCAAAGTCTTTTCAGTTCTGGCAGGAAGATTGGCCTCTTATAACAAGGATATTCCAGAAAAAGGCATTGAAAAAAGGGTTTTTATGGCGTTAGACTGTGAGTAAAGAAATGCTGCCGTCAGTTTTCTATTCAAAACTATTTCTAACCTTTTACTCAATAACTTGTTACCTTAGTCATTAATCTCTCATGTGTAACATGGCTATTTGCCTGGAGAAAAATACAAGGATACTACATCATTGAATTTCTATTATCTCTTATGGGTGTAATATTTTCAAATAATTCCAGAAGGCTAGTTAAACATGACCCCCTTAACCGAACTAGCAGTAAGTATTCGTTATGACATTTCTCTTCCCCTATGGGGTTTCCACACATCTCTTTAATAGCTTCCATTCTAATTAAATTTACTCTTCTTTTAAAATAAAATTAATTAGCAAAGGTTGATGAAGGAAAAAATGCAAATATAAAGGAAATAAGGTGTTTACAGGGTTTTAAACCCTTTTTATAATGAATTAAAAACGTAGAAAATTACATAAAATCTAAATGCACAGCTACGAAAAATATTACATAGTGAGCATCCCTAGAATCATTTTCAAGGTCAAGAAATAAAAAGTTATGAGTACCCTGAAAATCCTATATCAATTCCAAACTGCTCTGTTTCTTTTTTTTCCTAAAGGCAACCACTATTCTCAATTTAAAGGTAATCATACCCTCACTTTCCTTATAGTGTCACTACTTAAGAATATATACCTAAATGAAATAGTTTGGTTTTGTCTATTTTTGAGCATTGTGTGAATGGAATTACACATTACATTTAATTTAGGTCTGGCTTCTCTTGTTTAATAGTATACTTAAGAGATTGATTCCCATTATTTTGTATAGCTGTAGCTTCATTTTCTTATTGTTGTTGTGAAGTATTTCAATATATAAATATACTAAAATTTATATAACAGTTTTCTTTCTAATGGGCATTTGGATAGCTTCCAGTTTAGGGCTTTTATGATTAGTGCTGCTATGAATATTCTTGTATATGTCTCTGAGTTCACATACGAATGCAATTTTGGTTATACACACAAACCTAGGAGGATAATTGCTGAGTTTTGTATATTTTTGAATTACTAGCTAATATCAAACTGCTTTCCAAAGCAGTTTTATGAATCCCTCAAGCAATGGTATGAGTTTCTCTGCATTTATACAAAAACCTGAAATTTATTTTACCCCTTCTTTTGAAGGCAATTCTTTGGACCTTTAAATTGCTTTTCCTTGATGACTAGTGAAATTGAACAACATTTCAATTATTGATTAGACATTTAAATTTCCTCTTTATTCAAATACCTTGCTTTTTGGGGGGTATGTTTACATTTTTCTTATTGCTTTGTAGTTCATATTTTGTGGTTATGTCTTTTATTTCTTATGTTTCAAATGTGGTTTGAATGATTTAATCTCATTTTTTATGACCAAGTATTAATTTCAATAAACTTTATAATTAGTGCTTTTTATGTTTTGTTTAAATTATTTATATACCTTGAATCCATAAATATATTAACTCATATTAACTTCTAGATCTTTTAGTGTTTTGCTTTTTGTATTTTTCTATACCTACATAAAAATTATTTTTGAGTCTTTTGAATTGAGATTCAATGTTCCTTTTTTTTAAAAAAAAAGGATACCCAATTGTTTTATTGCTATTTACTAAAAAGATTGTACTTTTCCACTTCTCTACAGTGCTCCCTTTGTCTTATAGTAGATGTCCATATATGCATGGTCTCTTTTGTGTATGTGAGTATGATTCTATTAACCTATTTCTCTGTCCTTGGAACAATAAAATATTATGTTAAATACCTTAACTTTATATTAAGATTTTGTATCTGTACAACAAGTCTTGCCACATTGTTCTTCCTCAAAGGAATCTTGGCTAATTTTGGCATCAGTTTTCATAAATTAAGTAATCGTGTCAAATGATTTTTAACAATTTTAAATGTAAATTTAAAATATATATAACTTTGAATATATATTATTTTGGGTGAATTTGACATCTTTTGCAAATGAGACTGCCAAACCTGAGCATAACATAGCTTCTCATTAATTTAAATTTCTCTAAATAATATTGTACATTTCTCTAAATAATATTTCATAGTTTGTCCAAATAAGTGGTATGTTAATTTTCCTGATTTATTCCTAGATATTTTATCTCAATAATATTTTAAGTGATATTTTTAATATTTAATTTTTAACTATTTGTTATTGTAGTAGACTAACATGATGTTTATTTGCTTTTATTTACTGTCTTGTAAAAAGTCATGTTAATTTGAAAATTATTATGAATATTCTTTTGAATTTTGTACAAACTCAATAATATTATTTTGCAAAAGTGAAATTTTGTTTCTTCCCTTTTTAATATCTATAACTTTTCCTGTGACTTACTTTAATATCTAGGATTTCTAACAATATATGAAATATATAAAACTAAAAAATTAGCACAGTGCAGAGGCTCCATTCTATAAGTACAAGCTCAAGATTCTAAATTTGCATTAACCTTAATTTATGTGTTATATTTCTCTAATTTACTTGAAATTCCAATTAAATAAGAACAAACAGAAATATGTGACCAATCCCTTGTGGAGGATTTTTAGAAAAGGGCTGATGAATTAAAAACAGTGTCAAGGAAAGCAAGTATTCTCATTCTGGATTATAAAGCTGAGTAAGAGAAAGGAAGAATACAGAAGAGGTCTTGATGGTGATGAATGACTTGATGTTAGTTCTAAATTGAGAAATTTTGAAAGAGATGGGTTGTGTTCAAAAAGTAGTGTTATTGAAGAATGTGGATTAAGAAGTAGAGCACTTCTGAATAATTTATGGATGATTCAAATATGAATCAAATATGAATCAAATTCTAGTTCTCTATGTATAATAAAATAATTGAGTCAATATGACTTTATAAAATCCAATCCTTATCACTTAAATAATATTTTTCCTTCTGGTGAAGAAATTGTAGATTTCTGTAGATGAATGTTCCCACTAAGAACAATGAGAAAGCCAGATAATATTTAAAACAGAACAGAACAAAAATAAATTATTTAAAGGCAACAAAGAAATAATATGGGAAACAGGGTTTGAGAAATCAAGATACCATAACAAGACATTCTTGGAAAGATGAAATAGCTTTCAGGCACATTTTTTTTTCTCAGGATACTTGCTAGTGCTGGTTACAAGGTGATGGACTCAAATTCCAGGTAAATAACATAGATGGGAGGTCACAGATGTAGGTGGGAGGTATAAAAATTGAAAAAAAAAATACAAAAAGTGGTAGGAACAGAAGACAGAACTGATGGTGTTCTGGTTGCTATTTTTTGCGTAATAAGTATACTCCAAACTTAATACCTCAAGCAAGGAATCATTTTATTTTGCTCATGATGTTACATATTTGGAGTTCAAGAAAGCTTTAGCTGGTCAGCTCCTGCTTGGAGTAACTAATTTACTTGCAGTCAGTTTTTACCTGAGTTATAGTGACCTGCTATTTAGAATAGACTAAATATCTAATATGGCTCATACTCATGGTTGTTAATGTTGTCTGTCACCTGTGAACTCAACTGAATCTGGTGAGCAAAGAACTTACACAAGCCCTCCCTAGCACTGTAGTCTTGGGATAGTCAGGTTTCTTTCCAGTAAAACCAGAGTTGCAAGATATTATATGACCTACCATCAAAGTCATATAGCATCACTACTGCTATACACATTATTGGTTGAAGCTGCTCCCCAGATTCAGAAAATAATAGAATAAGTACCTTGTCTTATCTTTCAAAATGGAATGGTTACCAAAACATTTGCAGACATGTTACAAACCATCACAAACACTGTATCTAATTTCTCTTCAAGATATTTGCTGAAATATGAAGTTGTGCCAGGTGGCAGGGTAACAAGATAAGTCCTGTAATAAAGCATAAGATTGCTCATCTCTTTAAACTGAGGAGTAGAGCCCCAATAAATAACCCAAGATCTTATTTTGAATTCCTAGAGGACTAAACCATAGATGTAGAAAAAAAAAGAGAGATAAGCAGACCTTCATCAAAACAGAATATCAGTAGCACATTAAAAGAATCATATACCATGATAAAGTGGCATTCATCTGGAGGATGCAAAGATGGTTCAACATATGCAAACTAATGTGTAATATGCCACATTAACAGAATGAAAGATAAAAATCATGATCATTTCAAGAGATGCAGAAAAAAAGCATTTAATAAAATTCAACATCATTTCATAATAATAACTATCAAAAAAATTAGATATAGAAGGTATGTATCTCCACATAACAAAAGCCATATATGACAAGCCCACAGCTAACATTATATTTAACAGTGAAAAGCTGAAAGTTTTTTCTCTAAGATCAGCATAGTATTAAAAGTCCTAACCAGATCAATTAGGCAAGAAAAAGAAATAAAAGGCATCCACATTAGAAAGGAAGAAATAAAATTATCTCTGTTTGAGTATGACATGATCTTACATTTAGAAAACCTAAAGACTCTACTAAAACTATTAGAACTAATAAATGAATTTAGTTATATTGCAGGATACAAAACAAATTATTGTAGAAAAATCAGTTATGTTTTTACACACTAACAACAAACTATCCAAAAAATTTTAAGAAAACAACCCCATTTATAATAGCAACAACAAAAAAGTAAAATACATAAGGATAAACTTAACCAAAAAGATAGAAGATCTATTTACTGAAAACTATAAGATGTTGATGAAAGAAATGAAATAAAACATAAATGGAAGATATCTCAAATTTATGGATTGAAAGAATTAATATTGTTAATATCTCCATACTACCCAAAGTAATCTATAGATTCAATGCTAACTCTATCAAAATTTGAATGACATTTTTCACAGAAGTAGAAAAATCATCCCAAAATTCATATGGAAACACAAAAAAACCTGGAATAGACAAAATAATCCTGAGAAAGAAGATCAAAGTTGGAGGCATTACATGTTGTGGTTTCAAAATATAGCAAAAAGCTACAATAATCAAAACAATATAGTGCTGCCATTAAAATAGACACATTGATCAATGGAACAAAACAGAAAGCTCAGAAATAAGTTAACACATTACGGTCAACTGATCTTTAACAAGAGTGCCAAGAACACACAATGTGAAAAGTATAATTCAAAAATGGTGTTAAGAAAACTGGATATCCACATGGAAAAGAATGAAATTAGGTCTTTATCTCATACCATTTACATTTAAGTCTTCAATCCATTTTAGCTTAAAATGGATTGAAGACTTAAATGTAAAACTTGAAACTGTAAAACTACTAAAAAAATGTTTAGAAAAAAATGTTTTGATATTTGGTTTGGGCAATAATACTTTTTTTTTTTTTTTGCTATGACCCCAAAGTACAGGCAACAAAAATAAAAATAGTCAAGTGATTTGTCATCAAACTAAAAAGCTCTGCACAGCAAAGGAAATAATCAACAGCATAAAGATACAATGTATGAATTAGTAGAAAATATTTGCAAACCATTCAGGTGATAGGTAATTAACATCCAAAATATATAAGGAACTCAATAGCAAAAAACAAATAACCCAATTAAAAATGTCCAAAGATGTGCAAGGCCTTTGTGGAAAAATTATAAAATCAATTGAAGGTTATGAAAGAAAAGCTAAATAAATAGAAATATGAATTATATTTATGATTAGGGATACTCAATGCTATAAAGATACCAGGTTTCTGTAGATTTAATGCGAATTTAATTAAAATTCAAGCAGGTTTAAAAAAATGTGCAAAGAATCTGAATAAACATTTCTCAGAAGAAGATACACAACACCAATAGTTATATGAAAAGGTGATCAATATCATTAATCATCAAGGAAATGCAAATCAAAACCACTTATATATCACCTAATTAGAAATAGAAATTATCAAAAAGACAGTAGATAACAAGTGTTGGCAAGGATGTGGAGAAAAGGCAACCATTTGTACTATTGATGGGAAGGTAAAATTGGTTCTTCCATTGTGGAAAAAAAAGATGGAGGTTCCTCAAAAATTAAAAATAGAATTATCTTATAATCTAGCATTTTATTTCTGGGTGTATATCCAAAGGAAATTAAGTCAGTATCTCTAAGATATATCTGCATTCTCATGTTTATTGCAGCATTAGTCACAATAGCCAAGATATGGAAACAACTTGTGTCCATTGATGCATGAATGGATAAAGATGTTATATATAAAATGTCCCATTTTTCATATATATATATATACATATAATATGTATATGTTTATTATGTGTATGTATATATATATATATAATGTGTGCGCGCGTGTGTGTGTGTGTGTGTATAATGGGACCTTATTCAGTCATAAGAAAGAAGGAAATCCTATCATCTGTGACAACATGGATAATTCAGGAATAAGTCACACATAGAAAGACAAGTACTACATCAGCTCACTTATATAGCAATATAAAAAAGTCAAACTTCTACAAGCCAAGAGCTTAATGGTGGTTGCTAGGGGCTGGAGGTTAAGGGAAATGGAAAAAAGTAGGTCAAATGGCATAGTTTCATTTATACAAGATGAATAAGTTCTGGAGATACAATGTACAGCATGACTCTAGTGCATAATATTGTAATGCATACTTGAAATTTGCTAAGAGAATTGATGTGTTCTCACACACACAATAACTATGTGAAATGATGAATATGTTAATTAGCTAGCTTACTTGTGGTAATCATTTCATAATGTATACATGTATCTAAGCATCATATTGTACACCTTAAATATATACAATTTTTATTTGTCAATTATACCTCAATAAAGCTGGGGGAAAACCCCAGCAACCCAAATACATATAGGAAAATAACCTGATTGTGCTAAACCCTCTTATGCTATCTGCTTAACCAAAAACAGAATGGACTCTTTTTGAAGGAAAATAACATTATCTAAGACTTTTACAATTTTTCACAGTTTCCAGAATTTCATAGAAATTAACAGCAATAAAGTGAAAACATTCTTTTGAAGTTATGATGAAATAAGTTTTTATATAAACAAAAACAGAAAAATTTGTAACAAGGAAACTCACATAATGAAATAATAAAGAATATTCTTTAGGCCAAGGTATATAATCTCATTTAAAAAACTGGAAATTCAAGAAAAATGCAGTATAACAGAAAAGTAAATATATGGATATATGTCAGTAAATATTCACTGTTGAAATAATAATAATATGTTTAGGATTTAAAATAGAAATAGCAGGAAATGCATATCAATAATACTAAACTCTATTTCACAAAAGATAAGATGTGAAATAGAGTTTAGTATTATCAACTAAATAATAAAAGTGATATGTTAAACTATAAAAATATAAGGGTTATACTGTAATCTCTAGAAGAAATACTGAAAGTATGATAAAATCTATGCCAACTAAAATTTAATAAAGCAAAAAAAGGAGGATAATAGAATGATTTGTTAATCCAAAAGGTGGAAAAAGAAATATAAATATAAATATAAAAAAGATTGATTAAATAAAAACACATAGTAATCAGTAGGCATAATTTATCTCATTAACAGAAAAATATAAGTTTAATAAATGTAGATGAAGTGATGAATACAATTTTACTCCTATTTATTATTAAAAAGAAAACTTCAAATTTTACCAAACAATGAACATAAAGGAACGTAATCTGACAAAGAGCATGTGTAGATTAAAAAGCCTACAGCAAATAATTTCTATGATGAATTTTTAAAATATTTCTCCATGACAGAGGAAAGGAAAGATGCCTGCAATCACTACTTCTATTTAACTTGTACTGAAGGTCTTAGCCATCCAAAATGGAAGAAAAATATAATTAGAAAAGATTAAGTTTATAATTATGAGCAGAAAGATAGAAAAATGTATTTTAATGGTATAGGTATAGTATTCGAATTAAGTAAATTTAGTTAGGTAAATGGATAAAAGATTAATATAAAATCAATTTTAATTTGTGTATCAGTAATAAATGAGAAGAAAATAATTCAGAAAAGCATAAAATAATATCAAATACCTGAAATAAATCTAGCAAAAGATGGTTAAGGTCAATAGAAATTTAAAAAAACGAGTTAGAATAATGAAGGGACATACCATATTTCATTGATTGAAAGTCTCAATTTGGTTAAGATGTCACTTTTCTCTAATTGATCTGTAGATTCCAAAGCGATCATTATTTAAAGAATACTAGAGATAATCTTGAAGAAGAATACAGTTAGAGAATATCACTATAGATATCAAAAGTTATTACAAATTTGTAATACTTAGGAAAATATTTTTACAAGGAGAGAGAAATAGATAAATAGAACTGAATAATTGTTTAGAAGCAGACCTATATTCAGTCACTTTGAGAAAGGTGCCCTGTAGTGCATTGAAGAAAAAAATGATCTTTTCAATAACTGGTGCTTAGTCATTTGGATATTAACATGGGAAAATAAATCTTGACCCTTACTATACATCACAGATATAAAAAATCTATTTCTAATGGGATTTAGAGCCGCATGGGGAAGGTAAAATGAATAAAGCTACTAGAAGAAAGCATAGAATATTATCTTCATAATCTTGAGGTATACAATTATTTAACCAGTGCTAAATATAAAGAAAAAATGATCACTTGGGTTACATCAAAATGTAAATTGAATTACATTAGTGTTAAGAAATTACTGATAGTATCAACAAAAGGCACAATTAATAAGGTGAAAGTCAAGCCACAGTTTCAGAGTAGTTGTTTGTAATTCTTATATCTAATAAAGCACTTGATATTCTAAAATTAACAAGGAAACAGGCAAACAGCCTAATAGAAAAAAAAATGGACAAAAGATTCAAGTAAGCATTTCACAATAGAGAAAATCTAATCAGTAATCATAAAGGTGCTCAAGTTAATTACTAATCAGGGAAAATGATGAATAAATTCATATTTTCATGTCCTCCAGAATGGCCAAAATTACAATTATGGCAACATCATTTTTGGCAAATATTGTAGAATAACTTAGATTCTCTTACAGTTTAGTAGGAATGTAAATGTATAGAACATCTTTGTAACAGTCTTCGACATTATCTACCATAGTTGATTATGTACAGAGCCAAGGACCCAGAAATTCCACTCCTGGGTATGTAATGAACAAATATGCATACATATGTGCACCAAAAGACATGCACAAAAATATTCATAGAAGCATCATTTATAATAGTAAAGAGGAATACTTTTACAGCAAGAAGAATGAATTAAAATTTCCATAGTTTTGACGTGCTGATAATGTGTCATTTTTTAATCTAGATACTGCTTTCAAGGATTTGTTCAGTTTATAAAAATTCATCAATCTGTTCACTTATGATTTGTGAACTCTTCTCTTTATATGCTATATTTCCTTGAAAATCTTTACCTAGAATATATAAGCTTGAATTAGGCAGTGGAATTAAACCCCTATTTATTTTACAGTTGCTTTGATGAGTGTCAGTTTTGACTTATCAAGTAAAATAACCATGAGACTTGTGTGCTCAGTGAATTTTCTATCACTATGCATGAACATGTGGTTTTGAAACTGGGTGAGCAAGGTGAACACTCAGACAGTTTCCCCATTACTTTGTAAATGTGAATGTGGGCCTGGCAGATCTATAGATTGTAACACATTCCTTCTGGCAAAAAGTTTTTTTCTGACTTCCAACCTTCTATTGCCTTTTTCTAAAGTCTCCTTCTCCTGTTTCAAATTGTCTTTCCTATTTTTGTACACAAATCATCATCATAATAATTAATAAGAAAATTAATGAGAATAGCTACAATAATAGTAATAATAATAACAGAAATAACAATAATAGCTAAAATGGATCCAAGTGCTGTTATGAGCACTCTACTATATTTACTCCTTAATCTTCACCCCAATACTACCTGGTAGATATGATTATTTCTCTATTTTCCAGTTGAAGAAACTGAGTTACAAGTTAACAAAACTAATAAATTGTAAACTGGATTTGAATCCATGCAGTCTGATCCTAGACTACAAACTCTTTAGCATTATGTTACACTGTTGTATGTACACTTTGGACTCATTAGGACAGGTTGGAAACCAAATACTTATAGGTATTAGATTTAGAGAGTGGATAATATTTTGCTCAATTTACAGATAAGGAAACCGAAGCCTAGAATATATAAATGAGTTTTAGAGATTATACACAAATAAAGAAGTAAATCAGAATCAGAGCCCAGGTGTTCAGACTGGGCCTAGAGTGCTCTCTATGAACCATAATAAGATTTAGAGAAATTATTTCAAACTACTAAAAAAAAAAAAAAAAAGTGAAATTTGAACCTTTCCACAAAGATCTAACCTTGGGATATATAGAAGCATTCTGGACCTGACCTCATTGCTATGTTCTCCCTACTTTTCCCTCCCCGCCAAAAAGGTTGGGACTACTGAAAGCTATTTAGATGGCAAATGTAAGTATAATAATACCTGCTTGTTCCTCTTCCTATTTATCTCCATCCCAAATTGACTTTTTGTGTGTGCTTTATCCTTAATTTAAAATATAAAAGTATTCCTTATAATCTTAAGAAAGGTTAACTGACTTATTAAAAAGCTATGGAAGCAAGAACACTGCTTCTTTGCCCTTGTCCAGGACTCAGTAGATGTCCACTGGAGCAGGCCCATACATACTGGCCACGGCCACTTTTCTCTTGCTCTCTCTCAGGTAGTGGTGGTGAGTTTGAACTTCTGTGCTGAGGTAAAAATATCTTGCTCGTTACAGTGAGAAGAGTCCTATGGGTGCTGTAAATGTCTTCATACATTTTTCTTGAGAAGAGCAGAACATTATTCAGAATGGATGTTCTTGGTGCATGTAGCATGACTGACAGTTTTATGCTCATCTCTTTATGGGTCCACAAAGTCATATATATAAATAATTCTATTAACTGCCATGAATCCCTTGGTAACCATTGGGTTTGGTCCTATGAGTCTTTGCAAATTCCTCTACGACTATATAGGAAAGCTATTTATTTTAGAATCATTCAGGCAATGGGAAGAGTAACCCTAATTTGCATTTTAAAAAACTGATTTGTTTTCTTTTCTCTTCCTCATTTCCCCCCTCTTTTCTTTCCTTTCTATACTTTACTACTGTTGAAACATCATGTATGAAGCTAAAACATCTTTTAAATATTAAGCAAGGAAGTGAAGATTATTTTACCCACAAAAAAGTAATTATGATTACTTTTTAATGAAAATGGTTAAGAAATAAAACTAAAGACAAAAATGTAACCAATAAAGATCTTAAAGTAGAAACAAGAAAGCTAATTTTGTAGACTTAAGCATTTTATAGTTTTTATACAACTTACAGGTGAAATTAATTTTCTGAAACATGTCTCATTTTGTTGTTTGTCATATTTTAGAATAATATTGTTATGTGCCATTGGATAAAATTAATAATGCATTAATATGGTCTCACCTTAAATCAGGGACAGTTTTCTGTAACTAGAATTTTCAATTCTCTAATGACTTTTTCTCTGCTATGAAAAGAAAAAGCTTCTATATTAAAATGATGTATGAGTGCAAAAGGAAATTTATGTTCTAAAGTTGCTGCAAATCATTTGTATTGATCTGTTTTGTTTCCATTCTGCTGAAGCTAATGGAAATCATTTGTCACCTGACTCGTCTCAGCTGATCTGAAAAAAGAAAACACTGTAACATTTATCAGACCAGCTGAAGGTCTGGTACGAGTGTACTTACCTCTGTAATCACCAAGATACGTTCAATTTCCAGGGAAATAGTGAATATTAGGCTATATTATGCATAGCCTGAGACAAATAAATTAAATATTGATATGATCATATGCATAACACATTACAATAAAATAGTAAACAGGGAACATGTATGGGCCAGTAGAATGCTCTAGTTATAAATAATATTTTAATACTTTTTACATTTTAAGAACTAAAATTAAAATATAATTATGTGATATCAATTATGGTAACATTACATACATAGAAATAAAAGTTAAAGCACCATTAGAGCAACACATTTAAGGAAATAAGCTTCTTTTCCTTACCAATAAATTCTGAGTTTGACTCTTCCATTTGAAGAACACTTTTTGTGACCCAAACCTTAATCATTAATTATTATAATTTTGTAAATACAGTTTATTTCTAATTTACTTACATGAAGAGAAAACTTAAGATGTGTATCTGTTTGTTTTTATACAGTGATCAATAAGAGTTGGCCTTGAAAGCCAATTATATTTATATAGTTTTCAATTTCTCATAAGATATGTCATTGCCTCACCCCAGCCCATACACTTTAACTCAGGGTGAGAGGATAATTGGTCTCACAAATCTTTTGTGACATTCTTTCAAGCTGTTAAAGAGCAGAAGTCATGATATAAAAGACTATTTAAACTTTGTCATTATGGTATTTCATGGCACCAAATTATTTTAGGAAAAATTTACCCTAAGATAAATTCACATCTAAAGCAACACCATTATACCCAGGCAAAGAGTGAGCCTTCCCCAGAGTTTCACTGTCCCTTTAATACTTATGCACATTCCTATTTATTTTGTAATTCACTAGTTTTTATATGTCTCCTCCATTCCTTTACTACCAGTTGCATAGTATAAATTGTTTGACCAAAGAGTTATAAAACAGGCATTTATGTTCTAAAATGTATGATGTTGAGAGTATAGTTCATTCACTCATTTATTCTTCATTTATTCAGTAGATACTTATCAACTACTTCTAGGAACCAGGAACTCTGACAGGTTTGGGGATACGATGGTATAGAAAAAGGATATATGCTCTAATTTCTTTAATAATTTAGATTTGAGCAGGGTAAGTGGATATAATTCATTCTAGAGATTTTTCTTGTCTGATGACAAGTTTATGACACAAGGCAATTTGATAAGAAATAAGAACAATAAGCCAGATCAAGCAGGACTTGAAATTTAGCCCTTTTAGTTATTTAATTACTTAATAGCATGTTTGAGTCAAACTTGTTGTACAGGCTAATTATTTTTCTGAGCATCTAGAAAATTGTTAACCCTTGAGATCAAGTGTTTTCAGTTTTTCATCATTTTTATCTGTTAGAAGTTCAATTTGTATTTGTTGAAGACATAAATAAATGAATTAATGAATCCGTCACTTTTCCCCCTCACGGTTTAGCATTCTCTTTGTGTTTTAAAATTATAAGGGGCTAAAATATGTCAGTGAGATTTACAAAACAGTCCAATTGTGCTAAATAAAAATTTAAAGTTTATATTTATTATTGAAGCAATTCAAGGTACTAACCCTTTAATTCCCATCACTCTAGTTCAACCTGTAGATTTCAGATTAAAGTTACTAGTGTCCTTGTCTAATCATAAGCATTCATGCATTTATTTGTTTGTTCAACATTGACTTACTGCTTGTCAGTAGTTGAATACACCGATGAAGAAACAGAGAAGAATTATAGAAGGCCTTGTCTTGAGGAACTCAGTGTGGAGGACACAGTCATGCATGGGGAAATATGTGTGTATATATGCACACACACATACATACATACATACATACGTGTATACATATATAAGACATAATATGTGATCTAATAAAGATATAAACAAAATTCGTTGAGTATAGAAAACAGAAAGCAAATAACTGTAAAACTCCAGAAAAACTTCTCAGAGAAGAAAAGAGAGATATTTTCAGAAAAAAAAGACATAGAAGTTTTCAGAGACATAAAGGTTCTGGTGAGATATCCAGGTCAATATGAAAAATTCATTGTGGATAAAGAGGTATTTTGTGGTCGGATGGCAAGGGACATTTTAAAAAATTCTATGCTAAAAAAAAAAATCTCAATTTTATTCAAGGAAATAGGTGATCAATAGAGGTTTTGAAGAAGAGAAATCGTATTTAATTAAAAAAATAAATCATATTGCTTAAATAATGAATTGAGAAAATAGATTAAAAAATGCAATAAAATAAAAGCCGAAAAATAAAAATATACCCAATCTACTACCCACCTATAATCTAGAGATTCTCTGTGCTAACATTTAGGGTATATGTTATTGCAGAATATGTTTCTAACATTCAGTTCCAATATACCCCTCTTTTGGTGTTGCAATATGGAATCATATATATGCTTTTTGTTATTTGTGTCAGCAATTGATGATATATTTATATATTTACTGACATAAAAAGATGTCCTTAATGCCAATAAATATTGAATTTGAAAAGTAGGTTTTATGTGTAAAATTCTAAGTGATTAAGAGATATAACCCCAGTGAAGATAATAAACATATAATAATGTCACAGTAAATAAATCTGTGTAATTAAATCATGTAGACAGATTGATTATACAAAAGTGAGAATCAATAAATGTACCTATATATAAAGACATGACATTGAATGGGGAGTGGGGAGTAAATTATTCAAAAATGTTACTGGGACAGCAGGGTACCCATTAGAAAAACAGGTAAAGTTTATAGCTACCAGACTCTTTACATGAAAATCACCTCCAAATAGATTAGAGATGTGAATAGCGAAACAGAAATGAAGCTTCACAGTTTCTACAAGAACACACAGGAGCTTTTGGTTTTGTATATAATGTCCTTAGATGGAAAAGGCTTTCCGAGTATGACACAAAATTAGGAAATCAGAAATTAATAGAATGACTGATTTCCTACATCTTTAGAAAATGTTTACTTGGAGAATACATTAAAACTAAACATACAAACAAAGAAATCCTGAAAGTGCTTATAACTGAATGCACAAATATGTAACTAATATCCTCAAAATAATACATTTTTCAAATAATTGATATATTTTATATACTTAAACCAAATTTTATAATTATTTTATTAAAACACACTTATACATACAAACCAGGAAGCCTAATTGTAAAGATGACATCTGTACAAACTGATTTACTCAAAGGATAGGTCTAATAATTGTATTTCTTGAGAATGAACGGTTTATATGAATCCATTAGTGACAAAAGAACTAACAAATCTTTTTCAAAAATTCATGTTTGAGAACACGTTTATTTAGGGTTGCTGAAAAACTGCCAACTGTTATTTCAAAAATATTAACTATTCAATGGATATTGAAAAAAGAAGTTAATTAAATTTTCTGATATGCCTGACAGTTACCAAAATATCTAGACACAGTATTTAATCCCATATTTATAATTCTTCTAAACTTTCTAAAATCCTAGTGGAAACTCAATGCTCATAAGTGAAATTTGGGTATGGAAGTCTATAATAGCTTTATCTTTTTAGTATCCTCTTCATTATGCTGCTAATATGAATTACTTATATTTCTTTAGTGTGATCACAGCCATACCAGAAATAGACCAAGAAATTATTTAAATTTGGGGATAATTTTATTGTCTGATGGTATCAGGGTTTTGCTTGTTTTTTGTTTATATTTTTTGTCTTGTGTGCTTGTTTTATGTGTAATATCAGAAACATCATTTCAAAACCACTGAATTTATAATTTATTATATCATAACAACTTTCTCTCTTTTTCTTTAGATGAAAATAGATGTGTTATCTTTTGACCATTAAACGATTTTGACCTCTTAAACCAATAATATATTTTTGACAGGGTATTTTTTTTTTTACTTTTGTTTTGAATAATAGATTTGCTACAATTTTACTTTACATGAAATTAGATATCCTACTCATCCTGAAAAGATCATTTTTTCTTTTAATATTATTTTGCAACATATGGACCTTATACAATGATTTTTTTCTATAAAGAGTAATAATTGACATATGAGGCTGAGTGACTGTAAGACAACATCAGCTTGGGATAAAAGTA
>NW_011888946.1:4060876-4065536 GCF_000151845.1 Pteropus vampyrus
TTTTTTATTATATAAAAGGAATCATACTATGTACACATTTTGTCTGATTTTTACTTTGTAATTGTGATATTCATCCATATTGTGAGTAGTTGTAAATTATTCATAATTTCTGAATAGTATTTCACTGTGTGACTACCACAGAATTAAGATATTCATTCTCTTCTTGATATTTAAAGATCTACCTCTCTTATCTACTGCTTTAATGTCTTTTTTTTTTTTTTGCTGTCCACCAAGTAGCACTATTTTTCAGATACCTTAAGGTAATTCACATCAAAGCTTCATTGTCTAGAATTTCTTACCTTTTGCCTGCTGCTCTCTCAACATCACTTCTGCAGAGAGAATATACTTTCTTATTCTGGTGTTTCTGGAAGCTAGATCACAAAGTACAATAGCTAAGGCTCCTAGAAATATCAGCCTTTTACATTGTACAATTCAATGAGTTTTTTTCCCCCCAATTATAGTTGTCATACAATAATATACCAGTTTCGGTTTTAGAGCATAGTGATCAGAGATCCATATAACTCACAAAGCAATCACTCCACTAAATCTAGTACCCCACTTCCCCCTTACATATTTATTACAACATTATTAACCATCTTCCCCATGCTACACTCCATGTCTATTCTGCAACTAGCCATTTGTACCTCTTAATCTCTTTGCCTTATTTTGCTGTCCTCCCAACCCCCCTCCCATCTAGTAGCCCTCAAAATATTCTCTGTACCTATGAGTTTATTTCCACTTTTGTTGTTGTTGTTGTTAATTTCGTTCTTTAGATTCCACATATACATGAAATCATGCGATGTTTGTCTTTCTCTATCTGACTCTTTCATTCAGCGCAATACCCTCCAGGTCCATCAAGGCTATATCTTTTTCCATTCCCTTCCTTTTAGTCTGTGTGTGTCTTTTAATCTGAAGTGAGTTTCTTGTAGGCAGCATATGTAGGAGTCTTGTTTTCTTATCCATTCAGCCACTCTGTCTTTTAATTGGAACACTTAATTCTTTTCCATTTGAGGTACTTGTTGATAGGAATGTAGTCAGTCTTTTAGACTGAGCACAGCCCTCTCTTTCTTTCTCCCCAAGTGCTCAGAAATAGTGTTGTAGCTATGTTGAGATGGGTTCGAACACAACAAAATCCACTCTCTTGCAACACTCAGATTCTGCTACTAAGTCCAGGCTATCTTTCTAGACCAAGTACATTTTTTACATTATGTAAAACTTCCATGAGTGTATTCTCCTCTGACCTACCCTAAAACACCTGATTGCACTACATTTTTACCAGAACAGAATAAGAAAGAAAGGATGTTGGGAAGCAAACATTTTCAGAACTATTATAAAGCAGGTATTTCCTCACTGGAACTGGTTGAAGGATGAAGTAACACTGTTTCCGAGGATCTGTGGAAGAGAAAAATTTTTTCTTAGAGGAGTTCAAGAAATTGTTTAAGATGTGCTTGAGATTTGCACCAGGACAGAGATGGGGACGTACATTGTCTCTAAAGTCTTAGAAGTCTTAAGAGTACCCCTATACTTCTTTCTATTTATATAAAAATATTTTAACCATTCTTCTCTAAAAGTTGCAGTGCTCTCAATTTTGTACAGACTCTCATTATTTCATTTTGAAATCCATTAATCCATCTAGTCATTTAGATGACTTCAAATAAATGGTACATTCTTATAGTAACATTCTGGCTCATTTATTTGTTTGTCAATTGTATTATTTAATTTAGAATGAAAACTCAATTGACTAAGAAAATACTGACTTTTTTTTCTACTAAGTACTTTTGTGCAAAATTTTGCTTAAAAAGTTTATTGTCTTTTTTGCACAGGGTTCTCATAAGAAATTAACTTTGAGCATCTTTGATAATAATATTTAACCCAATTTTTTCCTATAAGTATATTTTTCCCCCTAAGAGTCGTGTGACCATAATGTCTCTAGTGCTTAGGGAACAACCATGTTCAAGGTATCGCCTTTTAATGACATTGTTTACATCAGTTAGGAGGTAACTGATTGTCAATGGATACTAATTATGGCATATTCCCTTTCAAGTCCTACAGCCCTGCTTGGTTATCTGAAATCATTTCAATATCATACGTCCCTGAAAGAATGTCAAGGATATAACAGTGATACTCTCTCAGTTCTTTGGTTCTAAGAGTGGTGTACAACATGTTATGCACCACTTTTATCTTGGTGTTAGCTTTTCTTTTTGATGCTCTTTTAATAGTATTTAAATTTCATCAGGTGAGATTAAAAGAGTGTTCTGAAAAGCTATTTCAAAATGTTAATTTCATTTTCTATACAATCCAAGTTGATTATCACTATCTCTGAATTTCTAGTCTCAATAATGATATTTGTCTGAGCATAGTTCATTATTAATTCCAATACACTTGCCCTTTCTATTACTCTGTGTGGTACTATACTTTGAAAAGACAAAAAAATGTGCACTTCAAACAGTAATTACAAATTCACTGTGCCTCATTTTCTAAGGATGGCCAAGAAGGACAGGAAGATTTCTTGGAGAGCCCATTTTAATTAATTTATTAACAATACTGATTTTGACATTAATACTTAGTACTTTTATTCAAGTGCACTTTAACTCTGTATTTGTGTGTCTAATATGGATAATTACAAATATGTCTATTCTTTGACACAAGATAACAATTCTTTGATCACTTAATAATTCCTTTAGCAAAAGAAATTCTGTGAAACACTTTATCATTAACCACATATGAAACAATGGCCATCACAGCTGTGATAAAATTGTTTTTTTTTTTTGAAGAAATTTCTTGTCCTTAGTTTAAGGTTCAGTAATACATGGCAATCTTCTTGGGGATAATTCTTCCTCTTACTCCCTCTCCTTCCCTTTTCTTATTTTATATTTCTGTAAAGTTATGATTCTTCTTTTGAAGATGCATTTGAATGATGACTGCAACATCCCTTCTTCTAGTGGAATCCCTCATCTAAATTATGTCAAATGTCTCCTGAGCCATTCCTCAAACTTCGTTTTGAAACTGGGCAGTAGTGCAGAGTAGTGGCATGCAGTCAAAAAGGTAGTTTCCTGTACAAATTCAATAAGTTTCACAGAGACTAAGGTGGAGTTTGATGATGTTATGGCTATACAGTAATTTCTTGGGCTCCACTTATAAAAGTGGTTTACAGTAATTAGTTGATAGTTTTGTGAAATGCTACATATGATATTTCTTCTTGGAGACCCACAGATCATATTAGTAAATGACAAGTTTTGAGAAAGTATTTATGATTGAGCTTTTTAGATTCTTTAATTTGGTTAAATCTATTTAACACAGTTTTCCCCCAACATTATTATATTTTTTTAGGGAACAGCTTTGAATATATTATGGAGGGTAATTTGGAAAATGCTAGCTTCAGGTTATAAAGATACAAATAACAGAAATTTCTAAGAAGAAATCGAATACTTCTTTTGGGATAGCCATTATGTTAAGTGTTTCATATTGATTATGAAGTTTAATTTTCTTATAGAGCTATAAAATTGGTTCTATTATAATCACCAGTTTACAGATTAGGAAACTGACAGTTGAATATATTGCCCAGATCACTCAGCTAGCTAAGAGGAAGAGCCTGTATATGAACTTAAGAAGGTTTTAGATGATAGTATGCTTTTTAAACATTATAGTATATAATTTGCTACTCAAAGTGTGGTTTATGGACCACATCTGTGAGCTTCTTAGATATGCACCATGAGTGATGAGTTGTCATAATTGTGTTAATATTATGTGGGCAAAGGTCCTTGGGGATGGCTTCCTTCTCAGTACATGAGAAAACTTATAGAGGAAAGTCTTTTACCTGCTGCACTTCTCTTTTTGCTTCTTTCTCTTTACCCTGTCTGGGGCATGTACTAGAACTCTGATGGTTTTGCAGCCATCTTAAAATCATAAAGAAATAATCAGAAGGACAAAAGCCAAGATGCTAAGGATCATAGGAAGATAATACTGAAGGGACTTAGGATACTGATGCGATTAAGACATAATTCCCATCCTGAGTTGTTGACCTATAAAATTCTTATTAGACAAATAAACCCCTATTTCATTAATTTGCCATTCTCAAGTTTACATTGCCAAATTCATTTCTTAGTGTTATGAACAGCATGGACTTGGCCCTCAAGTAGCTTATATTCTAGCTTAGGAGATATTATCACTAAGACTTAGAATAATAAGAAAGGGCTTCAGCAAGAAGATAGATATCTGTTTAGACATTGTATGATGGGTATACTGTGGGTAGGTTATGGAGAGAAGAAATGGCCTTCTGTGATTTGAGAATACAATCCATAAAAGATAGCATGTGAGAATGGGTATGATGAGTTTTTCTTTTTTTAAATGATCTTGGTATTATACTGTAGAATAGGTTGAAATAAAATTTGTAAATGATGGGAGGTGAGATGGAACCACATAATGGAGAGCTTTGAGATCCTATTGAACATTTTAATGCTGCCATAAATGAAATGAAGTAATCTGCTATAATGTTGATTTAAATTTTTGTATTAAAGCAATTTTCCACAATAAAATTTTATTGTATGAAACTTTATGACAAGTAGTATAATAACCATTCTTATTTAGATAGAATGTCATTATTGATTCCAGTAAACCTGATAGCGGTTTACAATGGTAGCCATTTTACCAAAATTACTAA
>NW_011888946.1:4065586-4067812 GCF_000151845.1 Pteropus vampyrus
AGAAGATAGATATCTGTTTAGACATTGTATGATGGGTATACTGTGGGTAGGTTATGGAGAGAAGAAATGGCCTTCTGTGATTTGAGAATACAATCCATAAAAGATAGCATGTGAGAATGGGTATGATGAGTTTTTCTTTTTTTAAATGATCTTGGTATTATACTGTAGAATAGGTTGAAATAAAATTTGTAAATGATGGGAGGTGAGATGGAACCACATAATGGAGAGCTTTGAGATCCTATTGAACATTTTAATGCTGCCATAAATGAAATGAAGTAATCTGCTATAATGTTGATTTAAATTTTTGTATTAAAGCAATTTTCCACAATAAAATTTTATTGTATGAAACTTTATGACAAGTAGTATAATAACCATTCTTATTTAGATAGAATGTCATTATTGATTCCAGTAAACCTGATAGCGGTTTACAATGGTAGCCATTTTACCAAAATTACTAATATTGCCTTTTTGCCATTTAGGACCACTTATTTAATACCTGTTCCATTCATTGCCTGATCCTAAGAGATTAAAGAATAAAAAAGAAAAAAAGTTACATATGATATGAATCACATACACAGGGTATAACATATAATAATAAATATAACTGGTTTTAGTCATATACATAATATGTGCTCTAATTGTTCAAGAAAGATCAAGGAGGCAAGAGAAAATGTATCTGTCTAGGGGTCGTGACGCATATTTAAAGAAACTTAGAGAAATTAGATTGGCTTAGTTGAATAAATAGAAATTGAACTAGTGTTGATTAAGTCTATAATTTTTTAACACATAAAAAGCTAAATACAATACATATCTTGCTTTCAAAGGATGTACATTATATTAGAGTCAATCAGACAATAAACAAATACCCAGAGATGATGATAAATGTTATGAACAAAATTAAGGGAGTAACATGTGATACAGAGCAATGCTACAGAAGTGTGTGTGTGTGTGTGTGTGTGTGTGTGTGTGTGTGTTTTTAAGAAAAGGTAATATATGAACAATGACCTCAAAGAAAAAGGGAAGAGAGCCATTTAGAAAATTTGGAAAAAAACATGATTAAGGAACAACAAAAAATCTAGTATGTTTAGAGCAGCATGAGCATGGGGAGAATTCTAACACATAAGATTAGAGAGTTAGCCAAGAGTGGAACTGGTGCAGTCAGTGGTAAAGAACTTGTACAGGTAATGATACGGACTTGGATGGAGCAAAGTGCAGATATATTTGATGGTTTTAAGTAAAGAAATAACAAACTGATTTGTGGTTAAGTTGTCAACTGTGTGTAGAATAGAGCATGTAAGAGGGCAAGGATGGAATTTGGGGATCAATTCTGATGCAATAATGCAGATAACAATGATGGTTGGTTTGCACTAGGATTGCAGGGTAGTGGAAAGTAATCAGATTTTAGATATCTTTCCCAGGAAAAGCTGATAGAAGTGTTGATAAATTTTATATGGATGGAGATAGAAATAAGACATCAAATATAGATATTGTGATATCCATTAAATAACCAGTGGAGACGTTGAAAAGACAATTTTGATATATATGTCTCGTGTGCAAAAGTAAAGTAAGGATTGGAGGTATAAAATGAGGTATCTCCATAATTGAACTGGGATTAAAATCTATAAGACTGTGTGAGGTTACTTAGAGAGTGAATGCAGATATTGAAAACAAGGCTAAGAACCCGAGCCTTGAGACTTTCTCATATTTTGAGGTTGATCAAATCTGGAAGAACATTAAAATAGTAAGAAATAGTTCTTGTGAAATATAAGAACTAGGCATAATGCTTTCTGAGTACTAATAGAGACTAAAAGGAAATTAATTATCAACAGTATCAAATAATACTATTAGTTCATGTAAGGTAAGACTGAGAATTAACAATTACATGTGGCGATGTGGAGATAATAATAACCCTGATAAAATGGTCCATAAAGTTCAGACGTTACCACTGCCATTGTGTCATCTCTCAGGTTGCTCTCATCCAAACCTTTATCTGTGGGAGTCTTATAAGTTACTGCATACAAAGTGTTATTACCACCAGTTATGCTACCCATGTTGCCGTGTGCTGTTGAGTGATTCACTTCTAGTATCGCATCTGAAGAATTGCACCCATGAGTTACACTGGTACCAACTGTCTTAGCCTGTGCTCTACCCCAGAGATTAGAGACTGAGATGAAGGTTTTACTTTGGGAAAGTGATTCCAAGGAACAGTAGTGAATGATCAGTGAG
>NW_011888946.1:4067862-4070074 GCF_000151845.1 Pteropus vampyrus
TTAAAATAGTAAGAAATAGTTCTTGTGAAATATAAGAACTAGGCATAATGCTTTCTGAGTACTAATAGAGACTAAAAGGAAATTAATTATCAACAGTATCAAATAATACTATTAGTTCATGTAAGGTAAGACTGAGAATTAACAATTACATGTGGCGATGTGGAGATAATAATAACCCTGATAAAATGGTCCATAAAGTTCAGACGTTACCACTGCCATTGTGTCATCTCTCAGGTTGCTCTCATCCAAACCTTTATCTGTGGGAGTCTTATAAGTTACTGCATACAAAGTGTCATTACCACCAGTTATGCTACCCATGTTGCCGTGTGCTGTTGAGTGATTCACTTCTAGTATCGCATCTGAAGAATTGCACCCATGAGTTACACTGGTACCAACTGTCTTAGCCTGTGCTCTACCCCAGAGATTAGAGACTGAGATGAAGGTTTTACTTTGGGAAAGTGATTCCAAGGAACAGTAGTGAATGATCAGTGAGACAGAAACAAAACAAGGAGAAAAGGAACCCAATACAAGGGTGTGTTCTATAACTGGTCACTGCTTTGAAAACAAGCCTTCCTCTCCTCCCCACCAGAAGCAAGGCCTCACAATTGTCTGTTTCTGAAAAATGAGAGGAACACTAGTTGATGGGTTTCTCATGTAGCATTAACTCTCTCACACTTCTAGGTTATTCTTGTATAGTTGCAGAGTATCTCCAGAAGCATCTCATATTACGTTATCAGAAAAGTGAAAATTTTAGGGTAAATAAGTCAAAATCTGGCTGGAGGTAAGGCCAAGATGATGTGAGTGGGAGGCAAAGAGATTTCTGGTATCTTTCCTGAGAAACTGATGATTTAGACAAGATATGAAAAAATATTAAAGACAACTTTCAGGAGTATACTAGTGGGCACATATTTGTTTGTGTGTATGTGTGTGTATTTGAATTAATGAATAGAGAATTAGAATGCCAAGAAGATGGAAACAGCATATGTGAAGACCAGGAAGTAGAAAAGAACATGTACCATTAAGGACTTAAAGGGAAGTCAGAGTGGTTGAGATACATAGACCAGAGGAATATAATATAAGAGGCTAGAAATTTAGGAAGAAGACAAGTCTCACAGAATCTTCTAGGATATGTTAATGATTTGGGTTTTTGTCCTAAGAAAAATGGAAATTCAACAGTAGATGTTACAAAGGAAGAATATATAATTAGATTTTCTTTCGACAGATAGCTCTAGCTGCAATGTGGAAATGCGTTAAAGGGTGTTAAGACCAAATACAGTAAAACAGATAAGAAGATATTTTCAATAATCTCAGTTAGAAATGATGGTAGATTGTACTGACATTTTGTAGCTAAGAAATGAAGAAAGATAAATGGATTCAAGAAATATTTTAGAAGTAAAACAGGAGAACTTGATCATAGATGTGCTCTGTGGAATGAAAAAGAGAGACATTAAAGATATCCCTGAAAAGATGTTAGTGTCATTTACTGAGATGTGGAGCAGTGGAGGAGATCTCAGTTTAGGTTGCGATATGTAGTTTATTAGTTTAGCTTTCAACTTGTTGAATTTGTTGAACCTTGTGGCATTTGAGTAGAAATGTAAAAACATTGTTGTGTGTGAGAAACTAAAAAATGACCTATGAGCCACTGGAGATGATCTAATTTTAGATAATTGCTTTATAAATCATTTCCTGAGCTTTACATTGTTAATGAACTGTCAATAGCATTATTTATAAATAAAACAAAACAGAACAGATGAACAAATCAGACTGCTAAACTTTTAAAACTTAACAGGTAAAATCACCTGTAGTAAATGCTATTTGCTGCTTGTGCCCTTTACATTTTTATCTCACCCTTTAACAGATAGTGAATATTTGTTCTTTATTGTTTTCAACTCCACTGTGCTCCAGAGAATCGCCCAGACTATATTTCTGAAGAGACTCGAAAGGCCCACATTCCTCAACTTACCCCACTCCCCAACATTCTTAGATCCTCTTGCAGGATAAAGCTGAGGCTAGACTTTTTCATCTCAAAAAGGAATCTTTATTTAACTTTTGCCCCATCCTGTTCTGTTTTCCTCACTTTTTTACAGAGCACTTGAACAAGAATCCTCATATCAGGTTCAGATTCTAGGGAAACCAACCTATGATACTTTCAAGCAATTTTCTATTTTAATCCATACCCAAATTTAAGCAAATTCAAAACCCCTTTTTGATT
>NW_011888946.1:4070124-4072489 GCF_000151845.1 Pteropus vampyrus
CTTGTTGAATTTGTTGAACCTTGTGGCATTTGAGTAGAAATGTAAAAACATTGTTGTGTGTGAGAAACTAAAAAATGACCTATGAGCCACTGGAGATGATCTAATTTTAGATAATTGCTTTATAAATCATTTCCTGAGCTTTACATTGTTAATGAACTGTCAATAGCATTATTTATAAATAAAACAAAACAGAACAGATGAACAAATCAGACTGCTAAACTTTTAAAACTTAACAGGTAAAATCACCTGTAGTAAATGCTATTTGCTGCTTGTGCCCTTTACATTTTTATCTCACCCTTTAACAGATAGTGAATATTTGTTCTTTATTGTTTCCAACTCCACTGTGCTCCAGAGAATCGCCCAGACTATATTTCTGAAGAGACTTGAAAGGCCCACATTCCTCAACTTACCCCACTCCCCAACATTCTTAGATCCTCTTGCAGGATAAAGCTGAGGCTAGACTTTTTCATCTCAAAAAGGAATCTTTATTTAACTTTTGCCCCATCCTGTTCTGTTTTCCTCACTTTTTTACAGAGCACTTGAACAAGAATCCTCATATCAGGTTCAGATTCTAGGGAAACCAACCTATGATACTTTCAAGCAATTTTCTATTTTAATCCATACCCAAATTTAAGCAAATTCAAAACCCCTTTTTGATTCTTAAAAATATTCTTTTTAATAGAACCCTGTGGTTCAACTCTAGGCAAAAACAAATCGGCCTTCCATTTGGGTCAAAATTCAGTTCTTAATTTCCCTGACAAATATCCATGTTGTATTTCACATAAATATTTTACAAAACTTCTTCTTCACTTTGAAAAACAACAAGCTGATGGGCACCCATCAAACAACTATGAAGTGACAACCAGTCAAATGGTCAAGTGTTTCAGTTGACTTTATTTGGGTAAATGCCAGTTAGCAATTCTGTTGTACCAGAAATTTATGTACTATTTTCTCTGAAATGTTATTTAAAGAATAAATTACTTATTTAATACATGTTATGTGAAAAATAAGCTTTAATATTAAATGACTTTAAGCAATGTAAAGTTCACAAATATAACTGGATTCGTGGCTGGACTCTTCATAGATATTAATATATTAATATGAATTATGAAATTTAAAAGACAGGTTAGCATGTAATGACTCCCAACATTATATAAGAAACACTTATCACACAGCATCTTAGTGATTTAGTGCCCCAAGAAATAACTTTGGGAAATAATCTAGCATTCCCTAATCATAACTCTCTAATGTTCTACTTACAAGCATCATCAGAAATTTATATGCCATTTAACTACTCACTATACCTAACATCTTCCGGGGTTTATAATTAAACATGTTATTAGTGTTTATTAGTGTTGATAGAAATTATATCATAGAAAAAGCTTTTATTTCCACCAAACACTTAGTGAAAATTTTATCCACCACATTATTCACATCTTCTTATATCAAAACCCACACGGCGATTTCTTCTCAAAATTGATATTAGGAAAATGTGTATACTTATAAGATGAGCTCCTTTTTGGCTTTGCTGTGAGTAAATTCAGTACTAAGTGCAATGTTAAATCATAGTTACAAGCACATAACATTACAATATTTAATTAATTCTTCACTTTTTAAATGTTTACTGTCTGGTTCATATGTATTTGAGAAAGCTACTTTATTATTTTCAAAAGAAAATAGTCTATTAATTTTAAAGGAAAGTAATAAAAGAGTGTAAATCTTAAATAAATATTTCTTTAATATATAAGCTGAACAATCAAATGATACAATAGAGCCTGCAATTTTATTGAATTTGGCAAAATATTATATAAACAAAACTATTTTTTATTTTTTAAACTGAACAGTATGAAGAACATTTTTTATTAAAATCCAACTGTCCTTTAGCTTCCTTACCTTCGAGGGGAAACATATTTGAGATGAATTTCCATTAGACAAATGTTATTATCATGCAAAATATGGTTTGCTATGACTGTGGGGATGTGATTCATTGTGTTTTCCTATTTTGAAATCACAAGGGAATGTTGAACATCTCTGAATATAAACATGGAAAACTTCCATAACATCTGCTGCTAATTTCTGCCAGCTGAACAGTGATAATGATGATGAATATTTTTGTTGATGATGCGGATACATCGGTCTAACTAAATTAACTTGCAAACCGTGGGTATCTAATTGAAACACATGATTTGTAATATCACCTGGTTGGCTTTATGTTTAGTTACATTTTAAATTGTTCCAATATGTTTAATTTTTATGACTCATACTTTTTAAAGTTAATAAAACACTATGAATGGGAAATATGTTAGTGTGTCATGCTAATGGTTACATTCATTTATTCATTAACCACCATACATTGTAAAAGCAA
>NW_011888946.1:4073649-4110453 GCF_000151845.1 Pteropus vampyrus
CTCTGCAGCCCTGAGCATTTCTGTCGGAGTAATTAGCATATTTTACAACAGACTCCAGTAATCAGGTCAGAGACAGAATATAGAAGTCTACAGCTGTGTTCTATTTTGCCAGACAGAAAATGGAGTCACGAAGCTTGTCCACTTCACTCCACCCTCCTAGAGCTAGCAGAGGGCCCCAAGGGAAACTGAAGCAGCGAGTGTTGAGCTACAGATCAGGAAGCCCGCAGCTGAGGGAACTGAGAAGACAGCTTTGTAGTGATACACGCACACTGTAGCTGGTCCCAGTGACAGAGGTAGAGATACAGAGGCAAGGTGGCTGAGGCCTGCAAGTCACCATTTCCTCCACCATACTAGGAGGAAAACAGCCACAGGTGCACTGAAGGCTTCTCCCAACCCACCCCAGCCCCACCCATTGAAGCTGATCCTGGCAGAGGCGCCTGGGACACCTCAGGCAGCGCGGCGCTGCATCTGGCCACTGGAGAGGCACTGGGACTTCAGGAGCTCTTCAGGGGCTTGGAACCCCTTTGTCCACCACATTCACCATGAGGGTAGAGCCCTGGGACTGAGGTGACCTGGTGACAGAGGAGACATAGACGTCCCTAAAAGGCTTTTTTTGTTTTTTGTTTTTTGTCATGCAGCAGAGGTCCAGGAGGTTTGGACAGTGCAGGAGGTTTGAACTCAACCTACTGGGGCAGAGGGACCTCTTATCAACCTGCTAAAGTGGGATCACTCTTAATAATAACAAAATTTTTAAAAAGGCAGAGTCTACTCATGTAAATGCCTAAGTGGATAAATAATCCATTAAATACCATGAACAACCAAGATAACAATGCAGCTCAGAAAGAAAAAAAAAAAAAACTTCAGAAAATAAAAAGATATAGAAATATGTGATTTAGATGACAGAGAACTCAAGATCGCAGTTCTGAAAAACAAGATGCAAGAAAACTCAGACAGTTTAATGGACTCAGAAATAAAATTAATGAACAAAAGGAATACTTTACTAAAGAAATTGAGACTTCCAAAATGAACCAAATAGAACTTCTGGAGCTGAAAAACTCGATAAAAGAGATGAAGAATGAAATAGCAAGCTTAGGAAATAGAGCTGACTAAATGGAGGAAAGAATAAGTGATATCAAAGACAAATCTGGAAATGACATAGGTGAAAAGAAAGGAACTTGAGAGTAGAAAAAAATGAAGCGTGCAAGAATTATCTTACTCCATCAGAAAGAACAATATAAGAATAATGGAAATAATAGGAGAAGACAGAGAAGGGAACAGAGAGCCTATTCAAACAAATAGTCCACAAGAATTTCCCAAATCTATGGAAAGAACTGGATCCTTGAATATAAGAAGCAAACAGAACACCTAATTATCTCAATCCAAAAAGACTTTCTCCAGGGCACATTATATTAAAACTGTGAAAAATTAATGACAAAGAAAGATTTCTCAAGACAGCCAGGGAAAAGAAGAGAGTAACCTATGAAGGGAAACCCATGAGATTATCACTGGAATTTTTCAGCAGAAACTCTATAACGTCAGAGGGAGTGGAATCAAATATTTAAAATATTGAAAGAGAGAAATTACTGGCCAAAAACAATATATCCAGAAAAGTTCTCCTTTAGACACGAAACGATAAAAAACTTTTTTCAGACAAACAGAAGCTGAGGGAATTTTCCACCACAAGGCCTGCATTACAGGAAATACTGAGAGGGGTTATTATACCTGAAACAAACAAACAAAAAACCCAAAATGATACAAAACTATGAATAAGATGACTGACAGACAAAAACAGGAAACCACAACTCTTATTCAAAAGAGAGTATTAAACACTTAAATATTACATAATGGTTAAAGGAGGCAAAAACATTTTAAAAAGGGAAAAAGACAATAGCTACTGCAACTCAGAAATGAACTCATAGCATAAAGAAGGATAATTTGGGACAACAAAAAAGAGATAAAAGAAGGGGTAGAGGTCTGAATTTGCAGAGGGGATTGGAGATAAGATGCAAGCAGAAGAATAAGAACTATTGTATTTATGAAACTTTTTTTGCATAAACTTAATGGTAACCACACACAAAATAACCCAGAACTGAGACATATAACATAAAAAAAAGAGAGAACAAAGGGAAAAATCTTAGAATACCACTACATTAAAATAACAGACAGAAACAGAAGGGCAAAGAAACAATGGCACAGCAAAAGCAGCGATAAGAGGAAAGTTTATATCATTACAGGCCTATCTCAAGAAAAAGGAAGCATCACAAATAAAAACCTAACACTACATCTTTAAAGACTAGGAAAAGAAGAATAAATGAGGTCAAAGTCAGCAGAAGAAAAGAAATAATAAAAATTAGAGCCTAATTAAATGAAATTGAGTACAAAAAGACCATAGGAAAAATTAATGCAACAAAAAGCTGGTTCTCTGAAAAAATCAATAAAATTGACAAACCCCTAGCCAGGCTCACTAAGAAAAAAAGAGAAAAAGACACAAATAAACAAAATTAGAAAAGAAAGAGTAGTCACAACAGATATCACAGAAATACAAAGGATCGCACAAGAATACAATAAGAGATTATATGCCACCAAAGTCAATAACCTAGAAGAAATTGACAAGTTCTTAGAAATATACGAATTGAGAATGAAGAAGTCAAATTGATACATTTTGCAGATGACATGATTTTCCATATAGAAAACCCTAAAAACTCCACCCAAAACTAGTAGAAACAATAAACAGATAAAGTTGCAGGATACTAAATCAATGCACAAAAATTCACTGCATTCCTGTATACTAACAATGAAACTTCAGAAAAAAAAAAATAAAAAGCACAATTCCTTTTGCAATTACAACAACAAAAAAAGGATATGAACAGACATTTCTTCCAAGAAGACATACAAATGGCCCACAGACATATGAAAAGATGGTCATCATTAGCTATTAAGGAAATGCAAATCAAAACCACCTCATGAGATATGACCTCACACCTGTTAGAATGGCTATCATCAACAAGACAAGTGATAACAAGTGTTAGAGAGGTTGTGGGTAAAAAGGAACCCTCATACATTGCTGGTGGGAATGTAAACTGGTATAGCCACAATAGAAAACAATATGAAATTTCCTCAAACAATTAAGAATAGAATTATGATATGACCCAGCAATCCCTCTTCTGGGTATCTACCCCAAAATTTGAAAACATCTATCTGTAAAGATATGTGAACCTCGATGTTCATAACAGCATTATTCATGGTGGCTGAGGCATGGAAACAACCAAAGTGTCCTTCAGTAGATGATCCCATAAAGAAAATGTGGCACATATATACAGTAGATTATTACTCAGCTGTAAGAAAGATGAAATATTGCCATTTGTGACAACATGGATGGATCTTGAGATTATCGTGCTAAGTGAAATGAATCAGAAAAAAAAAGTTGAGACCCATGTGATTTCACTCATATGTGGGATATAAAACTGAAAGCAACTGAAAACTGAAAACAAGACAAGCAAACAAAAACAGAGACGGTCATCATTAGCAAAAATAGCTAATGATGACCATCTTTTCATATGTCTGTGGGCCATTTGTATGTCTTCTTGGAAGAAATGTGGTCACCAAATGGAAGAGGGAGGGGAGGAAATAAATAAGGGTCATGGGGTCAAATATATGGTGACAAAAGGAGATTCGACTTCGGATGGTGAACACACAATGCAATACACAGATGATTACCGAATTTATACACTTGAAACCTATATAATTTTATTAACCAATGTTACCCCAATAGATTTAATTTTAAAAAGATCTCAGTATTATGTACACCTGAAGAGTGTTATTCTGCCAGTGATCCTTGAAAAAAATTCTTATTTAGTTAGTGATCTGCTGTTCTGCAAGTCCCTAGGACATGATGAAGAGCTATGTCTGAGTCATCTTGCATTATTTTCCAGCATACAGACTTATATAGATCGAGGAAATTTTTGGACACTTCCAAATACAGATTGCTGGTTTACACCTTGATGACTTTTTCATGCCATATTTTACTCCATCAGTACTCTTTTTCTTCGATGCTACATGTTCAGTACTTTCTTACTAGAAGTTAATAATTTCTCAAAAAGATATATGTTGATTAGCTTCACTAATTTTTCACTATTCTGCTTACCTTCCCTTAGTCTCTTCAGTATATATGTGTTCCCTTATACTCTTTTATTTTATACTTATTCATATATTTTTAAGTAGTCTATCATATGTTATTTTTATATTCTCTAGGTCTCTAATTAAGGCTTCTCAGAAGATCATCTCATTATTTCTTCAGACTCAGTCAGATTAGGTTTAAACCTTAAATCAACAGTATTTGCCGTGAAACCTTATTTAACTTCTATGAGACTAAGAATCCTCGTCTGTAATAGAGGTTCTGGTTACTATTTCTTGATTTTTCTCTCATCCTTGCCCATACATTTGCAAATATCTCCTATATTAAAACTTTCTCAAATAAACCTTACTTCATTTTGCCATCTGTTTTCTCCTGAGACCCTTATTTTCACCGTCTCCTATGCAATTTAGAGCAACAATACTTAAATGTGAGGTCTAAAGACCTGTGTCTTTAAACTGCTCACTACTGTCTATAAAAGTATAAGTACTCAAAGAGAAAGTATTCAGGAACTTTTATAGCAATTTGACATTGTCATGTCCCTCAAACATCATTATTTTTCAAGTAATTTTTTTTCATTGTGTCAATCCATGATAGTTAAGAAATAGTATAGTTAGCACCTTTAATGAAGGCACATTTTTAGGTGTTATTGATAGACACAGAAATCCAGGATCTGATTATTTATTCATCACTTTTAAAGAAATAAGAAAGAGAAAGTACAAAGTCCTGAGTAGAAATCCAAGCTTAGTAAAATATGTATTAATTTTATAACTTCAGTTTTACAAAATTTCCATGTTTATTCATAGTCACTAACTTAAAATGCTTTTGTACAACAAATGTTTATTATCAAAATATGCAAGGCACTGTGCTAAGCCCTAGTGATATAGTAGTAAATAAGTATGATGGTATATTTTGTGTGTCTACTTGATTGGCCACAGAGTACCCAGAATAAACATTTTATCTGAATCTGTCTGTGAGATGTTTTCATATGAATTGGTGGATTTAGTAAATTTCCTTCTCCAATGCGAGTAGGCATCATCGAACCCCCTGAAGGCCTGGGTAGAACAAGAGGCAGAGGAAATTTGCCCCTTTTGCTTCCTGCCTGCCTGATCGAATGGAAAGATTTCTTTTCCTCTTTTCTAGCTCTTGGACTAGGATTTAAGTCATTGGTGTTTTCTTTTGTTAGGTGCCTTTCCAAGATTTTTTACATTTTTACCGGGTTATTTTATTGATTTATAAAATTTCTTGGAGTTCTAATATCAGTATTACAAAGAATTTCTTCCAGATTTTGGCTTGCATTTTAACTGTTAATTGTGTCTTTTGATGAAAGTTTTTATTTTTATTAAGATTTATCAACATTTTGTTTATAGTCATTACATTTTAGTACTATAAAATAAATAATCATTACCTATTAAATAGTCATTAACATATTTTCTTATCTTTTCACTAGGAAGCTTTATTGTTTTATATTTCTTTCACACATTGTCCACAACCCCTCCTGTGTGGGTTTTGTGGGAGGTCTGAGGAAGGTGATTTGGAGAGTATTGATATTTACTCTGTCATTAACCTGTTTGCATTACAAATATTTTTTCTTTAAGGATTGGTACAATTTGTCTGGTCTTGTGCCTCTCTTTTATTGTTTTCACTCTATTATTTTATGATTCTTGATTAGCTTCATACTATTTTAAAGTGATAATTATAATTTACATGTCAGTTCAATTTATAATGGAGTAAAAATAGCAGTAAGATATGTTACATGACAAGTTTCAGTTTCTAGATGATTGTCTTCTCAGGTTGATTATCAACTACTTAGCAGATATTGGAGACACTCTCTTGATTCTACTGTTCCAATTTCCACACTAATTGCTTAACCTCTGGGTTAATAACATTTTTAGGTGTTATTGATAGACACAGAAATCCAGGATCTGATTATTTATTCATCACTTTTAAAGAAATAAGAAAGAGAAAGTACAAAGTCCTGAGTAGAAATCCAAGCTTAGTAAAATATGTATTAATTTTATAACTTCAGTTTTACAAAATTTCCATGTTTATTCATAGTCACTAACTTAAAATGCTTTTGTACAACAAATGTTTATTATCAAAATATGCAAGGCACTGTGCTAAGCCCTAGTGATATAGTAGTAAATAAGTATGATGGTATATTTTGTGTGTCTACTTGATTGGCCACAGAGTACCCAGAATAAACATTTTATCTGAATCTGTCTGTGAGATGTTTTCATATGAATTGGTGGATTTAGTAAATTTCCTTCTCCAATGCGAGTAGGCATCATCGAACCCCCTGAAGGCCTGGGTAGAACAAGAGGCAGAGGAAATTTGCCCCTTTTGCTTCCTGCCTGCCTGATCGAATGGAAAGATTTCTTTTCCTCTTTTCTAGCTCTTGGACTAGGATTTAAGTCATTGGTGTTTTCTTTTGTTAGGTGCCTTTCCAAGATTTTTTACATTTTTACCGGGTTATTTTATTGATTTATAAAATTTCTTGGAGTTCTAATATCAGTATTACAAAGAATTTCTTCCAGATTTTGGCTTGCATTTTAACTGTTAATTGTGTCTTTTGATGAAAGTTTTTATTTTTATTAAGATTTATCAACATTTTGTTTATAGTCATTACATTTTAGTACTATAAAATAAATAATCATTACCTATTAAATAGTCATTAACATATTTTCTTATCTTTTCACTAGGAAGCTTTATTGTTTTATATTTCTTTCACACATTGTCCACAACCCCTCCTGTGTGGGTTTTGTGGGAGGTCTGAGGAAGGTGATTTGGAGAGTATTGATATTTACTCTGTCATTAACCTGTTTGCATTACAAATATTTTTTCTTTAAGGATTGGTACAATTTGTCTGGTCTTGTGCCTCTCTTTTATTGTTTTCACTCTATTATTTTATGATTCTTGATTAGCTTCATACTATTTTAAAGTGATAATTATAATTTACATGTCAGTTCAATTTATAATGGAGTAAAAATAGCAGTAAGATATGTTACATGACAAGTTTCAGTTTCTAGATGATTGTCTTCTCAGGTTGATTATCAACTACTTAGCAGATATTGGAGACACTCTCTTGATTCTACTGTTCCAATTTCCACACTAATTGCTTAACCTCTGGGTTAATAACATTTTTACTTACTGCTTAGCACAAATCCAGGAGAGGGAGAGGTCAACCAGTTTGTTTTTCCTAATGGGCCCTCTGCCACTTCTTGTATGAATTAGACTAGGCTTCCAGATTTCTTAAGCGCTAAAAAGTTTATCCTCATTGCATTTAATTCTTAATGCATTTATCCTTAATGTATATGTGCCATTATAGCTCCCATTTTTTGAATATCTGAATATCTGATCCGATTTCCCTTTTATGTTTTATTTTTGTAATGACACTGTTTATGTTGTCCTGTGCATTCTTAAATCAACACAAGCTAAAATTGATTTAGAGTCAGAATAAAAATGAAAAGTAGCACATTGGATAAACTATATATACTCATTCTGCAATTCTTTGTTATTTTTAATAATTGACATGATTAATATGAGCATGCTATTAATGAGATCAATGTTAGCTTGATATAATTAATAATACATAATGCATATCATATGTGTAGGTTGCCCCAGCTGCTTTCACTGATTTCTTTTTAAAATTGTGTGGGAAAAACTCACTGTTATTAGGAAACTGAAGCTGAGTCATTAGTGTTAGATACAATCATTCAGAGTAATTTCTGAGGTCAATAGTATCATCATTCACCTAACCAGTTCTTTTTAGGAAAGTTCACACCAATATAACAGTAACAATTTAAAAAAAAATCTCTTTTCAAATACCATAATTCAAAGTAATGGTGTGCTGCATGTTAAAATTTTCACTATTTGTATATCCAGTAATGTGCAACTGAGATTCAGCAGATTCATTATTTTTATTTATCTAATTTGTTATTAATGCAATACCAGGGAAGCAACTTACTGAATACTGAATATACAAGCAGTGTTGTTAAAAGTCTAATTTAAGTCTTTATTAACCAATAGAATCCTTTCCTACTTCTTGGTTCTTATTTACCATTTATTAACTTTTCCATAATGTGATGAAATTTTAAACTGATTATAGAAAATATAATATTAAAATATTTATTTACTATTAATATCTAATGACAATATTTTTGATTGAAATAAATAAGCAGACTTGCAAATAGTACTCTAATGTGATAAATACAATATGGTGATAAAAATGGTGGTATAAATTAATATATAGTACTCTGATTATCTTTTTAGTACACTCTGTTTTTATAATGCAAAGGACGTTTCTAATGAGACATATATCTGGTACAAAGGTGAAAGCTGTATGTCATCTATGAATTAAATGAATTTCAGAGCACCTGGAAAATTTAATTAACAAATCAAATCAGTTAAGTCACATTATAGCATAATTATTAAGGTGTATAATTGGTGAAGGGAAAGCAAAAAGATCATAGGTACTAAATTAAGGTACTGACCTAATTGTTCCAATATTTTTATAAAATAAAAATATATTGAAATAATTTAGAGATATTGAAATAATTTAGAAAATATTTATATGATAGAGACTATTGAACTCATTTGTTGTTGCAGTACACACCAATTGTCTCACTCAACTTGCCATATTAATTAGTCCTTTTCAATGAAAAGTGGGCAAAAGCGATATATCATTTCTTAGAGTTAAATCTAAAAAACCCCTTATATTCTCTATCTCTCCCTCTCTTCCTCCCTTTTTCTCTTCTTCTTCTTCTTCTCCTCGTCCTCTTCTTTTGACATCAAAGCCACTAAACAGAAAAAGTCTGTGTCACTGAATAACAGAACAGCAAAGCTCCTCAACTACCACTGAGATGTTTATGCTTAATGTTGTCAGCAGATGACCTACTTTAACTAATGAAATTTGTTTACCGTATATATTAAGCATCAATCTCTTTGAAATATTCCCAATTAATTCTTACTCAGTCTCTGTTCTTGGATGAGAAATTTAGAAGATTTATTTATATCTTACTAGTATTTGATACATTTTACTATCACTGACTTCTTGAAATATTTTTATCCCCTGAATTCCATGCTAAGCAACTTCTCAGGTTCTTTGCCTACATCATAGGCTGCTTCTTTTCAGATTTCTTTGCTGGTATCTCACTCTTCTTTCAATATTAGAGTACTCTGAAAATAAGTCCTGAGTCCTCCTCATGGTCTCTATTTCTACACTGGACATTTCTTTCAGACCCGTGGCTTTAATCTATATCTGAAATCCCTAATATCTTTTTGATCTTTATCTACTGTGCTCTATTCTTAACATCTCCACTTGATCCTTAAGACACTTAACATATCCAAAATGAAATTCTTTATTTCTTCCTAAAAAAAAAAAAAAATAGGAAAAAAGAAAATATTTCTCTCCTTAGTCTTCTCCACTTCATTTTATGGCATTAGCAGTCATCATTTATTTAGTACAAAATCTTTGAGTTCTCATTTCCTTCATTTCCTAATTCTAACCATTTGGATCTTCCTCCTAAATGTATCCTCTCACTTCTCACCCTCTCCACAGGTGCCTGAGGTAACGTCATCTTTTATCTGAATTTAAGAACTCTAAGCAGGGAAGTTACATCATTCAGTTTATAATTTCTTTTTTGCTTTTGACTTTCTTAGACAACTGCAAGAGTGATCTTTTAAAGCAATCACATAACTTCCCTGCTTTAGAATCCTCAGACGAGTCTCACTGTTTTTATAAAATCTAAATTTATACCATGCATATATCTTCATATTATAATACCAACATGCAGACTGGTGCAAAACTGTGAAAGACTGTCATAACCTTTAGATGAAGAAATTAAGCTTTAGTAAGATTTCAAAAGTCTAGCATAATGGCTCATAGTTTATCAACTATATGAAATTTAACAAATTTTTTTGAGTTAAATAATTAACCAATACTTCTGTTTTCTAGATTTATATAATCTGTAAGTTTGAAATATATTCTTTCTGTATTCACACTGATTACTTTTATATTAGTACTTATATCTTTATGTTTTATAATAGACTTACTTCTCCATGAAATATAGCAATTATCTTCTACCTGAATTCCTTACTTCCACACTTGCCTTGCCTTACAATGCTATTTCTCCACAGAAGCCAAAGTGACCTTTCAAAATTATAAATCAGACCATACGACTTCCCTGCTTATAACTTTAAAAGGCTTCCCATTGCCCTTGAGGAAAAATAAAACGAAACAAATAAATCATCTTCACCATGGCCTAAAGACACTACTTGATTTGATTTCTGCTTACTTCTCTAATTCTTTTTCATATCTCTCTCTTGCTCTTGTTCAACAGGCTCCATCCACACTGTCACTACTGTTTGCAGGCTGTGCCAAGCTCTTTCCTGGGTTATTTTTTGAGGCTATTCTGCTGTTTAGAAGCTAGTCCCTCTACACAGCTGACTTCTCATTCCTGTTTCTGTTCAGCTTTTCCTCTGCACCCTGTGAAAAGTAGCTCTCTATTCCATCAGTCTCTATCGAATTAACTGTATAACTGATCAGAATCTGAAATCACTGTGTTCACACTTATTTGCTTTCTTATTTTATCCATTTGGATTAAACCCACTGGAATTTAAGCTCTCATTATTTGTGGTGCCTCCTAGCTTCTGGTAGAAGGCCTCACTTATAGCGATTATATATATAAGCTTGTTGCATGATTACATGTCTAACTTTGACCTTGATTAAAATCTCCTGGAGGCAAGAAAGGAGTTTGACTCATCTAATTCTAATATATCATTCAACAGTTATTTAGATACAGCATACATTTAGCAGATACGTTTTTACTCTGTAAACAGGTCACCACTTAGAAAAAAACTCCAAAGGCCAGATTGGAATTAATTTACACTTCTCAGGTGTTGAATCAATTGTGAAACCTCCCTATTATTTTTAATCAGGCTATATAGTTCTCGAAGTTGATACTTTGAGCAATCTTCAAAGTTCTTATTCAGATAGAGAGTTGTTTTGTCTATAGTAAACCATTTCTCATTCCAGGGAGCATATTAGAATTATCTGAAGAACTGTATAATATAATCAGTATTCAGAACCCACTGCAAACTGATGGCATCTGAATATTTAGAGTTGGGGATGGGCACTGACAGCTTAAAAAAAATAATCTCCAAGTAATTTGAATATATTCAGAATTGTAAACCACTGACTGTAGTTGGTTGTGTTTTTTTTCTTTTATTATAGATATAATATGTATTAATGATTACGTCTTCTCTAAGAATTCAATAAAAATGTTTGAATATTATCTTCTTTTATTAACTCTGAGTTAATAAAAAAATAAGCTCATTTACTCACCTATGTGCTTATTTTTTTCTGCCCTCTCCCAACAGAATTCTTATATTAATGCAAAACGGATTTTCCCATCTTTATTGTAAGCTTTTAAAGGATAGAAAGACTTGTTAAGAATACTACACTTCATCAAAGTAACAATGTCTGCTTTTGATTATCTGCATTTACAGAATCACAAGGCATATCTTCAATTAATTTTTTAATTTTCAAATTTATGAAAATAAAATAAAATGTCTAGTTAGCTTAATTACTTAGCTGGTTCACTAGGATGTATTCTATGTGGATGCCCCACGTAGAAGTAAGTGAAATAGTAGAAATGTAAGTATACGTGCTAAATATGCATATTAACTTTTTTGATACATATAATTCATGGTTCTTTAATAGAAGTTCAATGCAGCTTACTTAAAATATAAACACCTGAGTTTACCCAAAATCTATTGAGTCAGTACAACTATAAATGAGCCTAAGTATATTTCTTATGTCTAACCTTCTATTATGGAAAATTTTGAATATACTCAAAATTACAAAGACTAGAAAATGCATCCTTATATTCCTGTCACCTATCCCCAACAGTTGCCATTGTTACTCCTGCCTCATCTACAACTGTATCCATTCTACCTTGTAATATTTTGAAGCAATCTTAGATATCATATTGTTATGCCACAAATATTTTGATATATATCTCTAAAAGATTCTGTAACATCACCACAATACCATTATCATACCTAAAATAAATAAAAATAATATTAATTATCAAATATATCATAAATGTTTAAATTTCTAATAATCTTCCTCCCTCCTTTGAAAGTTTGTATAAATCAGAGTTAAAGTAGGGAAACTCTAAAGTCTTATGTTTCTCTTAATCTAAAATTTTCTCTCCATCTTTTTTTCCTGTCAATTTATTTTTTGATAAAGCTAGACTTGATTCTATAGAGTTCCCATTATCTGGATTTGGCTGATTTTTTACGAGGTCGAGTACTATGTTTTTCTCTTCTTCACATAGAATAACATAGGTGGTGCTGTCTTTCACTAGGAGGAATAAAATGACTGGCTATTATTTCTCTTTTTATAATGTTAACATATGTTGACAATAGATTCTTTACGTAATTATTTAGAAAATGGATTCTAATGTGTCTCTCTACTTAAGAAATGTTCTAAAGAAGATGATAAAATGTCTTAAGTTCTGAAGATGTTGTGCCAACAAAAGGCAGAGATTAGTTGAATATCTTTCACATCCAGTATACCATCAGTAATTAAAAAAAAAGGATGTGTGTGGTGGGGAGATAAATTGCTGTGTGTAGCCAAGGAGTAGGGAGAGCAATTGAAATTTTATTTTAATTCAAATGCCATAGTATTTGAATCACTGTATGCATGGACTTTCACTGAGATCAAGGATATAAGTCAATATTTTCCAAACTTATCTGATCATTGGAAAGATATATATGCCTTGACTATAAAATAAAGATTCCTGAGACCCCTGATAGCAATACTTGCTTTGAGAAAGGAGCCTGAGAATATACATTTGAAACAATGATCATAGATGATTTTATGAAAAGACAAATTTAGAAAACAATAGCATTTATTTATTTATTTATTTATTTTAAAGCCCAGTATTTATTGATTAACAAATGAAAATGCCTTTGCTTACTTTGGGTTTTAAAATGTCCATTTCCATTCCTACATCATTGCAGAATATTTTTTAAAGTATATGTAGTAGGAGATAATTATTGAAACCATTTTTATAATGAGGAAGCTGAGTTTTTATAGAGATAAATGGACTCTGCCAATGGAGGCACTCAGACCACTCAGACTCAAATCTAGTTCATCTGGATACAAATTTAATAATTTTAAAGTGCAGCAAGTTTTCCTATGATTATTTTGCCATAGATAATGATCCTAAACCTTCTGAAATCCAATTCTATAATTTATATTACTAACAGGGTGATTTTTATGATGGAGAAATGCTTACTACCAAATATTCCCCTATTGTAGTTCTTATTCCAATTATATCATAGATGTGTTAAGGTCTCAAGCAGCAGACACTTCATTTAGAAACACATTGTATTACCCATGGAAGGTATATTGTTTCATATTTTGTCAGACCGGAGGGATGCATTTCACATTTTTCAAAGAAAATATTTCAAATAAATTGCCTTAAAATTATACTAAAAGAAATATATTGTCTATTTTGAAGAATTAATTTACTTCAGATCGGAGAACATGGTGATACCAGATTTCAGCAAATAGAAGCAATTTATTACTCGAAAAAGCATAAATATATGCAATTGAAACACAATAAACTTATTTTGGCAACATCTGGATTCACAGCTGCAGATGACACTCAATCGAAAGAGGAAACTGGACCTTAAGAGAAATTACTCCATATTTCTAGTTCTCATGAAATTAAACCTTGAAGATCTCACTAACTACCAATACTCTTTATAGCCTTTCTCTTTAAAAAATAAAATAAGGTTTTATGATATTCCAAAAATGCAAATTAAATTAATGAAAATAGGATAATGAGATTTCTTATAATTTTAGCTTGCCCTTTATATTTCTAGGAAGTGTGTTCATAAAATCATACACATATATGTCCCAAAAGCTTTTCACTAATGTTTAAAACTGATTATTATGACAATGTCAAATACTTATGGAAATATAACCAAAGAAATTTTGTATCTAGAAAGAGTGATTTAAATTCGTCTAAGGGCAATTTAGAATATGTGAGCTAATTGTCACTGAAGTATTAAATATAGGAGGTATTGGAATTAAGTTTATGGCAATTATATTGTTTGTTTTTAAAAGTTTTACTTTCATGGCTTATTTCTTCGTGTTTTATTTTTGCTTCTAAGCTGTACTGCAGTTATATTTGTTGTCAAGATTGAAAAAAAAAAACCCTCATGTTCAGTTTTTAAATTAGACTATTCGAAATTCTCCTAGGCAAGTGACATGATAACTAGATTTATTCTACTGTTTTTTATCTATATTTTTAAAAATAAATGCTATGTTAAATAATCAGAATTTTTTTTCAGTACCATCTGGAAGTTATTTGAAGATGTTTAGTGGAGATTTGAAAAATAATACCATGCCATTTACTGAATACTTCGCCCTTTCTCCTTTTTTGATCATAAAATATTAAATTATTACAAGATCAATAAAATTCATCCTGCTACCAGTTTTTGTAAATAAAGTTTTGTGGGGTTTTTTTTTTTTTTTTGTAACACAGCCATGCTTATTTGTTTATATATTGTGTATGGCTGTTTTTGTACTACTAGGCAGCATTAAATAGTTGTGACAAAGACTGTACATCTGAAAGACTAAAATATTTATTTTCTGGCCCTTTGCTGATCCCTGAATAATAAATATGGGGAGAGAGAAAGGAATGGAAGGTGAAAGGGAGGGTTAGATAGTTATGATGTTGAGGTCAGAAACTCACACACACACACACACACATTTATATGGATTATTTCTTATCATCTATTCTATTCTACTTATTTAGAGTAGGTTTTGAAATTTATAGGACAAGTCTTATTTGTTTATTTTTAGTTTTTCTTTAACAATTGTATTATCATCTGAGGTATTAATTTATATACACTTAAATTTTTCTTTCTCTTTTATTCCCTTATCAGTTCTTCCATTATTGCTAATATTACTTCATCACATAACACAAAGCAAAATAAAAGGCTAAAGAAAAAAAGTTTTAGCATAGGATAAAAAGATTTGGATTCATGCCTGCAGCTAGTTTGTCCATTATTCAAACTAGAGAATAGAGGGTCGAAGTGAAGAAGATATCAAGGAAAACACCCTTCAATTAAGAAGGGAAGAAAGTCCTGGGCACAGATGAGCATCTCAGCTTCTAACTCCTCTAATATGTGGACATCCACAAAAAAAACTAATTAGTCTCTGATTTCAACTCAACTGACTAAGAGTCCTGGATACTTGGGTATAGAAAAGCCCAGTTACCTAATATGGAATTTGGAACCTGGACATCTTGAGTGAAGATGGGAGAAAATCTCTCCCCCATCAAGATAATGCTGTAGAGTATTTATCAATATGCTGGGATATCATTGGGCACATTAAAAGAATAACAATTATTTTAATTTCTATTATTATGTAATTTAAAATTTAATTATAGTTGTATTTTCTACAGTATAATAAAATTATAATAAATTATAATTAAATTATTACTTTAAATTAATGATTTAAAAAATCCTTAGTCCATACTTTATGAAAACCATATGAAACCTTCAAATATTTCAAGTTTAAAACTTATGCTTCTCTCACAAAAAGTATATTGTTTGCTTACATATCATTGTCTCTCAGGAGTCTCAAAATTAGTGTGTACTAGAATCTTTTCTGGAGCTTGCCAACATCCCAAAATGTCAATAGTTTGTATTTCTAGGGGGCCAGTAAATTACATTCCTTCTTTCTTCCTAAGTTCAACTATGTTGGAGACACATGTATGAGTTAAACTGATGAGGATGAAAACATCATTTTTAACTGGCAATAGTATTGAGAATACAGCTTCGGTTTACAGCTAAGTGGGTTTACTCAGACTCCACTCCTGAACTGGACAGTCATCTGCAAACAGGCGTCAGTCACTTTGTAGCGGGAACAGTCCCAGGGCTCTGCTGGAGAGGAAGCTTCTCATCAGATTCATACATCTTATAAACAGACTGACTCCAAATGAAAAGCTAGTGAGCTAATCAGGAACAGTTCCTTTTGCCAAACTAATAAATCAAATAAATCTCTCCTCCTCCCAGGAAGAGGAATAAATAAGGTGTAAGGAGAGACTAGTGATGTTACTTTATCTTAAATACTTCCATGTGCAAGGATTAGGAGGTAGAAAAAGAGAATACCTTCATTGTCACAATATTTGTGGATTTTATGTTTACTCTGAAATTTGAATTAGTAGTAGCCACTGATATAAAAAAGCCTGCACATACGGGACTCTATATTTATAATTGCCTCTGAAAATATTGAAATATATTCTGTGGTTATAAAAGACTTGACCTTGACTAACTATTGTGTTAAAGCAGTGGCATTTTTGCTTACACTAAAGGAGTGAGACTACAATTGGTTGTTTTTAATTTGGGTTTTTTGTCTGTTTGCTTATAATCACTGAATTCTTGGAAATAGAAATCAATATCAGGCATAAGATTTGTTAATGATAAGAGAAAGCAGGAGAAAAATCAGTGAAAAAATATTATTTAGAAAGTAATTTATTATCAAATAAACAACTTCAAAAATTATATTATGAATTTCTATGAATTCTCTTAGATGCAGACTGAGACAAGGATTCTACTGCAAATGATTTATTAAGGTAATGAGAAAAAGTAGGAAAGGGAAGATAGCTAACACAGGATGCCAGCATCTATTGTGGGCTGATGGAACTTTTTCACTGGAGAGAAACTAGGAGCTAGTATAGGATGTGCACCTCGCAGTTGTCCCACTTTACTCAGGGTGTATTTGGTGGGATATTTGTGTACTAACTCCTGTCAGCAGTGTGGAGAACTACTTCTAGGGTCCTTCATTCTCAGGCACATCTGGCCTGCCACATGAGCAACAAAGCTGGCTTCAGCAGTAGTTGAAAGCCCTCAGGTAACAATGCAGATGCTAGAGGCTGAAAATCAAGCTAGTTTTACCTGACCTGGTAAAACACCAGAGCTTAAAAAGAAAATTTTCTATTTCAACGTATAGTATTTGCTCTGTAGTTTGTGAAAATATGCTTTATCAGATCAAGAAAATTTCTTTCTATTCCTTGTTTTGCGTTATTACAAGTGGATCTTAAATTTTATCAACTACTTCACTTGCATCTACTAGAATATTATATGATTGTTCTTTTTAATCTATTAATGGAGCAAACTATAATGACTAATTTTGGAATGTTAAACAAGACACATATTTCTTAATAAATGAATATGTTGTTCATTTATTATTCACTCAATATCCTATTGAATTTAAGATTTTTGCTTTAATATTCATTAAGCGATAGACCAGGAATTTTCTTCTCCCTTAATATTCGATCTGTTTGGCATAAAGGTTATGATGAACTCATAACACAAGTTAGTCAGTCTTCCCAAATTTTCAATTCTCTAAAAAAATTTTTGTAAGATCGACTATAATTTTTTTCTTAAATAATTGATTCAATTCTCCAGGAAGATTTGAAAAATATTGAAATTATGAATGTGACATTTAAAATAATATACTATGCTCAGAATTTTCTGTTTCTTTTGTCATATTTTGTACATTGTATTTTTCTAAGAAATCATTTATTTAATCTAAATTTCCTAAATTTTTGGCATGCTTTATAATTTTATTGTTTTTTTATAATATCTGCAGAATCTGTTGCAATGCATTACATAAAATCTATTTATTCTCAACATTGACTTTCACCATTTGCAAAATTTTCATATTTGATTTATCAATGTGAAATTAATTTGATTCTAGTTTTCAAAAATAAGTTTTATTTTTTATTTTCGTTATTATATGCTTCTATTTTCTTTTATTAATTTCTGATCTATATCATTTTAATTCCTTATGTTTTCTTTGGAGTTTATTTGCTTTTTTTTAACCTTTAATATAGATGCTAACTCTTTATATAATATTTTCTTTTCTTATATGTAAACTATAGGCTATATTATTTTCTCTGGCATTGCTTTAGCTGTTTCCCACACATTTTTTAAAAGTTTAAAATTTTATATTAAGAAATGATTTAAATATACACAAAGTAAAATAAAGTAGTAAAATTACACCCTTCCCACATGTACACAGACTCCAGCATAAATCATTATTAATTCAAGACCAATCTTATTTTATCTCTGTTCTTCTTTCTTCCACCATTTAACATTTTAGGGAATTTATGTATATCATGTAATTTTCTTCATAAAAATCACAGTAATTATCACTTAAAGATAGGACACTTCTCAAAATGTAATAATAAATTATCACCATCTAATAGTTTTAGTATCTCAAATCTTTGTCAATCTAACTTTCGTTAAATGTTTCAGCTTTCTAGTTAAAATCAATTTGGTCATATCAGAGCTTAAAGAAAATATACCCACTTGAATTGGGCTTTTATATATTTCTAATGTCTTTTAAACTGTAATATTTACTTCCCAGTTTTTCCCCTTGCAATCTATATGTTCAATATATGATGTCATTTATTCCATAGATAGTTCTTAATTTGGAAATGTGCTCACGACATCTGCTGCTGCCTTTAAAATATTCCTAATTCCCCTGAATTTCTTGTAAATGGTTGTTAGATCTAGAGGCTTGATTGAATTGAATTTTAGGAAAAACTAGTTTCTAAATGATGTTGAATACTTCCTTACCAAGGCATGAATTTTTTGGTTGTCCCTGAATTTCAGATGTTAAAGTAATGAGCAGGTTCAGTTGTATCTGTTTAATTTATCCATTATAAATTTCCTATCACTATTTCACCTGTGGTTTTAGCAGCCATTGATGATTATTCCATTATTTTAGTAGAGGTTATAAGATAATATTATAAGGTTATTAATCATGCTTTGTTTTTTTAGCTAAGATTTTTCTAATTAAATTATTTTCACCATATAGTATTTGGTTATCCTGATATACAATTCGTACAAGAAAGTTAGGGAAAATACTCAATTCTATATCATTTTGGTGACCAGTTTTATGACTTGACACCACATAATCTGCTAAAGTTAATCATAACCATTCTTTTACTGTAATTAAGAGCTTCTAGAATTTTAATGATTTGATATGTTTCAAATCACTGAAGCTTTGATCGATTGATGGATTGATTAACACATAAATTGTCCTAGCATTCTAGAATTATTTTTAAAATGGCTCCTGAGTTGTGGCAAATTTTCCACTGATTTTTGAAAAATTCTTTCACTTTATTTTTTTTTACAATAGCTTTCAGGTTCATCTTGTTTATATCCTGTCCCAAATGTGGAAATAGTCAGTTCCCTAGGAACTCTTATTTCATTTTAGAAAATAACACAGATTTTTGATATATGTTCTTTTTTTCATTTACTTGAACCTATTTTTCATCTTATTGTGATGTGTTCTTTGAAGTAAAATTTGTAATAATTATATATATGAGAATATTCTAACTTTCCTTTTATTATTCTTTTCTAACTTAATTGTATTGTAGCTAAGGCATATATTTTATATCAAAGGTTGGCAAACTATGGATTATGAGCTGTAACCAATCTTTTTTTTTTTTTTTTAAGTAAAGTTTTATTGGAATAGAGCCATGCTCATTTTTTTTTTCTCTTTATATTTTCTGTGGCTGCTTTCACATTACAATGGTAGAGAATATATTGCCCACAAAACCTAGGATATTCACTCTCTGTCACTTTATGTGCAATGTTTACTGACCCTTGATTCATATGAATTCAAATCATTGAAATGTACTGAGACTTGCTTATGGTTCATTATAGTTTCATCTGGGAAAAATGTTTCATGTGTCCTTGAAAAGAACGTATATACTGAAATTGTTGTGTACAATTTCCAATTTAAATGTATTAATTGTTATTTGTTCAAGGAATCAGAACTTCTATAATGTTTAACTACTTGTTTTATCAAATACTGAGATATATTCATATGGTTATATTCATATTCATATTCATATGTGTGGGCCCAGCTGGTCCCAGGTCTGGCTGTGATCCAGGATCCTAGCTAGGAATAGGACCCAGATTTAGACTATTACATTAGAGTAGTAGGGCTCCTGTGCCTAACATATGTAAGTATGATTCAGCTTATTGTATGATTCAGCCTTGCACGCGTGGCTGAATGCCACTATTGTTCTCTGGCATATAAAAAGCCCATGAGGTCCCCTAGAGAGCAGAAGAAGAACAGCAGCAGAAGCATGCTCCCCACAATAAAGTCGATGCCTGCCGTTTCATTCTCTTGTCAGCTCCTCGAGCATTCTTTCACCACCTAAACCTTCCCTTCTCTATCAGCTCGGCACTGACACTATGGCTGCTTATTTAGCTATTTCTCCTTGTTCTTATTTGATATGTTTTATGACTTCTTTTTATATTGAGAAGTGATTCATTCGTTAGTCAATTAACAAATATCAAAGATATTACAATTTGGACCTTTGACTTACAGTAGTCCAATGTTGATTGGCACCTTTGGTATTAGGAAAATGCAAGGAGCACTTTGACTCTATTCCCTTTCCTCCTGACATATGTATACTATTTTTCCTTATATTTGTATGTTCAGATATATTTTAAAAGTCAATTTTATTTATATTAACTTTCTTTTCCATTTCTTTTCACTCCTTCTCACATCTCTGTGTTTCTGACAGAGATCATTTCCTGAAGTTAACATCTTGCTTGAAGTTAATGTTTACAATTTCTTTTAATGCAAGTCTGCTGATTGTGAAGCCTCTCAATTTTTAAATTAAATATAACGATGTCTTTATTTCACACTCATCATTGAAAGGTATTTTTTCTACCAGATATAGAATTCTAAATGGAAGTTATTATTTTTTTTACTATATTAAAAATAGTCTTCCACTGTATTCTGGATTACATTATTGCTTTTGAGAGGTAAATTTAAATGTTGCTCATTTGGTAATAATCTTTCCCCACCAACTCTACATGCATTTGATTGTATGTGTGTGGGGGGGGGTTTGGTTTCATGCAGTTAAACTGTATTGTTTCTTGGTGTGAATTTCTTTTTTATTCTTACTTGAAATACATTGGATATTTTGAAGCTTAGATCTCTTAATTGTGTTTATTGTATTTTATATTTCAACAAATTTTAGTTGTATTTTTAAAAAATATGTTATTTTATTATTTTCTAGTTTTGCTTCTTTGCTGAAATGTTTGTTTTAATTTTAACAAGCAGACTAAGCATTGTTGTTTTAAAATTTGTCTGTTTATTCCACTGCTGAAAATATCTGTGGGCTTTTTCTATAGTCATATTTTGTGCTGGTATCCATTCATGTCCTCTTTTTATCTTGTATAAATGATTATCTATGTTCCGTTCTTGTGTTTGAATAATTATTCATAGAATTAGTGTGTGGCCTACGATCTTATTTTCCTTCAGAGAAGACATCACTTTGCTTTTATTAATAACTTGAGTTCTAGAAATATAGGGTCATCTCAATTCATTTTTGGATGTTGAGATCTTCTAACACATTTTCATGACTAGAAACTCAGATAGGTGCTATGCTCAGGATGCTTTACTTTTAGTTTACTCTTACTGAAAGGATCACCTTTTCTTAGCTTTTTCCAACCCACAATTTCTCTTTGGTTTTCTAGGCTCCACCCTTGGCTGGTTTCAGGCTCGAACTTTAGGTTCTCCTAGTTCTCAGATTTGCCAAAGTACTGTGTAGCCTCTCATATTTATCTATAGCCCTCTCCTGGGAAAAATAAAACTAAATGCCAGGCTAGCTTATTTGGATTTCTGTTTTCATCTGTATCTTGATCTGGTAATTTCTTATTCTCATCAAATATTTGATGTTTTTAAGAAAATATTAACTTATTTTACCCAGAACTTGTTTTCTTGAGTTCAGTGGTATAATTTATTTAAAATTATCTGGTCTGAATTACCAAAAATGGAGGTATACAAGGTGTCAGTTCTTAAAAAATGTTAAATATTAAGATGGCTATATTTTATGAATTAATATTTAGCTTGATCTCTTTTATGTATGTGAAATTATCACATCTGATTTTTGTATGTGTCTACATAAATTGATTAGATAAGAGCTTTGAATAACAGTTGGTATATTTTTATAATCATCCAAATTATTACAGAATTTTGCTTTTATCCTCTTATTCACTGTAAATGTGTTATTTTCTTCCAAATGAAGTACACTCCTTTCTCCACTCCAAATCTCCATCAATTAAAATGTGAATTCAGCAAATAAAAGTATAGTGGCTGTATAGGTAGGAAGATATCCAATTAAATGTGATTTTTTTTTCCCTTCTAGCCTCATATTGTATTATTTTTTTTTAAATACATTATGGTTTTTAATAATATTTTCCCTCTAGTATGCAATCCTGTTTTATAATTATCATCTGCATATTTGTGTTCCCCACTACAAAATTATATATTGAAGCCCTCTTTTTGTTAATTTTTTTATTTAAATTAGTTTCAAGTATATAGTACATTGGTTAGACATCTATATAGTTCATAAATGATCCCCCCAATTGTTCTCTCCCTCTCCTGGCCCTCCACTTAGCCATCATATTAATGCTAACTGCATTCCCTCTGCCATGCCCCCATCCCCATGACCATCTATCAACTATTAATTTGTACTTCTTTAATCCTTCACCCCATTCTTCCAGCCCCCAATCCCCCTCCCCTCTGTCTGCCACCAAATTGTCCACTATATTTCTGAATCTGTTTTTGATTAGTTGGTTCTTTTTGTTCCTTAGATTCCACATATAAGTGAAATCATATGGTCTTTATCTCTCTCTGTCTGACTTATTTCACTCAGCATAATAACCTCTAGGTCTACCTATGTCATTGCAAATGGTAGGATTTCATTTTTTTAGTGGCCAAGTAATATTCCATATGAACTATAAATTCTTTATCTAATCGTCTGTTGATGGACATTTAGGTTGCTTCCATATCTTAGCTATTGTAAATTGTGCTGCCATAAATATTGGAGTGCATAGGTCTTTACAAATGATTGTTTTGGTTTTCTTTGGATAAATACCCAGAAGTGCAATTGCTGGGTCAAATGTATATCCATTTTTAATTTTTTGAGAAACCACTAAACTGTTTTCCATAAAGGCTTTACCACCAACAATGTATGAGGGTTCCCTTTTCTCTGCATTCTTGCCAACACTTGCTGTTTTTTCATTTATTGATAATAGCCATTCTGACAGGTATGAGATGATTTCTCATTGTGGTTTTAATTTGCATTTCTCTGATGGTTAGCAACCTTGAGCATCTTTTCATATGTCTATTAGTCATCTGTATTTCCTCTTTGGAGAATTATCTGTTCAGGTCTTCTGCCCATTTTTTTTAATTGGATTGTTTGTTTGTTTGTTGTTGAGTTGTATAAATTCTTTATATATTTTGTATATTAACCTCTTATCAGATATATCATTAGCGAATATCTTCTTCTAGTCAGTTGTCTTTTTGTTTTGTTGATGGTTTCCTTTGCTGTACAAAAACTTTTTGGTTTAATGGAGTCCCATTTGTTTAATTTTTCTTTTGTTTCCCTTGCCTAAGGAGATATATCTGAAAAGAAATTCCTGTTAGTAACTTCTAGAAGTTTTATGGTTTCGGGTCTTACATTTAAATCCTTAATCCATTCTGAGTCTATTCTTGCATATGGTGCAAGAATGTGGTCTAGCTTCTTTTCTTTGCATGTGTCTGTCCAATTTTCCCAGCACCATTTATTGAAGAGGCTGTCTCTACCCCATTGCATATTTTTACTTCCTTTGCATATATTAAGTGAGCATATAGGCGTGGATTTATTTCTGGGCTCTCTATTTTGTTCCATTAATTAGAGTATCTGTTTTTATGCCAGTACCATGCTGTCTTAATTACTGTAGCCTTGTAGTATAGTTTGATACCTCCAACTTTGTTCTTCTTTCTCAAGATTGCCATGGTTATTCTGGGTCTTTTATGGCTCCAAATAAATTTTAGGATTATTCCTTCTAGCTCTCTGAAAAATACCATTGGTATTTTGATAGAGATTGCATTGAATCTATAGATTGTTTTGGGTAGTATGGCCATTTTAATGGTTGATTATTCCTACCCATGAACACGATATATGCTTCCATTTATTTGTATCTTCTTCAATTTCTTTTTTCAATGACTTATAATTTTCTGAAAACAGGTCTTTTGCCTTCTTGGTTAATTTGATTCTCTGGTATTTTATAGTTTTCAACACATTGTAAATGGGATTATTTTCTTAATTTCTCTTTCTGAAAGTTCATCATTGGTATATAAAAATGCCACTGACTTCTGAATATTTATTTTGTAACCTATTATTTTACTGAATTCATTGATCAGTTCTAACAGTTTTTTGGTGGAAAAATCCTAACTCTTAATGTGATATTTGGAGGTGGAGACTTTGAGAGGTAGTTAGGTTTAGATGAGTTTATGAAGGTGAAGCCCCTGTGGTGGAAAACACCCCTATGCAAACTAGAAAGAGGGGTCTGATCAAAACCAGATGATGATGTGATCCTAATCTCAAAATTCTTCATCTCCAGAAATGTTAAAAACTAATTTCTGTGGTATAACCTATTCAGTCTATAGTAATGATGAAATGAAATCGGTTACACGTTACATGATGTGTCGAGTTGGTTCTTCCTGTTCTTTCAAAGCGTCTTCTATATTTGTCTTTGTTATATAAGAGTTATATGATCTTTGGAAAGTTACTTTCCAAGTGTCACTTTTTGAATTTATTTAGTAAAAACGAGATCAGTATCTATTTTACATACAGTTGTAAGAATTAAAAAGGATAATATATTTAAAATATTAAATAAGATAATTCATTGAAAAAGACTAGCAGGGTACCTGCTAAACAGAAGAATTCAGTAAATGATATATTGCTGAGCTTTTACACTATTACTCTTGTTGTTATATTTTTGCTGTATAGAGGTAGCTTTAGAAGGAACATTTAAAATTATTCTTCTGTAATGAAAAAAAATTGTTAGATAAGTGCCACCTACAGCAACATAATGTTTTGTACTATTAAATCGGAATTTACATTATCATTCCTGACATGTATACGTAATGGAAATTTCTGAAGAGACTTTTAAAAAATGTTTGATATAACCTCTATCCTACCTTTTAGTTATTGGTTAATGTTTTTACTCACAGCATAAACATATAAACTATGCCCACAGTGATTCATTTTTTACAAGGAGAATGTGGATGCTATGAAAGCTAGTAAATACTCTAGTTTATCTTTCTAAGGAAACTTGTTCTGTAAAGTCTAAACTATTTTTTTTTCTGCTGGATATTTCTTCATATGTCTCAATCTGAACAATGCTCGTTTTGAGTAAAGGTTATTTTGAATAAATAACATGATATAAAGGAAAACAAGATAAAATAAAAAATGGTAAAATTTTATGAGATTTTAAGTATATCTGGGAGAAATGAAATACTTCAGATTAACTAAATTGCTTATTTTTGAGTGATTCAAAGTATAACCTATTTGGAATTTGTATATTTAATGTTTTGCTTTCATCAGAGTTGATTACTAAGGTGCATTGTCAATGATAGTACTATATCTAATTCTCTTTTGCACTCAATTGAAAATGTTCACTAAGATATTTTACAATTTTTTATTAAAAATTATTGAGGTGGCATTGATTAATAAAATCAAATGAGTTTCATGTACAGTTCAACAATATGTTGTATATGTATTGCATTGTGTTTTAAACAGTGTATCACTAATAGTTGTGCAGTTGAAACTTTCTGCCTTATTTCCGCCTTGAAGCAACTCAGAATCAATGTAGAAAGTAAAGAAAATGAGTAAATGCTAAATAATCTCTCTCTTCTGCTTCTTTATCAATATTTTTTTCAGAGAATTCTCCACCAACAATTCACCCTAATTCAATTTTGACCTGGAGATAGTGTTAGCTGGCACAGGTTAAGGGTTTAGTTTTATATGAGTATTATGGTCCCTGTCCCCACAAATCCAGGATGTCACTTGTGCTTCTGATAAACTGGCTATAGATTCCAGTGACTTCTTTTCACTTTGGATTTGATTAATTTTCTAGAGCAGTTCACAGAACTCAGATAAATGTTTTACTTATTAGGTTATTGGTTTATTATAAAAGATATAACTCAGGACCTGCCAGATGGAAGAGATGCATAGGGCAAGGTATGAGGAAAGGGCTTGGGTGTCCATGCTCTCTCCTGGCACACTCTCCCCAAATCTCCATGTGTTCATCAACACAGAAGCTCTCCAATCCTGTACTTTGGGGTTTTATGGAGACTTCATACATAGGCAAGCTTTATTAAATCATTGGCCATTGGCTATTGAACCCAAGCTCCAGTCCCTCTATCCAACCTGGAGGTTGTGGGGTTGGACTGAAACTTCCAACCCTCTAATCACATGATTGGCTCCGCTGGCAACCAGTACCCATCCTTAGATGCATTCTAAGAGTTACCGCATTAACATAACAAAAGACACCTTTATCACTCTCATCACTCAGGAAATCCCAAGAGTTTTGGGAACTCTGTACCAGAAACCAGTGGAAGAACAAACATATATTTTCTATAAATCACAATATCACAAGGTCTCTATTGGTATATTTATATACCCATACAGGCACATCCAGTTAAAAATAATAGCTTGTTAGTATATTTATCATTCCTTTATTTTGCTAGCCATAGAAAGCAGTAGAGAAATATGAATTTTGTCTTATTACTGTGTCATGATGGTTTGACACAGTACCTACAATTCATGAACAGTATAAGTGAAAATGGACAGATGAGAAAATGTACACACCAGTATTATAAAATAAATGCTCTACTCAGTTCCAGTTGCTGAGTAGAGTTTCTCTTTCTTTTATTGTCACATAGCTCTACAATGGGATTTCTCGGTCTTGGCACTATTAATAAATTGAACTGGAAGATGGAGGGGAGACTTTTCTGTACATTGTAGCATATTTAGAAGCATCCTGGGCCTCTTACCCACAAGGTGACAGTAACACTCCTCCAGTTGTAAAAATCAAATATGTCTATAAATATTGCCAAATGTCCCCTGGGATGCAAAATCACTCTGGTTGAGAACTATGGTTCTAAAAGCAAGCCATAAATGACCCAATGAGGGCTTGAGTTTCTGCAGTTTACTAGTAACACCTCGAAGTCTGAGAGTAGTGTTTCATGGCGGCATGTCTGTTCAGCTCCTTTGCCCATTTTTTAATCAGAATATTTGATTTTACTTGTGGAGTTGTATGAGTTCCATATATAATTTAGATATTAAACTTTTAACAGGTGTATAATTTGTACATATTTTCTCTTATTCCATGGACTGCCTTTTAATTTTTCTGATTGTTTCTTTTTCTGGTGCAGAAATTTTTAGGTTTATGCAATCTTACTTATTAATTTGTATTTTTGTTTCTGTGTTTTTGGTGTTGTATCAAAAAAATTATTGTCAGGACTAATGTCAAGAAACTTTTCCCTATATTTTCTAGAATTTTACAATTTCAAGTCTTACATTTAAGTATTAAATCCATTTTCAGTTAATTTTTTAAGTGGTATAATGTAGGAGTCCAGCTTTATTCTTCTGCATGTGGATATCTAGGTTTTCTAATACCATTTATTGAACATATCCTTTCTCCATAGTGTGTTCTTAGCACCCTTGTTGAAAATCAGTTGACTATAAACATGTGGAGTTATTTCTGGGGTCTCTATTTTGTTCCATTGCTCTATATGTCTATTTTTATGCCAGTACATACTGTTTAGAATATGATAGCTGTGTAATATAGTTTGAAATCAGGAAGTGCAATCTTCCAGCTTCTTTTTTCTTTCTTGAGATTGTTTTGGCTATTTGAGATCTTTTGTCATTCCCGAAAAATTTTAGACTTGTTTTTTTCTTTTTCTATGAAAAAGGCCATTGCAATCTTTATAGAGTTTGTATTGAATCTGTAGATAACTTTAAATAGTATGGATATTTTAATTATATTAATTCTTTCAATCCACAAGAGGGTATATCTTTCCATTTATTTGCATCTTTTTCAAGTTCTTTTATTAATGTCTTATAGTTTAGTTTCAGTGTATACATCTTTCACCACCTTGGTTCAATTTATTTATTCCTAATTATTTTTCTTTTTTATGCAATGTAAATGAGATGGTTTTTTATTTTTTATTTTCAGATAGTTTATTGTTAGTGTCTAGAAATGCAACTGATTTTGGTAAGTTGATTGTGTATCTTGCAACTTTACAGAATTTTTGTATCTAAGACTTTTTGTCGAGACTTTAGGGTTTTCTGTTTATTAGATCATGTCATTTGCAAACTAAGAAAACTTTACTTCTTTTCCATTTTAGATGTCTTTTATTCTTTTATTTTTCTTGCCTATTTTTCTGTTTAGGATTTCCAGTACTGTATAGAATAAAAACATCAAGAATTGGCATCTTTGTCTTGTTCCTGATCTTAGGAAAAAAACTTTTGATTTGTCATTGTTTAGTATGATATTAGCTGTGTACTCATCATACATGGCCTTTATATATGACATGCATATATATGTTGAAGTTTATTTCTTTTATACCTGACTTGTTGAAAATTTTAATCATGAAAGGATGTTGAATTTTTTTCAAAGACTTTTTCTACATTTATTGAGATGATCATATGATTTTTATTTTTTATTCTCTTTATGTAGCTTATCACATTTATTGATTTAAATATGCTAAACCATCCTTGCATCTCAGGGATAAGTCCCACTTGATCATGGTTTATGATCCTTTTAATGTGCTGTTGAAATTGTTGTGCTAGTATTTGGTAAGAAATTTTACACTATGTTTATCAGAATATTGGCCTGTAATTCTCTTTTCTTATAGTATTCTTGTTTAACTTTAGTATCAGTATAATTCAGGGCTTGTAAAATCAATTTGGAAGGATTCTCTTCTTCAATTTTCTGGAGGAGTTTGGGAAAAATTTGTGTTCATTCTTCTTTAAATATTTGATAGAATTCACCAATAAAGGCATCTTGTCTGGGATCTAGGAATATTTTTAATTACTGATTCAATCTTCTTAAATTAATAGGTCTATTCAGGTTTTCTAATCCTTTATGATTTATGATTTAGTCTTGGTTGATTGTATGCTTCTAGGAATTTATCCATTTCTTCTAAGTTATCCAATTTGTCGATGTATAAATTTTCATGGAAGTTTATTATGATATTTTATATTTCTGTAGTAGCAATTTTAGTCTTCATTCTTTTTTATTAGTCTAAAAATGTTTGTCGATTTTGTTTATCTTTTCAAAAAACAACTCAGTCACTGATTATTACTATTGTTTTTCTAATCTCTATTTCCTTTGCTTCTGCTCTCTTTGTTATTTCCTTCCTTCTACTAACTTTGAGCTTAGTTTTTTTTTTTTTTTTTTTTTCTAGTTCCTTAAGGGGTAAGTCTGGTTATTTATTTATTTATTTATTTTTATTAATGTGGCCATTTATCTCTTTAAAGTTTCATTTTAGAATTTCTTTTGCTGCATCCATAAGTTTTGGTCTATTTGTTTCTATTTTTGTTCATTTCAAAATGTTTTGAAATTTATTTCTATTTTTGTTTTTCTTTTACTCATTTATTATTTTTAGGTGTGTTTTTTAATCTTCACACATTTGTGAAGATTACAGCTTTCCTCCTGTTAATCATTTCTAGATTTTTTACCATTGTGATTAGAAAAGATATGTGATAAAATTTCAAGATAGTGAATGATTAAAATTTTCCGCCCTGCCTTCTCTTTTGTCAGAAAGTGAGAGAAGAATATGCTGTCAAATTGGTAGAGCGATGTCAGCAAAATCATAGAATAGGAGTTCTTTACTGTTATACCTCTATTTTAGTGGTCACCCATATATGAGAGTACCCATGTGGGAGTTTTGGAGTCTAGTGAAGAAGGTCCAGCGCTCTGTAAGAACAAAAAAATCCAAGGATAGACACGTTGAAGAGTGTAGGAGTAACACTTTACCTATATTACCCCTCTCCAAAGATGGCATTACTCAGTGCCAGGGGAGACACCCTTAGCCTGTGATTTATCCCATGGGAGAAGGTAAGATAGTGTTAATGATTCTACAGGTTCCTTAGCCATGCAGTATGCCATGAAGAGGCCCACTTTTTTCTTATCTCACTCAGATTACTGAGGTGACCTGTACATTTCAAGGGTTAAGAGTGACTGGGAGAATAGCAGAAGGGTTCGGAACTCATCAAAGGAATATTACTAACACCTTCTAAGTGATTCCTACTAAAAAAAGTCACAAATTCCATCCAGAAGCCTGCCTCTAAGTGGCCTACAGGCACCTCCAATGCTCTGCATTCTCATCAACCCCCCTTCCCCATCTTTCCTGTAGCTAGCTGCTGGTGTCCTTCCACAGACATTGAGAGTGAGGCTTTGCAAATGGCTAATGAGAAAATATATAAAGCTGTGTGGGGTTGAGTGAAGAATTAAAAATGACCATTTCAAGGCACTACTCTTAAGAAAACAAACAGGAGACTTTTAGCATGCAAACTGGCTCTATGAGATTGAATACATGCATACAGTTTTATGAGGTTCTCCCCTTCCCAGGAGGGAACAAGAAGTATGGAGTGAGTGCATTTATAGAAAAGATCAGAGAAAGCCTCAGAATCTCTAGCCAGATTGATAGGTAAAGGTATCTCTATCTCAAAGCTAGTCAGTAAAGACTGGAGGAGGTAACTGTATTTTCAAATGCAAGAATTCAAGGAACAAGAAAAATCAAATAAACATGACACCACCATATACAATAATATTTTAGTAATTGACCTCAGGCATATAGAGATCTATTATTTCTTGACAAAGAATTCAAATTAATTGTTTTAAAATATCTCAAAAAGAGATAGTAATGAACTAACACTAGGGAATTTCAGTACCTCACTTCCAATAATGGATAGATCATCTAGATAGAAAATCAGTAAGAAATTAGTTAACTTTAACTACATTTTAGATTACAAGAACCTAACACACATATACAGAACATTTCTTCCAATGACAACAGAATATACATCTTTCTCAAGCACACAGGGGACATTCTCCTTGACAGATTATATGTCAGGTCATAAAGCAAGAGTCTTTTAATGCTAACATGAATAATATATTTATATTATATCTAAAAAGTGCTGTCATTTTCATGCACATTTTATAGGTGAGGACATTGAGGTTCAGAATATTTAAGAAACTTTGCCAAAATCATAGAAATATTAATTCATAAAATCAGGATTCTGAACCAAATTTGAAACAAAGTATTTAATAACTGGTATATAACCTCTATGAACACAGTTATTTTGTGTTTTTTGTAAACAAATGTTTCCCAGTGTTCTCTCACCTAGTAGGTGAGGAAGGAAGGAAGAAGGGGAGAGATAGAGAAGGAAGGAAGGAAGAAAGAAAGAAACAATATATCACACAATTTAAATATTTTTACCTCATTTTTACTGTTGTGTAGCATAAATGGTCTTTTATATAACTTGGTATCCTAAATGTTGAAGTCCTTGAAAATTCATTTCATACCCTGAGTCTTTATTATCTATGACTCCTATTTTTTCCTTAACTACATTTCACAGAATAGTATCCTTGAAGTTATCCAATTTTAAAAAGAGTCTATTTTGGGAATAGTGAGAGATTATTGTGATTTCTACTGCCAATAATGGAAGAGGTTTAGTGGATATTTTTCAGTTTTATCCTCTGTGAAAACAAATCACATTTAGGTAATTTGATGGATATTCTGTATCTTTGGTATTTTTTCCTTGAGTGATAGAAATAAGCATTGTGAGCTTTGAAATATAGCTATTGACTTCCCTCCCTGTTAGCCTCTCTGTATCTCCATGGAGTCAGTTAGAAGCATGCACCTGGAGCCTTCAGGGTCCCACCATGTTTAGGTGGTATTGATTGCTGATTTAAGAAAAATTTCAGACTGAGTAGGAAACTCACCTCTGGATGCTCTAGGGAGTCACAGAGACAATGAGTAGATGGGAAACCAGATGCTTTCCCAGATACCCCAAGTCCTAACATGTCAGTTCCCTTTGATGGATATATTTGTTAGTCAATGTCTGTTCTGATCTCCTGAGTGATCCAAAGAGTAAGTATGATATTCTAAAAATTTATCTGTAGAAGAATCTGTCTCAATAAAATACCCTTCTGAGAAGTTGTGGCTGCCAGTGACACCATTGAAACTCCACGCCTGTGTGAAATATGTTCATTTACACGTTCAGAAAGGAGTAGATGGGTGTCAAATTTGTAACATAAGCTTTCTAGGAAATGGAGAATCAACATAGAATTTGTCTAGATAGATTCCATATGAACATCTAGCTGGAATGTTTATTATTGGCTTCAGGGCTCTTAGAAGCTCATGAAAGAAAAGTTACTAGAGGGGGAAACCTGTTGAGTTTTTATTCTAAGAAATCTGATAATTGATAATATAAAGGAAAATACCAATGAAAGTTTAAATACATGAAGTTTGTGAATTTAACAAATAAGCAAGCTGTTTTTTTTTTTTTGGTGTGGTAAGACTATGATAATTGTGAAGACTATTAACTAAAGAAATATAATTTATCTATGTTGTGTGTGTGTGTGTGTGTGTGTGTGTGTGTGTCCGCGTCCGTGTGTGCGCACACAGACTCTTCATCTGATTCTTTACGTTTTTGGTGAGAGATAGGATGCAAAACAATTCAAAAACAATCAGATCACCCATAAACTAGAGCTCACAAATTGCCATTATTTTAAGTATTTCTTTTATCTTACTATTTATATTGGCATGATTCTACAGATATAGAAAGAAATTCAGTAGTATGATGTGTCTATTTATTTCTTAACATGTGACCAACATGTAAGGAGGTCATACTATCTGGTACTATTCTAAGTATTTTGCATGGACTAACTCATTAAATCCTCAAAATGAATGTTGACAGTAAGGGCCATTATTATCCGATTCCAGCAATAAAAATACTAAAAGTAGAGATGGTTAAATAACAAAGAAAGTGTTAAAGATAGAATTCAAACCCAAGGATCTGATTCTAGAACAGAAACTTTTGACCGATATATTATTTTGCTTTTTAATTATGTTATGTACTTTCCTACATAATAAAATATATTTTGCCTTTAGCTAATGCTAATGGTTGACTAATATTTTATAACATTTGATGTTATTTATACATGAGAATTGAGATAAATTTAACATTAGCTCCCGTTAGTTTATATAAGATTTTTGACCGTTTTCAATAGAAAAGACAGGGTAAATTGTATTTATTTTTTTCTTTCACAAAGAATTTGGGTTGTTAGAAATGATCGCTGGGAATTTTTTTTTTTTTTTGCACCATAAGGTTCACCTTATAAATTTGGAAAAAATTCTACTGTAAAAATTCTTTGGTGAAGTAAAGATATGTTGCCTTCAAGTGGTTGCCTTTTTATTGTAAAGGGCAGCTATCAACTTGGAGTGACACTATCTCTGAGGAGAAATGTAGCTTCCAAAACATCAGTGATTTTAATGAAAAATCTTTCCAAGTGAATCTGCTATTGAATATACTACGTTCTGGCATGAGGCATACAATGTATTTCTAAGATGAGGAAACTCTACTATGTTTTCTTACATTAAGAAAATTCTCACTTTGCTGTTTCAATGTTCAATACAAACAGGCTGTGGTTAGCAAAAAAAAAAAAAAAAATTCACCTTGATCTTACACAAGCTTAAAATGTTTTGTTGAATGTTTTATCAACCACAAGATCCTAAGTTCACACTAATGATTTCCATTTTTTTTAATCACAATTCTCATTTAGACTATATCAGTTTGCTTGAGTAGACACTTTAGATCTTTTATTTCACAAACTTTTTTGTCCTATATTTGGCAAAAATTCATAAGGTATTTCTATAACAAAGAAATAAACATGTGATATGTATGTTTATTTGTCCACTTTTTTTATGTTGAGATTGATTTGTTTTTTGTAATTTTAAAATTAAATTTATTAGATGACATTGGCTAATAAAATTATATAAGTTTCAAGTACAGAATACTATAGTGCATAATCTTTTTATTGTATTATGTGTTCACTACCCAAAGTCAGATCTGCTTTAATGTCACCATATATTTGATCTCCTTTACCCTTTTCTACCTCCTTCTTCCCCCCATTTTCTCTATACTGTTTTCTGTGCCTATGAGTTTTTATTTGTCTTATTTGTTAGTTGCTTTCAGTTTTATATCTCAATATCAAGAACAAATGAACAAATAAACATTATATTTATTCTTTAAAGTCATTAATTTGTATTTTTGCTATAAAATTTTTAAGAATCGTCCATCAGACATTGATTTAGTTGTTACATGATTTTTTCCTATTGTGTATATTCATTCTTTTTCAAAGGAAAATTGTTTTATACTAATGAGCAGTATAGCTTTTTAAATGATGGTACATTAAATATTTGTGAGAGTATAAAATTAAAATTTGAGGGAATTTTAAAAATGTATATAATTGATAAATTATATGATTTTCTATTATAATAGTTTTAAAATGTTTTATTAAACATAAAGCTTAAATTTAAATGTATAATACATTTAGCTAAATATTTAATAATACCTAGTTTTGTGTTATAAAGTAATTGTTAAATAAAATAAATAACAAAAGTCTTTTAGAAATTACCATTTATCTTAATAGTTAATAAGTTTCTTAACTTTTTCAAAGAGAGATGATGAATTTTTATGCTATTTACAAATATGAGCTTTGAAGTTTGTAATTATTACTGAATTATAGAGCAGAGCTGGTACTTTAGAGTTACATAAATTTTGAAATAACCAAATTCCAACAGTATTCTCAAATGTTCATTAAATCGCAATTTTTCCATTAGGTAATTTGGTCAGGCATATGGACCATCTGTTGCATTGACTACAGGATCATAATCTTCTTGAACCATCTTTTTGTTATATATAGTTTACCATACTTATTTAATTACTACATGCTTCCAGATTTTGTGGTTTGCAATATGTTCGCTCAATGGAATTCTGTCCATATTGCATTCCTTATTCACTGAGTAACAACTAACATTTCTGGTTGATTAACAGTCTGCTTTACTTGTCATTAGTGGTAGAATTGTTTCTGTTTTTGCAAACTTTATTATGTGTTTATTATCAAGAAATATATGTATTTCATTAAAATTGTTCAAAGTTTCCCTTATTTCTTTGTTTAGGAGATCTATATATCTTATGAGTATTAGCATAGTTTCAATTTATTTTCTTGGACATTTTAAAATTAGAAATGTTAAGAATGTGGAATTCTTTCTTTCATAAAAAGTTATGTCCACCCTGATATTTGATTATTATTACAAATTATATCTAATCTTTTATCTTCATGTCTTTAATAAATTATTTATAAATATAGTATAGTCATCAGAGAGATCTTTCAGATAATCCCTCTAATATTTACTGATTCTTATTTTCTAGTTTTCTGTGGAGTTGAGATTATATCTGCTTGCTTAACTCACTTGAATAGGTTTATGTAATGTGAAAAATGAGCCATCATAATTTCTGTTATATGGTATCAGCACATTTTTCTAAATATTCTATAAATGAAAGCATTTCACATTTCATGTACTTAAATAAATTTAAAAATATTTAATTATTTGTTTAGTTCTCTCAATTTATATGATACAATAGAATATTCTTAACTTTTTAGATTTCTTCTGAAACCAGCTAAATCCCTGTGTGGCTTTGCATATACGAGAGCACTTCTCAGTCATTATAGAATTTCTCTAATTTACTGTAATAAATTACTTAAATTTGAATGTGTTTAAACTATTTGTAACTGGGCCCTGGGCATTTAACATGTTGCCCATGGCAAAACAAACTGCCAATTATTTTTAATCATTTTTGTTTGCTTTTATATAATTGATTAGAATAATTCTACCATGTTAGGAAATAATTTGATGTCCTATTTTAAATGTAGATCATGTTCACTTTTAATTCTTAAAACATCAACAAAACATAGCTGCAGAACAATACTTACCAAGAAAAACTATAAAGACTGGATAAAATAATAATTTAACAAAACAACTAGTTGAATGCATATGGGAGCCAACTCTTGGCAGAAAAGATGAGGGTTCAAGAACACAGAGAGAAAAGAAAGAACATCCACATTAGAGTCAGCTAGATACTTTCTACTACTTTTCTCATCTCGCATGTATTAATTCCTAAGCCACATTTAGTAAGAATTATACATTGCAAATTGTATATTTTTTCTTTATGTATGTTTTTGTTCAATAGAAAAAATGAGTATATTAATCACTTTCCATACTGCCCTTAGATTATGTGCTGACTAATCATACTTAATTTTATTATTCTTTTATCCTTTCTTTAGCATAATGAGTAGCTGCCTTATGCTATAGGTGGTTTTTAGAATTCAGCAGAATTTGTACAATATAATTTCATTTATCTCACAATAAATAGTTATTTTAGTAGATTTAAAAAAATAAACTATCTACTTTTACAAGTCTGCACCTTTTATTATTATTACACAAGAACAGTGGCATGTTCAAGAATGTAGAATTTAGTTAACAAGACTGGGGCTTAAATTATAGATATTTTATTTACTAGCTTTGGAAAATAGGCACAGTATTTACATAATCCTGTGCTTCAGTCTTCTCATTTGTAAATAGGACAATTATACTCTATACCAAGTTTACTGTTGTATTAATATAACAATGCATAGAG